>NC_137142.1:5505889-6105889 GCF_949319135.1 Squalius cephalus | reverse complement strand
TCAAAATTAACGCGTTAATGCACGCAATTAACTTTTTCGGTTTAACGTGTTAAAAATATTTAAAGCAATTAACGCAGCATCTGTTTTTTTCCGTCATCTTTTTGCTACTGTTACAATATAGGATCACTTATTCATGCAAATGCTTTTAAATCATTTAAGCGTGACACAAAAGAAAACAGCATGAAGTGCGGTACTGGCGCGCATCTGTGAATCTCCAATCTGTGTGACACACACATGACTCGTGCGCACAGAAAGCCGCTTCAGACAACAAAAACACACAAAATTAAGCCAAAACGCCCGTTTTGTAGAGTATCCCTGAATGCAGAGTCTCAAATGAGTAAAATTAAGTCTTAAATGAACATAGAGTTGTGAAAATGGGATGCGTGTCAGATCCGTGCCATGTGCGGCAGGTCTGAAAGTGACAGCAGCCTAATAAACCTGCTGCTGTTTGTCATTAAGGATAATCAAAGAATAAAAGAAGAGAAAATCACTCACAGCTCTTGACTGAATAACATTTGTCGCTTTAATAAGGATGAATCTATATTTAATTCATAATTTATGCAGTGAAGACTGTGAAGTGTTTGAAAACTTTATTGAGTACCTGTAAGACCTACCTGACTTGAAGCTGTTTACAAGTTAGTTACATGGGTTAGAAACAACGAAAACAATATTTCTTTGTGCATTTTGACAGAGCAATGAAAATCTTAACTGGTCTGACTGGGCCAATAGAAAAAAAATTGAGCCCTGATATATTGAAGGTCACAGATAAATGTGACATTTATATTGGGTTTATGTAAAGATTTTTTTAAGTTTAATTAAATTAAAAGTTGTTGTATTTTTTAACGTCTAATAAATGTTAAAATTGATAGCTTCTAATTATACTGTAATGATGAATGGCTATAATGGCTAAAATTGAGAGGGGGGGGGGGGGTCTGTTTCATAGAGACTGAAGCGATATTGGTATCGGTGATGGGCTTCTTTCATAAAAAGATGCCTTTAAACAAATATTTAAAATATAGGAGACTGTCTTTATGTTGTTTCTACATTATTTGGATAACAAATGTGAAATTATTACAACTTTGATGTTAAGTGCGATTAATCGCCATTAATTACAGAAAACGTGTGATTACTTATTTTTTTTAATCGATTGACAGCACTAAATTCACTAGGCTACGTTTTCAATAATACAGCTTGTTTGGATTTGTACTCTTATTCTTTCTCAAACGCTTACAATAATTCAATTTTATTTCATAACTACAAAATCATGTTATCAGACCAAAACATGAATCCTAAGCAAATATGCATATTTTCGGAAAGGGTTTTGCACTGCAATTCTGAACATTCAAAGCAAACAAAAACATCTCTGCGTCCGGGATCTGTTCATGAAGACCAATCCGACTGAGACACAAAACAATGATTAGATGACTCGTAAATATGTCATATTATATAACCAACATAACTGACCACATGAATGCAAGTTTAATTATTTAATGATCCTCCACTATCTCTCATTATGATTATTGACTAGCAGATGGAAAATATATCTGCTTCAGTCATTAATCAATCAACCTGCGCATCAAGTGATCTCTGGGTAAAATGCACCAGTGCAAGAATGAAGACAAACAACAGACTTGAGAAAGGTTTCTGTTGCCAGGCTTCAGAAAGCCTGTGATTCACTGATGTCATCTTGGTGCAATCATTCATTTGCTGTACAAGTTCGTGATCAGACTGGTAACTTACCTTCCAAGGTGAGCTGGTGTAGCAGTCAGTAAATGTTCATCTGAACGACGAATAATCTCTGGTTAAATGCTCGTGTCATATATCCTTTCACAATATTATTTTTTGGAGAAGAGTGATAAATAAAAGTCCAACGTGTCCAGTTTTGTCCCCGCTTCGAGAAGTCATCTATCAAGAATGTGAGGATGATGGAGAAATCACCAGTAAAAACCTTTCATGCGGACTCGGTGTCGATTATACTGCATCTTGCCAGCCGCTTTAATACGACTGCGGTAAGACTAGTTAAAAAGCGAAACGACACGTTGAGACTGTTGATTTTCCAGCACTCTAGTGCACTTGCTTTCTCCTCATCTGCGGTCTTTATATGGATGAGCTCGAGTTCCCCTGGGTCCTAAAGATCGCACCGACAGGAGTCAGGGCAGAGACACCATTTGTTTTCATCATAGCCTATTTATTTGTTTAATTCAAATTTAAACTAATTTTAACATTTATATTATATGGTTAGATTATGAACATAGTGACAGCTAAATTGTGTTGTTATGGCCAGCAGTTGACTATATTCACAATGCAGCAAGTCTTTAAAATTTTGGTAACACTGTGTCCTTGTTATATCTTACATGTAGCCTACTTACCATAGTAACAACAACAGTAAATTATGCATAATTACATGTAACTAACCCTCAACCAAACCTTAATAGTACCCTATCCCTATAGTCGGCTAAGTAGTTAATTATTATTACTCAGTACTTAAATGTATAATTACACTGTAACAATGACACCTTAAAAATAAAGTGTAACCAAACCAATTTATTAAAGTCCCACTGAAATCAAAATGGAAGTTTTTTGGCTTTTAGTATGAATATGTTAGTCTTACTGTTATCTATAAGCTAGTGAGCTCCAAAACAATGACAAAATTCACATTTAGATAATATAAGCATTCAAAACTTCTGCCAATATGGAGCAATGGTTTTGATGACATCACTCTGCACCTCAGCTTCTTATCAGATTTTCTGTCCAATCAAATGCTCTCTAGAATCTGAAGCCCCTCCCTCTGCATTATATATAAACGCTGAATCTGCAGCTAAAATCGATCATTTTTGTCACACTATTTTCTACATGGTGAATGTCACATAGTGCATTATATAGGGAATAGGGAACAATTCAGTCAGTGTAAATATGTTTTTATGGCAGCATTGATGTATCCTTCACTGCCTATTATATCCCACAATCCTGTGCTTTCCATTCGGTGACAGTTGAGCTAGAAAAAGAAAGATGGCATCTAAAAGTTGCGGTTGCTGGTCAGTTTGTGTGTAAATATACGTGTTTGACCAACGGTTTCCACTTCTAATGTAATTTCTAGCGAGAAATGACTAGTAAATATTTGCTTAGTTTTCACCAAAGCTCACTCTTTGCTGTATATCATTAACCGTTACGCTGCCTCAGAAGTCTGTCTGAAATCAGTTTTGTGAGGTACCTTCATGCGCAAACGCAGCTTGCAGATTTTGCCTGATAAAGCAGTGAGGCAACGAGTCAGATGCAGCCTATACGTCTCAACACATTGAATAATGCTGTAATGGTCACCAGCTGGAGTGCCCTTGAAAGCCACCAGAGGGCACTCCACACCAGACTATTATCATGTTTCACTCACAAACTACATTTCCCAGAACTCACTGCCCGGACTCATCACTATTGATTGCATTCACCTGTATCTCATTACCTTGTTAGTTTCAGCCTATTTATTCCATGTTCATTCATTCACTCACTGCGAAGTTTTGTTTTAGTGTCACACTGCAATTATGAGCATTCTCTCTGGTTTCATGTCTCTTGGTTTTTGGATTTCTTGCCCTGTTCCCTGGATTACTCTTTTGCCTCTGACCCCTGCCTGTTTTGTTTGTTTGTTTGTTTGTTTGTTTGGACTGCCTTCCTGTGCTTGACCCTCTGCTTGTGTTTGATTATGATTCTGGATTACACCTTAAAATAAAGCTGCATTTGGATCTCACGTCTGTGTTTCGTGACAAATGCTGAGCATTTCAAGGCACTTCAGTGGGCCTCTTCAGCATAAATTGTGAACAACAGGTGTTTCCCGCCCAGTGACGGACTGGCCATTGGGCAATGTGGGCAAATGCCACTGCGGCCGCCTCATCTCATCACTTGTTGTGGCCGCATCACAAACAAATAAATAGGCTAAATAAAGCGAGGAAGCGGCCGCCTATTGGCGCAATGGCTGCAAGCGGCAGCACCACCAGCGGCTCGCTCGCCGCTCATCACAACTTGTGGCGCACAACCATATAAAAAGGCTAAATAAATAAATAAAGCGGAGATGCGGCCGCCTTTTGGCGGATTGGCCGCCCGCAACCGGCAGCACAGCCAGCGGCTCGCTCGGCGCTCATCACAACCATATAAAAAGGCTAAATAAATAAATAAAGCGGAGTGTCTGCAACAATAGGCCGTCGCAAATCAACAGACTAAGTATAGGCTATGAACTGACAAAATGTAAAAATGTGTAGGGTCAAAATCACCATAAAGTGCCTTTGAGACTTCACAATTTCCCCCCAAAAAATCTGAGAATTTCCATTTAACTTTATATGTGTTGTATTAAGGATACATTAGGCTGTTAGAAATGCATATTGGTCAAGCTCCAGCACTTTTTATAAATTAACTGCAAGCTGACAATATAAGAGCAAACCATAAAATATGTCCACCCTGTCATGGACAAATTCATAGTAGAATAAATAAATTTTCATTGCATAGTGATTATAAAATGTAGATCTGTGGAAAGATAGTGTGTCCCTTTCCCAACAAAACATTTTAGTTAATATTAAAAGTATTTTGATAATAATGAAGTTACTGCTTAAATATGTATTGCCCAATAAAATATGCGATAGTTGCACATTCTATTCTAAATAAAATCTAACAACAAAGATATTTAGTCAAACTTTAAAACAATACTAACCTGCCCTCATTTGTTTATTAAGAAACCACACACAAGGTTTTGTTAACTTGTTAAAATAATTAGATAATTTTCATCATAAAAGTTGAAAATGACAGGGTGGACAACAAAGTGACAGGGTGGAACTTGGCGTGACAGGGTGGACAAATGCTTTAATGAGTGAAATAGAACGGGGGAACATTTTAAAAACAACAGGACCTTCAAGAAACCCTTAACCAATATAGAAGAAGGAGGGGCCTGGCTCAGACTGATTTTCAGGAGTTGCAAATGTCCACCCTGTCATGAACCATGTCCACCCTGTCATGTGACAGGGTGGACATTTTTTGGCTAAAGTTAGTATTTAATGAGCACATGGTGTACAGCAGTTAGCAAAGTGATTCACTGTTGAAGCTGACTGTGCACTGTTTAAAATGTATATTAAGAATTTATGAAAAGTTTTTATATTAACTAATATTTCACAATGACAGGGTGGACATGTTAAGCTTGACAACACGCAACTACAAACACAATATGATGAAAATTAGGAAATATAAGTGTAGATTCTTACTGTGTGTGTTGCAGATGTTTTAACCTCCACTGAAGAAAGACCAAATGGGGGAGGGGATGTCACTGAGTACATCAGTTGGTTTCTTAAAGGGGCGTTTACCCCATAATGACAGGGTGGACAGCAATTTTAGGGACACATGCAAACTGCTTAATATTATTATGAACATAAAATATAAATAATCAAAATGACTTGTTTTATTAAATAGCTTGCTGAGGACAATAAGTACATTAAAAAAGTATTTTAATTTTATGTAATTTAACCACTTTTTACACCCACTGAATTTAGCTGAGCAGCGTGTGGGACATGCCAAAATCGCACACATCCAATCAAAGAAAATGGTATAAAATCAGAAAAACACATTTCAAGAGACGTATCATTGTTCTTGTATGTGTGTAAGTGTTTGGCCATTTATAATACAACCTCAGAATTTCATTATTTTGCATTATGTTCATGATGACTGAGCGATTCTGATGAGGACACCAAAGGCACTTTATAGTGATATTGACCCTGTACCTTGAATGCCATGTAAGTCGCTTTGGATAAAAGCGTCTGCCAAATGCATGAATGTAAATGTAAATATGAATAAAATAATAATAAATTAAGCGGAGCTGCAGGCGGCCACAAAAAAACAAGGAAAAAAGCAAACAAACAAACACCACGGCCTATCTCTGAAAAATAATAGCCCTATGAACTAAATAATAATAATGACTTTTTATTTCTATTTTTCCTGTGAAGGACAAATAGCCTAAATGTATGTAATCTCTCTATTTATAAGGTATTTTGAATGTTTTTAGTCAGTGGAATTTCTCGCGATCATTGACCTGATGAGAATGTAATGTTATGTTTCTTTGTTGGTTGCAGATGACTTGAGAAGACAAATGTGGCCTCTCTGCTAAAATTGCCAGGGCCTCTTTTTGGTGCCAGTCCGCCACTGTTCCCGCCATAGCTGTAATTATTAAGGATGGGCATATCTATACTGCAGTATCGATGTATCGAGGCTCACAAGTTACTTACTTAAAGGTATCAATACTTTTAAAAAAATATTGATATTAAAATTATATTAATACAAAATGTGAGTTTCAGAGACACTCACTTCTCCATTAAACTGATATGAAAGTATATTTGATACATGGTATTTTATTTTATTCATATTTATGTTATAATAAATCGGGCTATTTTATTATTACAGTCCCCCTGTGGTGAAAATCAAGTTTTTAATGTTAATATGTCTGTGTGGTGTTTTCAATGTGCTTTAAAGGTGCAGTGTGTGATTTTTAGCTGCATCTAGTGGTGAGGTTGCGAATTGCAACCAACAAAAGATACGGTGGCCGACAGGAAAGTATGTCTTCGTTGTAGAAATTATGTTTACTTTGTTATTCAGTAAAACGATATGTTATTGCGAATATTATTGTTGCTTGTTTATCATTGTGTCAGTGTTTTATTCGCTGACTTTAGCTAGCTTCTTTACACGAAGAACAACATAGTGATGAAATGCGCTGTGTAGTTTGTCCGTTTAAGGGCCAATGTAGGGTTAGGCTAGACGCAAAATGGCTATTTCAATGTAAGAGGACCCGTGGTGTATGTAGACAGAAATTGCTCATTCTAAGGTAATAAAAACATAACGGTTCATTATGTAAGGTCTTTATACACACTGAAAACATAGTTATGTATATTATATTTAATTTCTGTCTACAGATCCTCCTAAATATTTCACAATGCACCTTTAAGACAAACCATGTGCAAATTAATAAGTCGACACCATTGCTGAGTATTTTCTCTTTAAAACTGCAGTGAACCAAAGACCAAGAACAGTCAATCAAGAACGCGGTTTGAAATCACTGGTGTTTCTGACGTCACAAACTACCTTGTAACCAATCACGTCACGAGGAGGGCGGGCTTTAGCATATCATTAACTGCTGTGAAGCAGGGGAGTCTCAAGAGAAGCTAGGTTATTCTGGTATATTTTTCTGTTGATATGAAAAATCGGGTACATTCAGCAATATAGAAATTCATTACATGGCTTGGTTGAATTCTAATGTAGAATGCGGTCTGTTATTTCTTGATAACAGACCGCTTCTAAGGATTACTGTTGTGGCAAACATTCTCATTAAACAATCATCACTGCGTAAGAGACACTCTGAATCAAATGATCATTCAAAAAGTATTTTATTCTTGCAAGAATAGGCCCAGTTGCCGCACAGCAGTGACACAAGGTACTCTGTGAAGCAAGTGCAACAGGGAAGGATGGACAGACCAGTCTTTTATATCTCTTTCTCAAGGTTTCTGCTTACAGGCTTTCTTATCCATAGATGGGAAGGTTTCTTAGCTAGTAATCTGATTTTATGCTGAGTTTATGCTGAGCTTACGCTTACAGCTCCCTGGTCCTAAATCGGACCACCTCTGACATTAGGGGTCAGAGGTCCTATGTCCAGCTGCCCCCTGCATGTCTCACTTACTTCACTCAGTGTAGGACACACATAGATAGTTCAGCAAAATATCATTTCAATGTCTTACTGCAAATTAATGAAAATCAATACTATAAATCAATGAAAATCAAGATTTTCCATTACAATTACACACCGTTGCCATGAAAAACAGAGCGTTGCTATGGACGCAGGATTCTAACCGTAGAGACGGAACAGACTATTAGGACTATTAGACTATTACTATTACGGACTATTTTCTTTAGCGGAAGCAATACAATCGTTTTTAAATCAATAAACTCCTTTTTAAATCAATATTTTGTGTCAAATTATTTATTTATTTGGTAGGTAGCCATGTAATAAGCGGGATGATGTAAAAAAAATCATATACCCATTAAAGAAATAATCAGTAGCCTACCGGTATCGTTAAAATTGTAACAAAAAGTATCTGTATCTTATCGAATTTTAAAAAGTTTGGTATCACACATCTTCTCGAATTGAACGGTATGTTGACCAATCAGAGGTCATGGGACCAGAAATGAAAAAAAAAATCATTACACATTGAGATCAAATTATGTGCAAACCAGTAAATAAAAGGAATAAAAATAAAAATAAAAGATTATAGGGATGATGTTATATAAAATATAAAATAATATTAAATCATATGGAGTTGGAGTGGTTTTTAAAAAATCTGTTTATAACAGATTTATTTTCCCTTTAAATTTGTCCAGTTATTTGCTTTGTCGAGTTGTGTGCCTCAATCCTAAAAGGCTGAGACAAATGAAAATGTAATTGTTTAATGCTTTCTACATCAATGCTTTGCATATTTGGCACGTGTTTAAACAACATTAACCCTCATAAGGTCTTCGTTTCCGGTTTACAAATCTGGTCTTTGGGGTCTATATGACCCCAACAATTGATAGAGAAATTGGACAAAAAATATACATTTTTAATTATACAAATAATATATGTTTTTTTTTTTGTTTACTTCTCATCTATTCATTAATGCTGTGTTTTGGGGGATATGAAGTACTTTTTTACCTATTTATTGCAAAATTCCTCAACTACACCATTAGCATACATATGAAATATAGTTTTTTTATGAAAAAAAACACATTAATGATGATCAAATTTAACTATGAGTTGTTTCTGGATATTGATCTAGGTGTTAGATGCATAATTCTGCCATCTGCTGGTTAGATGTTTTTTTGTAGCTAATATAGTTTTAGCCACAAAGTGTAATTACCATATACTTCCAGCAGAGGCCCCATAGAGATCCATTCATTTTTCTGGATGTGACTTGACTTAATGCTCTTATAATAGCTTTTTTATGAATTACATATTTAAACATTGACAAAATACTGATTTAATGTATTTTAAAAAGTTTAGAATTTTTTTTGTTGTTGTTTGAGGTCTTTTGAAGTGTCTTATTATTGCAATAATGCTATATAAATTTGCAATAATATCTTTATTGTTTGTCTCTCTGTGTGTATTTGATCTGTGTGTAGTCATGTTCTTTCCACGTTGCATTTGTGCTCTCATACCATACCTTCATTTATGTGTGAAATTTTTTAGATTTATGCAGAAATTATTGATTTTATTTCACAATTTCAGTAAAAATGCTCTCTATTGCAGTCACACCCTTTCTCTGTCTATGTGTGTATTTGTGTCTGTGTCTGTGTGGGCGCATATGTGTCTGTGATAATGTTCATTCCACATTACATTAGTGCTCTAGTACCAGGCCTTCATTTATGTGTGAGAATTTTCAGATTTATGCTGGAATTATTGATTTTATTTGTCAATTTCTATAAAAATGCTTTCTTTTGGAGTCAGACCTGTGTGTGTGTTTGTGTGCGCGAACATGTGTGTGTGCAAGTGGTCATGTTTGTTCCACATTTCATTTGTGCTCTAGTACCAGGACTTCATTGTGGTATTGAAATTTTCAGATTTATTCTGGATTTATATATTTTTTTTGACAAATGAAAAATAAAAAACATTTTTTCTTCGATTTTCCCATTCATTTCAATGTGGGGTCATATTGACCCCAAGGGACAGATTTGTGACTTTTTTTTTTACATACCTTTAGAACGACCGAATCAAGCCCAGTTTTTTTCTGTGTGTATAGATAGATAATGTAGGAAAAGTCACCAAATTTTATTCCACTGAGATGAAGGGAACCATTTTTTTTTATTAAAGAAAAGTCGCTTGGGGTCATATAGACCCCAAGGACCAATTGACTTAGTATAGTATAGTTTTAGTGTTTTTGTTTTAGGGGTAGAGAATGAAAAGATACAGTATATGTACTCCTGATTTCACATACTGGTTTTCTAATATAGTACTGAAGAATGTAAGCTCTCCTCATATGCCTTTGATTTATAAAGCATAAATAGTCTAATATAAGGCCATATAGGTTATCTTTGTGAAGTTTAGTCTTTTTTATAAATATAAAATCGGTAACTGCTTTAATTGACATTAAATAGATTGCTGAAAAACAGAACGGGTCTGTATTAGCAATAGAAATGGATTGTTTATCTGAAGTGAGGGGTAATTGCTTGTGCAAAAATCACTGCACTGATGCTGGATGTTAGGGGTTGCTCATAATCTTTTTCCAAATTTTTTGTAGGAGCAATACAATAGTAATAAACACACGTCTTATCAAACACAACTAATGAAAATGATTTTGAAGGAAAAGTTGATTCAGCATAAAGTTGGAATTTAGATCCCCTGTAGAAAATAGTTTTGCAAATTTGTTTAAAGCAAATATTTAAAACCTTTCTAAATTTGAGATAAATACAGAGCTGAGGCTCTGAACTGTATAGCTGCAATTTTAGTAGCACAGTATTAAGCAAGATAGGTTTCAGCTCTTGAGTCTCTGACAGTTAATAAAACTGAACTGATCTGCTCTAAAATGGACCACTGCAGGTTTGGCGTTGTTTTGGCTAACTTTAGTCACTGTCAATTGCAACAGTGCCATCTAGTGTTTAAAAATTAGAAGACAAATTGATATGTAGATGCAACTTAATTCAATATTAAAACGCATTGTAGGGTCAATCACTGTTTATGACTCTTTTTGGCATTGTGGCACTTATGTGATAGTATGACAAAAAAAAAATTTAATTCAATGCCATGAGAACAAGAGGTATTACATATTCACATTTTCACATTGGCATTAGCTGCCAGGAAATTAAATTAAATAAATAAATAAACAAAATAGAAAAACAAAATATCCAGTGCTTTCAAAGCATTACATGTTTTCAGCGCTTTTTTGTTTGTTCCAAAAGATTTACAGATAATTTAAAGTCATTTTTAAATTGTGAAAAATTTGTTTTGCATTGAGCCCACTTCTTTTTATGTAAAATAAATAACTGTATATTTATATTGCTCTAATACTCTATGCTCTTTATATTCCAAAATTTAATTCTCAGTATAAAAAAGCACATCAAATACAAAAATGTATATCAAACACTTCAGTTTTCTACTAATAAAGGTTTCTAAATCTTTCCAAAATAATCTTGAGTAGATAGAGTGAAAAAAACAGATGCAAAATTGTTTATTATTTATAGTGCACAAAATTCACAGGTATATGAAATATTAAGCTTAAATCTTTCCAAAACATGCTTAGCCGGATTAAATATGTGAAGTTTTTGTAAGACACTTCCTTGATTTTGTTATTAACACTATTTCCATGCATTGACCCAAGATATATTACCAAATAAAAAAGACCAAAAGAAACTTGCTGCAGGAAAAGACAGAACAAAGAGCATTTCTAATATCCTTATTGCTACATTTTTGTTTTAAAACATTAACATTATCAATGAAAATGTTACCACAAAGATCATCCATGTTGACTTTAAGAGTAACATCACACTCTTTGGAATCGCATCAAGAACAATAGCAAACTCTCTTGGTTTAACTGGTAATTGAAATTTTAATATGATTACAAATATCCATTGGAATTAACAAATTGTTTTACTAATATAATCCCTTCATTGAACCAAGTATGTGTAGGATTACAAATTTATTAAGTGTTTAATTTAGGTTTCAACATTAAAAGTTAAGACTTTGATTTTAGTAGGGTCAGTTTCTAGCTAGAGACTCCGGCCAGTCCTGTTTTCTCTATTGTGTTTTAAATGAGTCAGATCACTGAGATTCTCACCTTTCGGAGCCCAAATGGCTTTCGGAGCCCCTGGCCCAGACGTTGAATCGTTTGGTTGATTGGATTAGCTGTAGGGGAGACTTTCACCTTTTGTCTTTAATGGCTCTGGGATGGCTCTTGGAACCGGAGTTCCTGGCCAGTATCAGCATTTGAATAGTTTCGCTGATTCAGTTGGACTGGTAGTGCTCTCAGAGTAGGTACATGTGTTCCTACTTCATTTGCATTTCTCTTTGTTCAGAGTCTCCGCCTCTATGTAATCCCTCCCCCTTGGAATGTATATAACTACAATGCATACTGTATTAGATTTAGACTGTTGGAAGAACTGCAGCAACGCAACGCGAAGTTCTCAATAAAGAATAACTTCTGTTTGAACGCGATCCCAACGTCTCCTGGTCTTGCTTCGATGAAGGAAAAAGTTCCCTACATATGATTTCCATGCTAGCATGGCTTGTCTGTGAAAATTTAACAGGAAATTTGTCAACAAAAAAATTGCATTTCAACAAAAAGTCTATGCCTCCAAGAGTATTAAATATATCATTAGGAAATACGTTTCAAAGACTTTCTCTATTCTTCAAAAACTCAATCAACCATTTAATTTTGAAGGTATCATTAAGTGTACTATAATCTAATACCTCAACTACCCCCTATTAAAAAAATATATATATATATATATATTTTTTCCCTCCATATAAAGTCATAAAAAAATCTTGTCTAAGTCCTTAATATATTATATGACAATAGACTCTATGCACAAACGCTGCTTACATGTTTCCGGTAGAATCTCAGCCAGCAACTTCACTATATCGTAATTGTACTAGCGGCAAAGCTCTTTAACGTATTGCAATCAAAAAATAATTATGCAAGTCTAGATAAGTATTGTTATAAATATAAAAATATATAACATGTCATTCTAGCTATTGCTACCTGAAATTTTATATATTAACAGTGGAAGACGGTAGTTTCACCAAACATTACTGTCTCGTTATGCGAAAGGGGCTATTACTCACCTTATTCTAGTAGAATATCTACTTCGTATCAGCACAATGACCTTAATAAAAGCATGGGCAAAGTATTGAAGAGTAAATACTACTAGTGACAGAATTCATTTATCCCTGTACGTTTTATACCCTTGGCTATTCCTCAGTGCATTCACACTCTTTATGGATCTTCCTTGGGTTCCACCTTGGCTCCTCCCTCCCTCGGCTCCACCTGGGGCCATCGTCCTTACAGCCTCGCCTTGGTCAGTTGTGGCTCTGCCTGCACCATGGACTTCTGGTTTACACCCTCCACCCATTCAGCTCCACCGGGCTCTACCTTCCCACTGGCTCCGCATCAGTCCTCTGGCACCCTTATTTACAGTAGTTTAATGTAGTACTGACACTAAAACTCTGAAAACTTGAATTTTTTTCTCACACAGCAAATTTTATTTGGGTGAACTATACACAATAAATGTTGTCACTATCCACAATATTGTTGCATTTTTGTATTGCAATATATTGTGACATGAGATTGTTACACCCCTACTCACTGGTCATGTGACACTGTCGAATGCGCTGGTCATGTGACACTGGTCACATGGTCATGGGACACTGGTCATGTGACACTGGTCGAATGCACATGCTTCGCGTCTGAACGAGTTGTTGTCTTTGGAGCTCCATCGATTTGATTTATAATTCTTGATTTTCTTTTTAAACTCACTTACAACGAACATTTTCTACTTTTCCTCACCTCATAGCTACAACGCGGACTGTTGAGCAGACGCGTCTCAAGCCTATTAGTGATCTAACATCGGATACTCTTATAGGTTACTCCTGTGGATCACGGCTGAACGCGTCTTCTCAACACTCATTTACAAACAAACATTTTTTCGCCTATCATGCGTCTACTCTACACCCGTACCACTAAAAAGACGGATTATATCCAAGACTTCAGTCATAAATTAGTATTAATATTGATAGCATCACTGGTAGTGTCATTGCTAACTTACTGTCCATCTGTTAAAATGGCAAATATATCAGATGTAAGTAGTCTACCTTTTGGTGCAGGTGAGGACACATTTGAGCTGCACGCGGTGCAGTCTGAGCTGGAAGCTGTTGAGAAACAGATCCACGACCTTTTAGTGAGGCAAGCCGAGCTAAGAGACCGGCGTTTAGCTCTTGAAACATCACACGACGATGCACACAAATCAGTGATTAACGTTACTAACCCGCTGACTCCGACCTCGTCTACTCCGTGCGTTTCTCAGCATCGGTCCCGAGCGCCGAGGTCACGATCAGCCATGGTCTCGTTTACTCCGGCTCCAACACGCCACCACGAAGCCTGGATGTTTCCGCAGCGGAAGACGCGAGTCAGGTCTAGACCAAGACTCTCTCCGACCCTCCCCGTTTTCGAGATATCCACCCAAAACCGCTTCTCCCCTCTTCGCGAAACGGAACGTGATGCTGTGATCATCGGCGATTCCATCGTTCGGCACGTACACACTACGTTAGGTAAAAGTAAGGTGCACAGTCACTGCTTTCCTGGTGCTCCTGTTTCTGAAATCGCTGCTCGCGTTCCCGAGATTCTGAACGGTGACGAGCGCGTCGGAACTGTGGTCCTGCACGCGGGAGTGAACGACATCAGGCTGCGCCAGACGGAGGTTCTGAAGAAAGACTTCAGGAATCTGATCGATACGGTACGCAGCACATCGCCTGAAACAACGATCATTGTGTCAGGACCGCTTCCCACGTACCGACTAGGACATGAAAAGTTTAGTAGACTATTCGCGCTAAATGAATGGTTAATGTCATGGTGCAATGAGCAGAAACTGCTCTTTGTAAATAATTGGAATCTGTTTTAGGAGCGTCCTAGGCTTTTCCGTGCTGATGGCTTACACACCCAAGCAGATTCGGAGCGGATCTTCTGTCGGATAACATCTCCAAAATGTTAAATACCTTTTGACTAGTAACCAAAAGTCCAATTCATAGTCTCTGCTGCACCAATTTAACTGATATAAATACTAGTGTAGAACATTGCATTGAAACTGTGTCTATTCCTCGTTTAGTGAGATCAAATAATAAATCTACTGCAGGATCTAGGAAAAATCTAATTGTTATTAAAACAGAAAATGTTGCTATTAGTAAACAAAAACAATTTCTAAAGCTAGGTATTCTAAACATTAGATCACTCACACCTAAGGCAGTTATTGTAAATGAAATAGTCACAGATAATAGCTTCGATGTACTTTGCCTTACTGAAACCTGGCTTAAACCAAATGATTATTTCGGTCTAAATGAGTCTACTCCATCTGGATACTCCTATAAGCATGAGCCCCGTCTGATTGGTCGTGGCGGCGGTGTTGCAACAATCTATAGAGATATTCTTAATGTTACTCAGAAAACGGGTTATAAGTTTATTTCATTTGAAGTACTTGTACTAAATGTTACGCTCTTAGATGTTAGAAAAACATCCCTATTATCTCTAGCCTTGGCTACCGTATATAGACCGCCTGGGCCTTACGCTGATTTCCTAAAAGAGTTTGCAGATTTTTCTCTCAGACCTATTAGTCAATGTCGATAAAGCATTAATTGTTGGAGATTTTAACATACACGTAGATAATCCAAATGATGCGTTAGGGGCTGCGTTTACAGATTTATTAAACTCCTTTGGGGTCAAGCAAAACGTTACCGGACCAACTCATCGTTTTAATCATACACTCGATTTAATTATATCACATGGAACCGATCCAACCGATATAGATATCATTCCACAAAGTGATGATGTCACTGACCATTACATGGTAACTTGCATATTACGTACTCCTGTAATATGTCATGCTGCGCCGCGTTATCGATTAGGCAGAACAATCCTTCCATCCACCATAGATAATTTTTCAAATAGCTTATTTGATCTGTCTTAGCTGCTCAGTGAATCCAAACAAACAGATGAACTAGAGGAATTAACTAGCACTATGAGCACCATTCTCTCTGGAAAATTGGATATTGTTGCACCCATTAGATTAAAAAAGGTCAGAGAGAAAATTAAAGCACCATGGTACAACAATACTACGCATGTTCTAAAGAGAGAAACCCGTAATTTAGAGTGTAAATGGAAACAAACTAATTTAGAGGTCTTTAGAATCGCATTGAAAGACAGTATGTCACGTTATAAAAAGGCCCTAAAAGCAGCCAGGGCTGAGCACCTCCGCAAACTAATAGAAAACAACCAAAACAATCCTAGGTTTTTATTTAACACCGTGGCTAGACTAACAAATAAACAGATGTCACCTGAACAAAATATTTCGTTACAGTTTAGTAGTAATGATTTCATGAAGTTCTTCACTGAGAAAATAGAAAATATCAGAACCACAATTGTAAACGTTCAATCCTCAATCGCGCCTTATAATTCAGCCTCAATTATCACCCCGCAAGAACAATTACAGTGCTTTACAACTATAGAACAAAAAGAGTTAAATAAACTTATCACTTCATCTAAAACAACAACATGTTTATTAGATCCTATACCCACTAAACTACTGAAAGAAGTGTTACCTATAGTGGAAGAGCCTCTCCTCAATATTATTAACTCATCTTTATCTTTAGGTCATGTTCCAAGAACATTTAAACTGGCAGTTATAAAACCTCTCATTAAGAAACCACAATTAGATCATAATAACCTAGCAAATTATAGACCCATTTCAAATCTTCCTTTTATGTCTAAAATACTAGAAAAAGTTGTATCCGCCCAACTGGGCTCTTTCTTGAAAGAAAATGACATCTATTAAAAGTTTCAGTCTGGATTCAGACCGCATCATGGCACTGAAACTGCGCTCGTTAAAATCACAAATGATTTACTATTAGCTTCTGACCAAGGCTGTATCTCAATACTAGTTTTACTTGATCTTAGTGCTGCGTTCGATACTATAGATCACACAATACTCTTAGATCGACTACAAAATTATACTGGTGTTCAAGGACAAGCATTAAGCTGGTTCAGATCATACTTATCTGACCGCTACCATTTTGTGTATTTAAATGGTGAAAAATCGATCATAACTCCAGTAAAATATGGAGTGCCGCAGGGATCTGTGTTAGGTCCTCTATTATTCTCAATATATATGATGCCACTTGGAAATATTATAAGGAAACATGGAATTAGTTTCCATTGTTAATTACAAGGTATTGCTACTGACTTATAAAGCCCTAAACGGCTTAGCTCCAGTCTATTTAACGGATCTTCTATCGCCCTATAATCCATCGCGCTCTTTAAGATCACTAAATTCGAGGCTTTTGGTCATACCTAGGATATCCAGATCCACCAAAGGAGGGAGAGCATTTTCACATTTAGCTCCAAAACTCTGGAATAGCCTTCCTGATACTGTTCGTTGCTCAGACTCGCTCTCCCAGTTTAAAACTAGATTAAAGACGCATCTCTTCAGCCAGGCATTCATATAATATTCTTAATCTTACAGTTTAAACTACAATCCGGCCTCTAGTTCATGAACGCCAGAGGAGAACTGGCCCCCGACTGAGCCTGGGTTCTCCCAAGGTTTTTTTTTTTTCTCCATTTGGTCACCTGATGGAGTTTTTTCGGTTCCTTGCCACTGTTGCCTTTGGCTTGCTCAGTTGGGGATAATTTGGGAATATTTAATTTAATTTTATCAATCAATAAATCTCACTAGAAACAAACCTTGTTGTATTATTTTAATTTAATACTGTGAAGCTGCTTTGATACAATCTGGATATCACTTGTGTTTTGAACTGTATGCTGCGTGTGTGCAAAGTGAATTGGATGAGAATGGCACCACTAGCACTAGCATGGCTAATCCTGTTTGGCCAAGTCGTCCAGAGCTCCGCGGACGGGTTAACCAGCGGCAGTGGCCTCCTAATGTATAGCCGGACCGAGCTACTGGGACTGCGGGACAGCGGAGTGCTACTGCCGCCTGATCTGCTACACGAGGTGCCTGGGGAGCTACGACAACATCATGGACCGGGCCTCCGTCGAGGCAGGAAGGCCAGGAAACGGGGTAGGAGAGGCGGCCTTAGACAGCGCATCCGAAGAGCTGCCAAGCTGCCGCTACCACCAATGCTTCTCTGCAATCCACAATCCTTAAAAAAGGATGATCTGCGTCAACAGGTTGGAGCCTGCTATGAATATCGTGAGTCTGGTTTAATGGCTTTCACAGAAACCTGGTTCAGCGACAAAGTGCCAGACAATTTTATTCAAATTGAGGGTTTCTCCAACCCTACGGTTAGACAGAGATGCGAACTCGGGCAAGACACGCGGGGGTGGGGTGTGTATGTATATTAAGGACAGTTGGTGTCGTAACTTTGCAGTGAGAGACAAAATATGCAACCCCAACCTGGAGCTGTTATGTGTTACCTTGCGGCCACATTATCTGCCTAGAGAATTTACCAACATATTTGTGTGCGTTGTGTACGTTCCACCAAGTGGAAACGCCAGCATGGCAGCTAAGGCAATTACAGACTGTGTCCATCGCCATCTACAGAACAAACCTGATGCCCCTATGCTGATACTTGCCGATTTTAATCATTGCAGCTTGGATAAAACTTTACCCGGATTTCATCAATATGTTGAATGTAACACTAGAAACAACAATATACTTGATAAATGCTATGGCAACATCAAGAACGCTTACACAGCCAGAGCCAGACCCCCCCTGAATAACTCTGATCATAATGTTATTCAGCTGCTACCCACATATCGCTCAGTTTTTAAGTCCAGCAAACCGCAAATCCAGTCTGTGAAAGTATGGTCTAGTGATAAAAAGGAGGAGCTGAAGGGATGCTTTCTCTGCACAGACTGGAATATCTTTTTTAAGGATGCAGATATTGACAGTGCTACGGAATCAATTACAGCCTATATTTCTTTCTGTATCGACTCTGTCATACCTCAGAAAACGGTTAAACGGTATCCTAATAACAAACCCTATATCAAAAAAGGTATTAAGGATTGTATTAACAGGAAGAAATTAGCTTTCAGATCTGTGAACAAAGCAGAAGTCCGAGCTGCTCAAAAAGACCTTAATTTGCAAATGAGAGCAGCCCGGCAGCAGTACAAGGAGCGGGCAGAGCAAGAGCTGTCAGACTCAAACACAAAGTCACTTTGGGACTCTATCAGAAAAATGACTAATATGGACACTAAGAAGAAGTCCCTGTTTGCCCATAATGAAATTGCAAAGGCAAATGAATTGAATACTTTTTATATGCGTTTTAATTCAGATAATACCAGGGAATGTGTTGCGGTGCTAGAAAATGTATTTTGTAATGTTGATTTGGATAGAATTGTAATTGAACCACACACTCTTATTAAGGTGTTTAAAAATATACAAACAACTAAAGCAACAGGCCCGGACAACCTGTATGCTTTTCTTTTAAAAACTTTTGCAGAAGAACTGTCACCAGCCTGGCATAAATTATTTCAGCTTTCTATAGATACATGCACAGTACCAAAACTCTGGAAAAAATCTATCATTATTCCAGTACCCAAAAAAGCATGCCCCCAGGAGAATAATGACTATCGGCCAGTGGCCATTACTTCCAATGTTTTTAAATCTTTAGAGAGGCTAATGATAGAGAAACTCCACACAGATGTGGAAAAAAACTTAGATAAATACCAATTCGCTTATACAAAAAAAACGTAGCACAAGTGATGCTATATCAACAATAATGCACCTGACTTTGAAGCACCTTGAAAGTCCTGTTGCATATGCTAGACTGCTTTTTGTTGATTTTAGCTCTGCCTTTAACTCAATCCAGCCAGACATCATCCTTAGGAAATTAGCTCAGTTAAAAGTAAATCCTTTTTTAATCAGATGTTATCACTCCTTTTTGTCGAACAGGCCACAGCAGGTGAAGTTTAATTCCTCGCTGTCTGATACAGTGATGTGTAGCACTGGCACCCCCCAAGGGTGTGTCAGTTCTCCTCTCCTGTTTACACTGTACACCAATGATTTTATCAGCTCTGAGCCAAACCAATATATAATAAAATTCTCGGATGATACTGTCCTTCTCAGTTTGCTTACTAAAGAAAGCAACACAAACATTCACCAATTTGCTGTGGACAAGTTTGTCAATTGGTGTGATTCACACCAACTTCATATCAACACAAGCAAAACTGTGGAAATGTTGGTAGACCCCAAATCAGTTGGAGATCAGAGCCCTGTGGCCATTCATGGTCATGACATCAGGCAGGTGACATCCTTTAAATATCTAGGAGTGTTTATTGATAATGACCTGAGTTGGCGCACACATGTTACAAATGTCTGTGCCAGAATCCATCAGCGCCTCTATTAAAATATTATGTTAATCTTCTATAGAGCAACAATAGAGTCCATTCTTCGGTATGGTATCACCAGCTGGTTTGGAAATTTGACAGTTAAATCAAAAACTCAGATTTTTAATCTGGTCAAGACGGCAGGCAAAATTATGGGTACTCCAGCACCCCTCAACCCGCAGGAGCTTTTTGACCAGACAACAATCAGACAGGCTAAGACCATTACATCTGATAACTTTCATGTGTTGTTTTTGAACAAAACATTTTTGTTGAGCTTTTGAACTCAGGATTGAGGTATAGGGTTCCTCTGTGTAAATACAACAGGTATAAGCGCTCATTTGTTCCTCTCCCAATTAAGCTTATAAATGATAAGCGATGAACGTGTGATCATGAATTTATTAATGTACTGTATATCTGTGATTAAATGTTATGTATAGACATGACATGATATTACTTTTCCACAAGCAGTTTTTAGTAATGGTGATTTGCAATTTGCACAGCTCTTTGAGTAGCCTTAATGTTTTATTTATTTTTTGTACTGTATATCTGTGATGGAATGTTATGTTTGGACATGATATGATATTACCTTTGCACAAGGCAGATTTTTTGAAAATGGTGATTTGCAATTTGCACAGCTCTTTGAGTAGCCTTTAATGACTTTTTTGTCTACAATACAAACCTGTATCTGTTTTTGTCTTTGTTGTAAAACTTTTTGTAGCAATTTCCCTATATCCAAAACGAATTTCTCCTTGGGGAGACAAATAAAGATACTTTGACTTTGACTTTGAATCTGTATTGTGAAAAGCGCTATATAAATCAACTTGACTTGACTTGACTTGACTGTCAAAAGTGAAACTATTTCAACAGACTCCATTTTGTTACAGGAGGATTGTGAACAACGATAGGAGAGAAAATGTGAATAATGTGAATCAGTTTGAGAACATCAGATCAGTTTAATCTTGCTGTCCAGAGACTGAATGGATTTATGAACTGAATGAAGTTTGTGTCTGATGTTCTTCATTGTTGAGACAGACGTAGGTTTGAACCAATTCATTTCTGGATTCATTCTCATGCATTATTTAAAGGGGTCATGAACTGCATTGTTTTATGGTTTCATAATGTTTCCTGGGGTGCACTTATAATGGTAGTATGATTTTTACATCAAAATTGTCATTTACAAATAAAAGGCATTTTTCCTATCCTGATTTTAGCCTCTGATTTGATCGCTCTGTTTTAAAGGGATAGTTCGGAGTAAAATCAACCTAGGGTCCTTTGCACCATGACCTCGAGCCAAATACCCCCCCCCCCCCCCCCCCCCATTTTTTCAGGAGTGTTAACAACTTAGTGTTGCAAGCTGGTACTATCAACAAAATATTAGTGCATTCCTGGAACTGGGCGTTGTTACACTACATCCTTATGCATCGCTTTCTGCCAGGACTTTTACATGCTTTTCCCAAACCCCTGAAGTGACGTCAACGTCCGGGTTAGCAGTAGCATGAGCCGTCAGGCAAGTGTTATTTAAATAAACTCCTGATGTACTTACAAACTATCCAATGCCTCGTTTTATGAGTAATTGTACTACTGTATAAGTTTGGTACCATTCTGGGCATTATTAGTGGGGTAATTTACGAGATACATACTTGGATCCGTTAGCGCCTGCACTAAGCCATCCGGCTGATTTCGCTAAATAAGCTCTAACATTAATAATGTTCAACCAAGGGAAAAAAGGCTTCTGGGGGGGCGTTTGGCTCGAGGTCATGGTGCAAAGGACCCTAGGTTGATTTTACTCCGAACCATCCCTTTAAGGGGCATGTCTGCTGTGAGACTTCTGTGATTGACTAACATCTTTGCAGATGAAATTGCTAGTATTACACGTGGAGCTCTTAAAACTTTAAGCACGTTTTTACTATTACAGCTCTCAAGGTTTACTAATCGTGAAAAGTGTTGATAATAGCATTATATTTCGATCTATAGCATTATATTCCAACGCTATCTCACGACCAATTCGTACGAATTCGTACGAGTGATAAAAGGTGGCTAATTCGTACGAATTCGTACGACCTCACTCTTACGAATTGCCTTGAGATCAGGCTGTATATTCAGGTCGTGGCATGAAAGGCTGCAGTGGATGAGCATTGTAGCCGATCACAGACATGTTGGGCCCTACTTTAACGATCTAAGCACATGGTCTAAAGAGTACGGTGCAAGAGCACTTAGGGTGTGTCCGAATCCACTTTTGCTAGTTTAACTATGGGAAAAATGGTCAGCGTGTCCGGCACATGGTCTAAAAGGGTTGTCCCTATTCTCTTAATGAGTAATGGCTGTGTTTTGGATGTAACATGCAAAAAACAATCAGAGTGTAATTTCCCAATACCTTTAAAAGCCAGTTGCGCAATTTAAATGGCGGAATTTACAAGTGGAAAGACTGAGCGCGTCTCCAGAGAGCAAATGGATCTGCTTGTGCGTGAGGTTAAAGCGCAAGCAAACCATCTACGGGACAAGCCGGATTCCACCATATCTGTATGTACACCATATTAATCTTTTACATTGTAATCCTTTTATTTTTAATATTTGGCTAGTTTGTGTGATGCTGCTTACTGTCTTCCCTGTGTGTATAATAAGCAGAATGTACGCGCGTTGTGGACCCGCCTATAGGCGCATATTACTAACGAGCTCTTTAAATAACAAAAAAAATACTGCGCCATTGACTTTAGACCAGGTTTCAGATGGTCAATGGCGCAGTCTATTTCAGTTGCCTCAAAATAGCAACACGCCAACAATACGCCTGAACACACCTCGTTTTCAGATCAGACGCCTATGGTCGCACAAATGGGCGCAAATGCATTTGCTATTTAAACAATGTGGCACAGGACGTGAAAATGATAACTGCGTTGGGCTGAAACTAGCAAAAAACACTTGTCGCGCCTGGCGCTGCATTGCACCGGGTGTATGATAGGGCCCGTTGAGTGCATGAATGCAGTGATCTCCTCATGCAACTTGATTTCTGCACACTAACGAATGCTTTCATCATAACTAACAGTGCAAACACAATGTAAATAAGAGATTAGTTTATTATAACGGAAGTTTTGGTGAGACTCCAGAACTCAGTCACAGATAAACTTGCACTGTTTGATTGACAGCTTCTCCAGCGATTGTAAAGGGAGCGTTCTTTGATCGCTTTCTATAAATAATTAGGGGCCAAAGTTGCAACGATGAAGAGGCTATATCTTTCACCTAACTATGATGTCATAAATAGGTCCATTCCAAAAGCTGTTTTTAGACTAACAATGAAGTTTTCAGTTCTGAAGCTTACAGGATATTTTTATAGTATGATGACCTCTTATATGTCAAAATCTGATTTCTCAGTTCATGACCCCTTTAATATTCAATTGCATGAGTAAATATCCTTCACAATCTATTGCAATGTCAGTCTGTTTTGATGTTTTATTCTCTGTAGTTAGTTTTTTGGCTGCTGGCTTTTTTATTTGTGTAGTCATAAATAGAATCATACACTCAGGATTCCTTGATTAGCAGTTTCTTAAAACTTTGAACAGTGAGTTGAACTGACAAAAGCATCTTTGTTGTATTTCACTCAGTAAATGAATGATAGTTTCTGTTAATAATTTTAGTCTTCTGTAGATTAGAGAAGAATTCACAATCATGCTGAAACTGGTAAAGCATACTGAAGGCATACATATTTTTATTGAATGTTTAGTTTTGTATCTATAATGTTGTTGTGAGACATTTCAAGAGGACATCAAGATCTTGAATTTTGAATTTAAAAAATTGTGAATCTTCAATTAGTGAGTACTGTCAAAGAAAACAAATGTGTTCGAATTTTAAAGACTCTGTGTGCGGCCCTTATGCTTTGTTTTGCTAATGTTTCAGGCTCCTTTTAGGGAATGGTTCTGAAAGCAATGCCATGGAAAAAGTGACACTGTGGCATGGCATGATTTTTTACAAACAAACGTGTTTGAATTTTAAAGACTCTCTGTGTACGACCCTCATTACGCTTTGTTTGCTAATGTTTCAGGCTCCTTTTAGGGAAAGGTTCTAAAAGCAATGCCTTTGAACAGTGAGTGTTTGATTTTCACTTGGTAAATTATAGTTTCTGTTAATAATTTTAGTTTTCTGTAGATTAGTGTATTTAGCAAAGAATTCACAGTCATGCTGAAAATGATAAAGCATACTGAAGTACGATGAGAGAAATCCAGAGAAGCTCCTGAAGTCCAATAGAGACGTGATTATGAAACTTGCTGAACTGGTGTTCAAACAGCTGATGAAGGGCAATGTGATATTCTATGAGGAGGACCTGATTGAAAGTGGCATAGATGTCACTGATGCCTCAGTGTATTCTGGGATTTACACTGAGATCTTTAAGGAGGAATCTGTGATTCATCAGAGGAAAGTCTACTGCTTCATTCATCTGAGCTTTCAGGAGTTTCTAGCTGCTTTATATCTGTTTTACTGCCATTTTTTCAAGAACAAGAAATCACTGCAGTTCTTTCTGAAGAAAAGATATCAGCGCTACAGTCGGAAAAAACTCTTTGTATGAGTTATTAAAAGCAGCAGTTTCTGAATCCTTACAGAGTGAAAATGGACACCTGGATATTTTCCTGCGATTCCTGCTGGGCATCTCATTGGAGTCCAATCAGAGACGAAGAAGATCTTCTGACACACACAGTGCACAAATCGGAGACCATCATGAAAATCACACATTACATTAATAACAAAATTAAGGATGATGATTGTCTCTCAGCGGACAGAAGCATCAATATGTTCCTCTGTCTGCTGGAAATGAACGATCAGTCTCTGTACAGAGAGATTCAGCAGTTTATGAATTCAGAATATCACTCAGTGAATCGACTCTCTCCGTCTCACTGCTCCACATTAGCCTACATGCTTCAGATATCAGAGCAGGTGCTGGATGAGTTTGATCTGAAGAAATACAACACATCAGATGAGGGTAGAAGGAGACTGATACCAGCTGTGCTGAACTTCAGAAAAGCTCTGTGAGTATTAATTTATGTGATTGGAGATTAAACTGAATGTGTCTGTTTTGTAATAATACAGTACAATTCCTCTGTCAAATCATATTTCTCACCTCTCTCTTGTTTTGATTTAAAAAAAAAAAGATTTTTCATACCTTGTACTTTGAAAATCAGTGTTGCAATCCATTACAGGCCTTGGGTGCTTTTCACGCAGCGGAAAGATTTGAACAGAAAACAAATATTTTAAACAACCATCTCCTCTATATTGAACCGTTTTTATTTCTGGTTTATAGTCTTGCTGACTGTAATCTCACTGATCAGTGCTGTGAAAGTTTGTCTTCATCTCTACAATCATCAAACTCACTGAGAGAACTGGACCTAAGTAACAATGACCTGCAGGATTCAGGAGTGAAGCTGCTCTCTGATGGACTGAAGAGTTCACATTGTCAACTTCACATACTGAGGTAAGAAAAACAGTTACAAGAATCTGATCACTCCTGTGTGTTGTTGGAAACTTTCTTTATTCCTCCATCGAAGCATAAACCAGGAGATGTTGGGATCACGTTCAAACAGAAGTTATTCTTTATTGAGAACTTCGCTGTACATTGCTGCAGTCATCCAACAAATCTGACTCAGGGAACGTTCTCTTACAATTTATATATATTTAGGGGCAGGGACCAAAACTTTGTGATGAGACAGGTTTAGGAACCTGTTCTAGACTGAGAGTGTTGCCACTCCTAATCCACTCAACATATCTATTCAAATGCTGAGACTCGAGTACAGGACTGGCAGTACTCTCTTGCTAAAACACAAGCTCCAAGAGTTTCAGTAAAACAGGACTGGCCGGAGTCTTTTGCTAGAAACTCTGATAGTCATCACCTTAATATGCTAAATTCAATGTAAATCTAAATTAAACATTTAATAAATTTGTTATTCCACAATGTGAATCAGTTTTAGATGATCTCCAGTGCCAGAAAATGTGATGTGTGTGTGTGTGTGTGTGTGTGTGTGTGTGTGTGTGTGTGTGTGTGTGTGTGTGTGTGTGTGTTTTGTAGATTATCTGGCTGTATGGTGACAGAGGAAGGCTGTTGTTTTCTGGCTTCATCTCTGAGTTCAAACCCTTCACACCTGAGAGAGCTGGATCTGAGCTACAATCACCCAGGACAATCATTGGTCAAGCTGCTCTCTGATCCAAACTATAGACTGGATAAACTCAAGTATGTTTAATTCTTCCAGTCATCCCGTCCTGTGATTGGACGTGTGTGCTATAGATCTTATGTGCCAGAGAAACAAGCACGCAAACATCTTTAAAATTGTGTTTTCTAAACTTTCTAAATCAAAAGAAATGATGTTTGACCTCATGATACTGAATAAAGCAGATCAGCTCAACAGGAAGAAATTTCCTGCAGTTAGTAGACGAATATCAGTTATTGATTAAAACACTTGCACAAATTAAATGAAAGGATGTAGTGAAGCTGTGGCTAAAAGTCATCATTCACATGTTCATTTTAAACCAAAATATTTAGTTTTCACGTTTTTAATTAAAAATTTCACATTTTTATTTTATTTTTTTATTTTATTTTATATTTATTTATAATAAAATGTAACATGAGTATTTAGTGATTAAAATCTTCATTCTCCTCTTTTTTTATAGTGTGGATCATGGAGGACAGTTTAGGATTACAAAAGGACAACGGAAATGTAACACACACACACACACACACACACACCTTAATTGCTGGGGTTTTTTGTATTATAAATGTTATAATCTCTCCTTGTTTTCAGATGCATGTCATCTCACACTGGATTTAAACACTGTAAACACTCATCTCGCTCTGTCTGAGAGGAACAGGAAAGTGACACATGTGGAAGAGAAGCAGTTGTATCCTGATCATCCAGAGAGATTTAATAAGTGTAATCAGGTTCTGTGTAGAGAGGGTCTGTCTGGACGCTGTTACTGGGAGTCTGAATGGAGCGGGAGGGAGGTTTATGTATCAGTGACATATAAAGGAATCAACAGGAAAGGATTGACCAATGGCTGTGTGTTTGGATACAATGAAAAGTCCTGGAGTCTGAACTGTGCTGAAACTAATGATGGTTTCACTGTCAAACACAATGATAAGATCACAGTAATATCTGTCCCTTCACGTCATTCTAACAGAGTAGGAGTGTATCTGAACTGGTCGGCCGGCACTCTGTCCTTCTACAGCGTCTCTGACACACACACACTCTCGCACATACACAGTTTTAACAGCACATTCACTGAACCCCTCTATGCTGGATTTGGGGTTTATTCTGGTAGTTCAGTGTCTCTGTGTGAATTTAAACAGCTTTCTGTGAGAAACAACTGAGACACAGTTGAGTGAAAGAAACACACTCGCATTATCTCACACTGCTGTAAACTCTTTCTCTTTTGTAATCATAATTTTGGTGTGTGTATATAGAAACACACACATGTTGACTTGTCAAAATGAGACACACCATAGACTTCTCTTGTGTTTCTATAAAGACATTTGAATGCGGCTAAAAGTAGTTTTGTCTTTCTGAGTCTCTAAGCACCACCTGGAGGAAAATTTAGTTTCTCGCTCACAGGAAACTGTTCTTAGCAACCAATTTTCTAGCTCTTCTGGCCTCGTTCGACCTCACAAGAAAACAAACCCTGCGAGATCAAACCTTGCTCTGCCTTGATAATATATGTCCTCTCATCTCCAGTCCAGTATGTGCAACACCTTCCAGCCCCTCGTTCACAGATGCTCTTCACAACATTAGAGCCAAAGTCAGAGCTGCTGAGATGAAATAGCTCAAGACAAAAGACCAAACTGACCTGAGCAAGTATCAGTATTTCTCCTCTAGTGTTTCTGTTGCCAAGGTCTCTTACTACCAGAACAAAATCAGCTCCTGAGACACTGGGAAACTATTCACATCATTCTCTCTACTCTATCATCCTCCACCGTTACAGCTGTTACAGCACTTACCCACAGCCAACCTCCCCCCGTACACTTTCCACTCTTCTCTTCCTTCTCTCCCCTCATGGATAACGGTGTCTCCTACAACCTGTCCCTTAGAACCAATCGCTGTCCCACCTACTACATGAGATCTCAACAACACTGTTATACTCTACGGCTGTACGCACTGTGCGTACCATGAGAGGGTGCTAATTAATGGCGTTTGTATTTCTTTTTTACATAATTTTTCAAATGATTATTAATCTATGTGTACACTCATGACATTGTGAAAACAAGAGAAAGTGAGAATAAATAAAGATGTGCATTTGTGTGTTGTAAAGTCGAATGTGTGCATGTGAGTGCATGGGCAGGGGATGGGTGAAAAGAAATCTGATTGGCTAGTGTGGGGATATAATTTTAATAGACACTGTAATTACAATTAACCATTTGTGTTTTTTCTCTTCTAACCAAGTTAAAAGATAAGTAATGTAAGTCAGCTGCCTAATATATTTAAACAGTCAGGGGTAATTCCCTGTATTGTCTTTAAATGATTTGTTTTAGTGGTCACCTCTAAGGCTGTGTAAGATCAAACACTTTTAAGGACTGTCAGCACCTTTAAGGACTGCCCACTGAATGCCTATAAGATACCATGTAAAGTTTCCTTAGTCAGACTTGATGACTGCGGCTACCGACAGCTCGTGTTCTCAATAAAGAATTCTGCTGAGGATACAACCGAGTCTCCTGGTCTTCACTTCAGAGTTTCCTACACTAGTTTGGTTTTGCCGCTTTTTGTACACACAAAAAATGACATTAGAGATAGTTTATCTTTAAAACCAGGCTCAAAATGAGTAAACACTCTCTAAAGCAGCTTCACTTAATTGTAACATTTACAAAAAGGCATAAAACTATGGAGTAGGGATGGAGAAATGAAGCCTCTTAAATCTTTGAAGCTTTCCTCTGATTGTTTCGGGCAAAGATTCGAAGGATAAAGAGTGTCAAAAACAGTGCCATCTTATGGCAGGTAAAATTTACAGCAGGCATGATTTTATAATCAATATGTTATGATAAATTGCATCATGATATTTTTACCATACTTTTGTGTAAAGACTGCACAAATTCTCCATGCCACGCATTACCACATGCAAATGGAGATAAGATGGAACAAAGACTTTCTCCAGGTCATCTTTGATTAGTCACCTCAACAAATGGGTATGAACTGATAGGACCTTTAATAGTGTCTGATTAGTTCAGATCTTTGCTCAATCTCATTGAGACAACATTCTCCTGTCTCCTTCCGGCAACTACATCTTCATGTTAATTTCTTTGGATTCAATGTGGACCACACCAAGAACCCAAACGAACGCTTCAGCGCACTCCAGGCAAAATCATCAAGAATCTCCTGCATCTGGACTTTTTCAGCAACCGAAGTCAATGCAAGTACCTGTTCACAGCCTTTAGATGCGTTTGTAAGTTATTGTGCCCCTTTAAGGTGACCCTGATTCTCTGATGTTTCTCGTAGGTTGTGGTTAACTGAGTGTAATCTTGCCATTCTCTTTTCTTCTCTCTCTCTTTCTTCACTTTTCTTTACTTTCTTGATTCTGTACAATCTCTGTTTAGTTGTGTGTGTAGCCTACTCTAGTTTCATTTATTAAACCATTATATCGCCGCTTTATTGTCTCTGTGTTTGCCACATATCGAAGTCACTTAAACATCTTGATGTAGCGATACATATGCTATTACCCTGCTAGAACTTTATTTACTTTAGTTGGAAAAAGTTATTCTTTCTTGGCCAGGAAGATAATAATATAGATTATAATATAGATAATATATTTCCTAGAATTAAAGGTGCTCTAAGCGATGTCACACGTTTTTTAGGCCAAAACATTTTTTGTCACATACAGCCAGTGTTGGGCAAGTTACTTTAAAAATGTAATTAGTTATAGTTACTAGTTACTTCTCACAAAATGTAACTGAGTTAGTAACTGAGTTACATCATTACAAAAGTAACTAATTACCAGGGAAAGTAACTATTGCGTTACTTAAAAAAAAAAAGTTAAATGAATTAAATGGACACTAAATAGAATAAATTATTATTATAAAATATTGTACACTAATTCACACTATTTTAATGTTAATTTGGTGTGGGACATTGTCAGAGACACCTATTACCTTAAATATTAAAATGTTATCTTTACTATGGAACAACAAAACAATAGAAGGTTTAGAACTTTTAATATTTATTGCACAGTCAACAACTGGCCAAGAAATAAGTCTAAAAATAAATGATGCTTCTTAAGAAATGTACCAAAAATAAATAAACAGTAATAAAAAATATACATACACATACACTCTTTGTAGTGCAAATTAAAATGATCAAACTCACACACCTTCACAACTAGCCTACTTGAAGTATTTTCTTCCTCACGAAAGTAAGCAGTTTAACAAAATGTGCTCTCAATATAATACTGAACAATGTACCAAAATAAACAATAATAATAAAATATAATTTTGGGGGGGTTTATTTCTATAACCTACAGAGAACTTCACCATCAGAGTCAGAGGTTATTTAAGCCAAATTCTAGTCGTGTTTGCCGCACGTGTTCACAACTGGTCATGTGTTCTGGGAACGTTCTCTGCAGGTTATTTTGGAGTTTTGTTTCATATGTAAACTAATTAAAACTTTGCAGATGATACCAATATGCTACAGATATTATTCAAATGCTGAAGTGTGTAATTTATTTATAAACAAACTATATTATGCTCGAACACATTCGGTCTCTGTCGCGCACTTCCGAGCGCGCTCTCCAACATACACACCGGTCTCTCTCGGACACATCGGTCTCTCGCGCGCACTTTCGAGCGCGCTCTCCAACGGTCTCTCTCGCGCACTTTCAAGGGCGCTCGCGGCGTTCGCCTCGCTTTTGTTCGCCTTGCTCTCGCCTTGACTCGCCATGACTGCCGGTCTGCCGCACATAATTAATTTTAAAAAGTAACGGACAACGCACCATATGGTACCGGTAACGGAGTTCATTTATTTAAAAAGTAATGCGTTACAGTATTAGTTACTGTCAAAAGTATCTGAGTTACAGTAACGCGTTACTGCCCAACACTGCATACAGCAAACATCTCCTCTAGCTGCCTGTCCCCTGAACGTCTCTGTAGGCAGCCCAGGCTCCACAAACAGCAACAAAAACTGAGCTAACCCGCACCACAAAACATAACAAACTGTTCCAGCCAATAACCGACAAGAAGGATTTGGGGGGTTAGTGCGCAGATGAGGAGGAGGGAGGGTCTAGCTAGCCTCCGTTTTGTTTGACAATACTTCGAAACGTCAATAAGAAGTGAGGTCACCCAACATCACTTAGAGCACCTTTAACCCTCTGGGCTTCTTCATAATTGGGTCACACTTATAGCTTCCTCCCGCCCGAAAACGGGCGAAGCCTTAAAATTGTACTTAACTTTGTCCTAGGATAACCAATCAAATATTGTTTTGTTCTATAATGTTTTCTGATTATTATATATAATTTTTAGAATTTTTTATGATACTTTGCATTAATTATTTAATTTTTATGAGCTATTTTTTCCATTAGAATTAATATATATATTTTTATTTTATTTATTTTATTTTATTTTTCAATAAATGCAACATTTCACATCAAATTAGAGTGCAGGCCTAAAAAAAAAAAATATTTCAAGTGAGAAGAGCGCCACCTAGTGGCTTCAAAATTTATTAATTTGTGTCATGTCCTATAACCGCCCATAGGCGGCCTATAGCTTTTTTATTTATTTATTTATTTGATTTATTCCCATTCGGAAAGAAAACAATTTATTACTAATCAACCACTGAATGGAACACACATTATATATCATTTTAAAGCTTAGAATCTCAGCTTTTTAATGCTTCTAATTAAATGTATTAATTCCTAACGAGTGCTGAGTAATCCCTCTAAAACCAAGTGTACCGCCAGCAGGCGCCACCTAGCTGCGAAAATATTTATTACCATATTTTTCAAAAATCTTGCCTTGATAAACACAAAGTTGATGTCATTTGAAAGCTTAGAGTCTGAACTTTACAGTGAATGTATCCACTTTGAAAAACTCTTAAGTATTGCTGAGTTATTTGCTGATACATAGAATTTCTCTTTTTTTCATAATCTATAAAATAATGTACTGCAATGTGTCAAAAACATCATACAGCTCATGAAACATTCTCAGATAATTGAAAATGGCACTTCATTTTTTACAGCATATTATTACAATTAAAATGAGCCCAAAATTAACATAATCTATTGCTTTTATGACAAGATATTCTTCATGGAGAAAAAATTGCCCATGAGGGGGTGTGAAAGACTGTACAAAAAGGCTATCTCTTTTCAAAATGCTGTAATTTTGGATTCCTTTATCCAAAAATTATTATTATTTTATCCAGATGCAGCTAACATGTAGGGGGACTTCACTAAAAAAGAATTTTCCTCCTACCTTATTTCCTTCCTGAGTTATTCCATGACAAATATGAAAGATATGCAAAATCATAATAAAAATTATATATATATATTGTCTTTTATCCACCGTTTCTTGGCGGGACAATGTCCAAATGTAATGTAATTTATATGTTCAAAAAATTTAAAAAGAGTTCTTTCAAACGATACCTACCTTTTGACTCTCCTTGCTATAGTTTTGGAGTTATTATGATTATATAATTTTTATATAGTTTGGGGCAAAATTTGCTGTTTCAGTCTTACCAGTTCATTTCTCTGTGTGTGTTTGTGTGTGTGGGTGTGTGTGTGGGGGGGGGGAGGGTGTCTTTTTTGCACTCTTGATGTTTTAGAGTGTCACCCCTTCATTGCTGTACACTTTTTTTCAGCACAGTGGCTGATCTGTAGCTTGTACCACCAAAAGTTTCTCTGAGTTTTCCTATTTTTTCGTATTTCCCATTCATTTCCTATGTCGCCCGTTTTCGGGCGGGAGGAAGCTAAGTGTGACTTTTTTTTTTACGACCCTTTAACATATCAGAATCATCTCCTTGATTTTTTTGTGTGTTCATATAGGTAATAAAAGAAAAGTCACCAAGTTTCACCCCCATCCGATGAAGCAAAAAAATTAAACAATTCGAAACGTTCAAGTTTTCGCCCGTTTTCGGGCGAAGAAGCCCAGAGGGTTAATAATCGATCATGCTTTCTGTTCATTGGATGAACTGATTAAATAATTGTACTATTAATTCTGCTACAGTCAATTCTAAAAATAATTAAAATATTTATAATTAGTTAAAATCCGTTAAAATTAATTATATATATATAATTATATATATATTGAGCTAATTTGCTACAAGTTCTTACCAGAAACAGGAAGTATGAACACATCAGCCCAGTTTTTTTCAAAACTGCACTGGCTCCCTATTAAACATCGTATACATTTTTAAATATTACTGATTACATACAAAGCACTAAATGGTTTAGCTCCGCAGTACTTGAGCGAGCTCTTAACGCATTATAGTCCTTCACGTCTATTGCGATCTCAAAGTTCCGGCCAGTTGATAATACCTAGAATATCAAAATCGACTGCTGGCGGTAGATCCTTCTTCTATTTAGCACCAAAACTTTGGAACAGTCTTCCTAACATTGTCCGGGAAGCAGACACACTCTGTCAGTTTAAATCTAGACTAAAAACACATCTCTTTGACCTACATAACACATTATAAACTTCTATAATTCAGTGTTAAGATGCATAGATGAGGGTCAGCTGGAGTCCCATAAATCCTGATGTACTCGTTACATCATAAGAAGGATGGCGTCTACGCTAATATTAGTCTCTCTGCTTATCTTGAGTTTTACCGCAGTCCGCCGGATACAGGCCGTATCCTGATCTGATGAAGGACCTGTGCCTGGACACGACGACAACGCAGTCCTGAAGTGCCAACTAGTCTCTCCCCTGTGAAGGCCTCCCTTCCCTTTACCTCTGTACAGATAAAACGTTGTCAAAATAATTACAGTTCACATGGCTAGTGCGGAAGCGATAAATAATTATGTATTATACATTTTTAAGGTCAGACAAGTAATTTGTTGAGGTCAATTTGAAAAGAAAGACTACACGCCTGCGCACATACAGTATATATTCAAACGCGCATAGACTAAACACGTAATACGTATGTAATATGCGTCAGCGTTTTCACAGGTCTGCATTTTTGAAGTGTGCACAGAGATAACCTTTTTTTTTTTTTATCAAGGCTTGCACCTTGGAACCTATTTCAAGGTTTGCGTTCTCGAGCCACAAGGCACTGTTTTGTGCAAATGAGTGGGCCAGAGTATGTGTGGGCCAGAGTATACAGACGGTGTCGTGTAAGCGGCCCTTAAGTTAATAACTAATGATCTTTGCAAAGGAAGTGAATCAATCAAAACTAACTTTAGCTGGACAATAACTTTATCCTAGAGCTGCTGTAAAGCCAAACAATCTCTGTTACTTTAATTTCCTATTATCACTGTAAAGCTGCTTTGAAACAATCTATATTGTTAAAAGTGCTATATAAATGAAGGTGACTTGACTTGACTTGACTTGGGTTCAAACATTCCGACACGCAAAGTGAAGCATCAACGTGACTGGAAAGAATAGGCTCGTATGAGAGATGCGGGGAGGAATGAAAAAAGCCCAGACAACACGGACAGTTCTCTCTTCTCGTAGTGGATCAGACTATAGCGAGATCAAAGGCGGATATCTCGGGATTCACACTCGTGCACAGTGTTGCTAACAAACTGGTTGTAATTTAAGTTCTGTTGCTTTTATATGAAAATAAATGTGATGAACAAGACACCAAAAGTACTTGTTGTTTCATTTTTATAAATATGACAACAATCACATATCCTATAGAGAGATAGCACTCTCAGACAGATTAGGAATATTCACACATAATTTATACACATAAAAACATGATATTAGATATAAAATATGAAATCAGATATGATATATGATATAAAAATTAAAATTAGCCCTATGATTTACTCACCCTCAAGTCATCCTAAGTGTATATGACATTCTTCTTTCAGACGAATACAATCGGACTTATATTAAAAAATGTAAATGCCCTGGCTCTTCCAAGCTTTATAATGGCAGTGAATGGTTGTTTCTGTTTTGAAGTCCATAAAAGTGCATCTATCCATGATAAAAGTGCTCCACACTGCTCCGGGGGGTTAATAAAGGCCTTCTGAAGCGAAGCGATGAGTTTGTGTAAGAAATATATTCATATTTAACACGTTACAAAGTAAAATTCTAGCTTCCGGCCAAACGAACATACCTTCGCCTAAAGCGCAACTTACGCAACTAATGACGTCAGAATTAGCGTAGTGCGTCATGGCATAGTACGTAAATATCAGCCGTACGTCGCATTTCTCGCATAAGTTGCTTTAGGCTTAAGTCGAATTCGTATGTTCGTTTGGCCGGAAGCTAGTTATTTTACTTTATAAAGTTTAAATAAGAATATTTGTCTTACACAAACTCATCGCTTTGCTTCAGAAGGCCTTTATTAACCCCCCGGAGCAGTGTGGAGCACTTTTATGATGGATAAATGCACTTTTATGGACTTTAAAACAGAAACAACCATTCACTGCCATGATAAAGCTTGGAAGAGCCAGGACATTTTTTAATATACCTCCAATTGTATTCGTCTGAAAGAAGTATGTTATATACACCTAGGATGATTTGAGGGTGATCATAGTCCAGTCATTTTAAGCCAAAATGGGGGTCAACCTTGAACAAATTGCAACAGAAACAAACTCAACTGATTTTGTATCCTCAATATGTCCTGAGTAAGGGAAAAAAAGCCCCGGAGAATCCCATTAGGGGAAAGTTTCGAAAAAGACCCAAATATAGCCTATTCATACGCCTTATTATTTTTCTCATGTGAATATAGGGTACAAATTTTAACCTTTAGATATCACTATGAAAATGACTGAGTTGATTACTTGCATCAAGACAAACAAAAAATGTATTACAAGTTTTTTTTAATTGTTTGTTAACATGGACAAACGGTGCATAATCTAATTACGTTTGTGCTAATTTGCATAAATACCACAACAGATCTAAACATTGGGTCTAGCCAGGAGAAAATGTCTTGTTGAATCTTGTTGACACACAACAGTAAAATACTTAATGTTAAGGTCTGAATGGAACTCATTTAGGCTACCCATGAGCATTAATACATAAAGGAAGGAAGAAGTACTTTAGAAACCAGCATTTATTCATTATTATTGCAGAGATGGGGTCCGTGGGACTGTTTCTGGGGGACGAGTCTGAGGGAAGAACAGGAGACAATGGTAAGAAGAATGCAGAAGACAAAAGGTTGGCAAAATAAAAAGTGAACCCCCAGAAACTGTCCCACGGACCCCATCCCTGCAACAATAATTAATAAAGGCTGGTTTCTAAAGTATTTCTTCCTTCCTTTATGTATTAATGCTCATGGGTAGCCTAAATAGGTTCCATTCAGACCTTCACATTAAGTCTTTTACTGTTATGTGTCAACAAGATTCAACAAGACATTTTCACCTGGCTTTATCCAATGTTTAGATCTGTTGTGGTATTTATGCAATTAGCACATACGTAATTAGACTATGCACCGTTTGTCCATGTTAACAAACAATTAAAAAAAAAAATGTAATACATTTTTTGTTTGTCTTGATGCAAGTAATCAACTCAGTAATTTTCATGGTGATATCTAAAGGTTAAAAATTTTACCCTATATTCACGTAAGAAAAATAATAAGGCGTATGAGTAGCCTATATTTGGGTCTTTTTTGAAACTTTCCCAAAATGGGATTCTTCGGGGCTTTTTTTTCCCCTTACTCAGGACATATTGAGGATACAAAATCAGTTGAGTTTGCTGCTGTTGCAATGTGTTCAACCTTTTTTCATAAAATGACTGGACTATTAATCATGGGCTAATTTTCATTTTTGAGTGAACTATGCCTTTAACACATATAAAGTCTTTGGTATTTCCTCTGCGGCCACTCCTGTAGTTCCTCCGTGCCGGCAGGTGGCAGTAACGCGTTGCGGCACTCAAACGTTGGCGCATACGCGAGCTGAATGCATACGTTCCACAGGAAGCAGCGCTGGACTGGACTACACTTAACTATACAACAGGCAGCAAAAACGACTTCAGGCTGGGCAACGATACGCTACCACGGAGAAGAAAACTCCATCCACCCAGGGGGAAAGTCGAGAAGGAGAGGAGGCCCTGCAACACCGGAGGTGAGCCAAAGCGCAGTTTTGGCGCTCAATGAGGGCTTTTTATGTCTTTTTAACCCAGAGGCCGCACTGACAGCTAGTTGAAGCATATGTATCCTGCTAGCGACGCGACGCAACTAACCAGAACGCTCTAATTATAACGCACGGAGCTAATTCGTGCTTCTTACACACTATACAGCTTAGTTGTTAACACGCGTTTCAGTTTGACGCGTCACGTTTCGGTTTGACGCGCCGCGTCACGTTGCCTACTTTGCCATGTTGACGTTAGCGCTAATGCGCACTTGTTCGGCGCAGCTCGTTGGTTTTACCGCATCACAGAAGAAAAAGCAGCGCGGCTTGAAGGGTTTAAACTCCTTTAGATGAACACAAAGCACTTTGTGTGTTAGTAAAACCTCCGGGGACAAACACACATGAAGACATCAGGCCCGTGTGACGCTATTTAGCAACATCGCTAGCGCACTGACAGCAGCTGTGAGAGGTAATGTGACGTTGTGTAGATAAATATGTGTTTCTTCTGAAACTTTGAACTTTGTTTGCGCAGAACAATGGTTGATGCTTTGTTAACGTTAGCGAATTTTAGGGTGACATATCCCTTGCCTTTAATATAACGCTTCTGGTTATGGAATCTGGACGTATTGAAAGTGAAACATCCCAACCTTTTAGCTCTGTCCTGTGTAACTTACTGTAGCTTGAAATCTTCAGGTCTAAAAGGGATAGTTCACCCAAAAGTGAGTGTATGATGAAACATGTCTTTCAATTAAAATATCTTTATTTGTGTTTCGAAGATGAACGAAACTCTTATGGGTTTGGCAAGATATGAGGGTGAGTAAATGATTATAGAAATTTCAATTTAGAGAGAAATATTCCTTTAATATGACACTGGATCATGGATGATGTATTACAGAAACATCCCAACGCCTTAGTCCCGTCTCATCTACCTTGAAAATGTTGCGTTAGTTCATCTAAAAATAAGTAGATCATCATTTACTGACCCTCATGTCGTTCCAAACTCTTTGGGAAAACAAATGAAGATATTCAATGAAACCTGAGAGATTTTTGTCCCTCCATTTTGAAGTCCATTCCACTAAAATTTCAAAACGTTTATAAAGTAATAGAGAACACTCGCATGTCAAGCAATTGCGAGCTTCTGTTTTCCATATTTGATGTGCTCTATGTATGTGCATGCATAGATCAATGTTTATATTGGAATAAAAGCCTAAAATAAATCTTTTTCATCACATAAAGGAAGTGAGACTTTGATTAAATCGATCTATTCGCTTCTTTTACAATCTGTTTTTGAAGCGTCAACGTTTTGGGTAAATGGACAGAAATCTCTCAGATTTCACTAAAAATACCTTTATTTGTGGTTCAAAGATGAACAAAAGTCTCATAATTAATGACAGAATTTTCATTTTTGGGTGAACTAACCCTTTAAAGGATCACCCAGAAATGAAACTATAAAATAAAAGCTTAAATTCAATCTGTTCCTCATATAAATCGATCGTGTCTCTTCAGAAATTTCGCCTAAACTGCTCAATTCATATGGGTTAGTTTTACGAAAGTTCTCTTTATGAACTTTTTGAAGCGTCAGAGTGGTAGTTGCGTAGCTGTCAATGGAGGGTCAGAAATCTCTCAGATTTCATTAAAAAGATCTTCATTTGTGTTCTGAAGATGAACGAAAGTCTTACAGGTTTGGAACGACACGAGGGTCAGTGATGAATCTCAGAATTCTCATTTTTAGATGAACTAACCCTTTAACTTATAGGATCGGATGTTTATGTAATACAACGATTTTACTTATTTAAAATTTATTTCTAAAGTGCTCTTCATCATTAAGGTTGGACATGACAATAATAACTATACATATTAAATCGCTGTTATTAATTTTTTTTTTTTTTTTTTTTTTCAATTCTCAGCTACCATGGTGGGTGAGCGCCGCAACGGCAACCTTCTGATCCAGCTGGGCCCGAAGCTGCAGGCTTACCCAGAGGAGCTGATCCGCCAGAGGAGGACTCAAGACGGGCAGACGGAGTATCTGATTCGCTGGAGTCTCCTGGCCGTGGAGGACAGCAGCGGTTCAGGCGGCAGCAATGAGGCTAGCGGCGGCGGCAGCAGTAGTTCAGGCGTCGGCGGCTCCAATGGCTCCACTTCAGGAGAAAGCAAGACTGAGAGCATCCTCATGTGGATGTCCACTGAAGACGTGTACGCCAACTGCCCCACTCTGCTAGGCAAGCGCAAGGCCGACTCCCAGAGGCCTTTGCTGGAGGAAGAGGAGCGGCCCAGTGGCCAGTTCCCCACAGATGTCACCTTTGATGAGGGAGAACTGTCGGACATGAAAGACGACGTGAAGAATCTCGTCCGCCGAGCCCGGAAGCAAATGGCCAAGAACAGCGACTTCGGGATAAGCATCACGCACACCATCCACGTGTTGAGCGCGTACGCTAGTATCGGCTCTCTGGTGGGAGTCTTCAAGGAGACCGGTGCTCTCGACCTGCTCATGGAACTGCTCTGCAACAAGGAGCGACAGACCAGACGCAGCGCCGGCAAGATGTTGCGAGCCCTGGCTTCTCACGATGCGGGTGAGTCCCACGTTCTGTGGTCTGGTTTCTGTATTTAACTCTATATTACATTTGGCAGTCTCTAAATGATCTCATCTCTATTGGCTATCACCTTTTGCTGCGCCTGAGGAACCATTTTGGAGTTGCTGTTTCCAGCGGTTTAAAGTAAAACTCTCACTTCCTATGGTATTTCCCCTTGAATGAAAAGTAACACTTTCCTTAAACTACTGGTGAAACTTACTATTGTACTCGATTAAGTTTAATCGATTTTATTTTAAATAGCCTTGGAATTAGGAATAACTTTTTCTTAATATTGTATTTGTCTAATATTGCATTGTTTGCTTAATTTTTGCATTACACCCATCACATTTTTCAGTAAACAAACTTTCAATATTTTTTTACATTTTATTTTACAGTTGTGTGTATGTTATAAACAAAGCAAGTGTGCATTTGTTCAATATTGACTTGAAGCAAACTCTATTCCAAACAAAGACGGTTGTTTGCGAAAAAGCAGCGTTTCCTTGTCTAGTTTAATTTATTCAGGAAATTTGTTTACATTGCAGTTTATGTGCATGTCTTCTTTCTCAAATGCTCAATATGGATTATACAATGGAAATAGATCTCTGTAATCACATTTATAAATTAGCATCTCTAAATTATGCAAAAACGTTTTGAAACGGACTAATAATAAAAAGTGCTTATGAATTTTTATGATGTAAATAATTAGTCTGTGCAATAATACCTGTTATTCTTGTAGCATTTAAGATCAAATAGTTAGTAACACTGGATTTTAAGCATGTAAAATAAACATATACAAATATTTTTGATTTAAATGAAGATAACAAAAACAGGATATGAGGTCTTGCTCCTTGGTTTGAATAAATAATATAAGTATAAAATAAAAATATTACCACGGAGTAAAATCGTAAGTACGTTCATAGTCAGTGTTAAATAAACTTTATTTAATTGAATTCATTTGACTTACATTCTTTTTTTTCTTTCTTGTATTGATGCAAAACTGCCAAAACAAGGAGTGTCCCCCATGTTTGATTCCAAGCCAAGAGGTCAATATGTCTTTTCGCTCTACGGGTTTGAAACATTTGCATGTGTTGCTCTCCCGCACTCATGTGCATATGGATTGTATTGAATGTTGCGCAAAGCCTAAGGTGAACCCTTAAGTAAAGACTCTGTATTGACTTTAGACCACAGCAGAAGTGATGAAGCCACAGATTGCCGTCAGTGTGTGAGATATTGGGTATTGTGAGTCATCAGTGAAGGGCAGAGACAGTTGGCTGTGTCACAGCGCTCTCTGCATTCCCTGTCGGCAGTGTCTAAAAGGACCCTACAGGGCTAGATGAGATGAATCTGTATTTTTCTGCATGGGTTCGATTGAACTCTTTTGTCATGCTCAAACATTTTGAGAAAGCTTCTGTTTTAGAGCTATGTCTAAAAGTAGAACCCAAAACTAGTGATGTTAATAAATTAGGCTATACAACTTAGAGTGGCAAAGTCTGATGTTGTTTTTACTATGATTTTTTTAATAATTCCTTTTTTGAAAGGGGAAATGTTGTAATGGACCCCTTGTGAAAGGGGGCTTTCCAGTTCCTCCTCTCATTCCGTTCACTCTTATTCACAGGATATACTTATTCATCTCTAGTTCCTCTGAATAGGGTGAGGCATTTGTGTGATTCACTGCTCCACAAGGAGGAGACCACAGGCATGTGGCTCTGGCTCATGTTAAGCCGGGTTCTCCCTGTACATGTGATCAGTAACACAATATTCATGAGATATTAGCCATATTTGTATATGTATAGGTTCCTCTGTATATGTGTGTGTGTATTCCCTAGTATATTTCCTGTCTGTCATTGATTGGAAAAAAGGTTGTCCCACCCCAGAATCCAGGATAGTGGTTGAGCAAGAATTTGGATTGCCAGACCCGTCAAATAAACAGAGCAATGTTTAGATAGCGCTGTTTTTTACACACTACAGTTTCCTAATGATAGGATATAGTACTAGTTACTATAGTAGTACTATGCTATTAGTACTATACTATACTATATACTATATTACTATGACTAGTGGCCCACATTATTTCTTGTACAGAGTAGAATTTTAAGGCAGTAGCGGTAATACAGTGCTCTGTTTTATACACTACTGAAGCTTTGCAGACTTAAGCAGAACTTACATGAAGGTGCTTTGACTCTGTTTTTGCAGAAAGGGGTTTCTGAGAAGAGTGAATCAGCACAATAGTTGCTGCTCAGTTGTTTTGCTGTGGGTGAGATGTGGATGTTTTTCTGTTATTTGTCTGACTAATATGTTTTGCGTATAATACCTATCTTTTATCCAGTTACTTAACACCAGTCAAACCTCTTGAAGAAATGTTAATATTTAGTATTAGAAAAGACTATATTTACTATTTACTTGGGGTGTGACGAGACATTTATCTCACGAGACAAGACGAGACACGAGATTGAGTTCACGAGAACGAGACGAGATTTTGCACTATTTTATTGAAATCCCCGATGACAAAATTCATGACTGGAAAAATATTTTGCAGGTGCATTTTGAAATGTTTTAACTAACCATCTTGTGATGAATGTCATTTCGGTATGAATTATCAAATGCATTGAAAAACGACAATATACAAGCACTGTAAAAGCTTTTGCCGCAAACTCAACTGACTGGCTTTTCTTCTGAATGATTTCTGTATGTTTGTCTAAATAAGTCTCTCAGAAAGTCTTAAAATGACTGGTTTGATGTTATAATCTGTGTGTATTCATTTTCTCAAACATTTATTCACTTTAGCATGTAAGTTGTATGTGGGATTGTCCCGCATTATAAGTGTGAGACCTGTGGGAATGATTAAAATTATGCGCAATAACCGCGCCGAAATTCGAGCCCTGACACACTGCACAACAGTGGTAAAAAAAAAAAAAAGTAAGGCCTTTTTTCAAGTTCACCCATCAGATGAAACAGCCGGGGGTGGGCGATATACGAACGGACATGATTAAATAGTAGAAATTTGTTAACCGGTAGAGATTTTGGAATTTGGACTATCGTCTCTATCACGGTTACGCTCATGTGACATTGAAATGCTGCACGATCACGAAAGCTTAACGTTTACAAGTGATTTTTAAACCATTGAAGCGCAATTAGCTGTGAAAGAGAACTTATTTCACTATGTGTGTGTGTGCTGTCAGAGATGCTGTTTCTCAGCGCTGTCTGAGAGACGTGCACATGAAGCCGCTGCTCAAAGCGCGAGAGAACTGAACTGAGTGCTTTTTGCCGTCTAATTGGGCTTGAACGGTTAAATTCACATACCTATGTGTCAAAATGACCATGTATTTGCAAGTAAACAGTCATTTAGGCTATGTCTTACGTAATTAGTTGAGAAAGAACTGAGAAATTGATAGAGAACAACGCACAAGTATATTGGATCCGTGCTGCTGAACTTAAAGTGACAGTGTCCAAATTTACCTGCTGTCATTATTAATGCTAATCAAACAACAAAAAAGAAAGTTTCTCACTGCTCTTAACAATCACTTTGGTTAATTGTAATAAGAATAAATGTATATTTAATTTACACAGTTAAGAGACTATGCATTGTTTTTTATACATTTGATTAGGCTACTTTATAGTCTACATTTTATGTAGCCTAGCCCTAGTATTTCTTATTGTAAGGGCTTGAGTTTTTTTAGGTAGGTCTATTTAATTTAGCTCTGTTTACTTGTCTTCAATAAGATTGAGAGTTTTTTAGGCTAGTATTGTTTTTCTTTAAATTATATTGAAAATGGTGATAAGAATTATGAAATTTCAATGGTATAAAAATTTTGATATCATAACCTTAAAGTAAAAAAATATATACGATTTGGTCATATCGCCCACCCCTAAGCCCGACCATGTGTAAATCAAATATTCAAGCTTTATCCTTTTTTTCCATGAAAATATGAAAGATCTCTTTTTTTGCCTCTTTGTTTTTAAATGGAGAAAACAATGGTTAAAAATGACTCAGTGTCCCAGACTAAAGTGTCACACACATTTTGTTTTTCTTCAAACACACTGAAATTGCTTTCTTTTGTTTTTGGCACTTTATTCTCTTGATGTGCATTTTTAGATTTGCAAAAAAGTTTCTGTGAATTGCCTCTGATTGTTACAGGCTTATGATTGTTCCATTTGGCATATGGTGCTTTAAACTCCATTGCTTTTGATATGTTGTTGATTATTAATGAGATCACTTACACTATAACAATAAGAATGAAAGTTCAGTAGTTAGTTTGAGACCTTCTTTAAGAAACTCGGTTGCCAAATTAAAACCGGATTACTATCATTGTGATGTTTCATATACTACATAAAGTAGGAGAGAGGCCGCACTATGCATAAATAATTATTCGCAAATAAAAGTATATTTATGCATAGTGCGGCCTCTCTCCTACTTTATGCATTCTAATTATCCAGGCCAGCACTCTTAAAGTTTAATAATATATGCATTGAGTGAAGCCTTCTCCTATCCTCACTTACTTGATATTTCATATACTCTAATGGGTATTCAGGGATTTGATTCCCAGAGAATGATTGCATTTATAAAATGTATACTTGTTATGCAGTGTTAGTCGCTTTGGATAAAAGTGTCTGCCAAATGTGTAATAAGTAAATAAAGACATTGTTGTGTGCATTGTTGATAAGGATGCTATTGTTTGACTTTCAGGGAGTCGTGCCTATGTGCTCCTGTCCCTCAGCCAGCAGGATGGCATCGAGCAGCACATGGACTTTGATAACCGCTACACCCTGCTGGAGCTTTTTGCAGAAACCACCTCCTCTGAGGAGCATGGCATCTCCTTTGAGGGCATCCATCTTCCCCAGGTGCTCATCTTCCTTTCCACTCTCGTCTGAAATATTTCCAAAACCCAGTCAGGTATCTCGTTGTCTGCTGTCTACGTGGACAACTTCCTTGTCAGGCAGCATCCTAACCGAAATTGATTCATCATTGGCAGCAACTCGTGCGACATGAAATAGCGCTACTTCCATAAAGTGCACGGGATGCAACACACAATTGATTGCAATGGATGCTTTGAGGGAACCTTGCATTTTCCATCAAAGTAAAAGTTTGATCGTTTAACATTTGAGAATTAAGAAATGAACATTAGTATTGTAACTTTACAGTTGTAATGTAAAATGAAATTACTATTATACAAATTCTCTAAATACTATATTATATTTTATTTAAATATTTTTTCAGAAGGGGTGTAAAGGTTCAAATTACTCACGGTTTTAGGGTCACGGTTTCGGTACGGTTCAGTATCCTTACTTGTGGGTCATTGACATTTTTTTTCCCTTTTTTTTTCTGGGTCTATATATTAATTTAAAAATACATAAAAAAATAGCAATTCATGCATACATTGATTACAAACATGAGGTGTATTTTTGAAAATGATACAATTTACTAGGGATGCAACAATACAGTTAGCCCACGGTTCAATACATACCTCGGTTTTTTAACCACGGTTTTCGGTTCGGTTCGGTTCTGACACATAATAGTGTTTTTTTGTTATTCTGTGCTTAGGCAATAGGAACAGTAAGAGGTTAAGGAGAAAAAAATAAAAACGATTTATTGCAATACTCCTTTATTTTACTTAAAAGCTAAGCAAAGTCCACTAGTTCTTAGTGTATTGTATAATATACAATTAACACTGACATCTCTTTACCTCAGAGCGTCCGTTAACTGAATGTCACCTGAAAATCCGATAACATCAGCAATTTTCATTCAAGCAGCTGATTTCTGTGAATGAATGTAAAACTAAATGTATATTGCAGCACAGGGTGAAGTCAGTATATACATTAACGACGATTTGAGACAAATAAATGTACATTTAATGTAAAACTATATAGATGGCATTCTGTGGCGCGGCAGGATTTTGAACACGGTCCTGAGCCGAAAGGCGCCGACGGTGTGTGTAGCGCTACGTACACTCATAGAGAATAATGTTTTCGAATTTAAAAGACGTGGCGCTGCGCGTCCGGTGTGCGACCCCTTTAAATTGACCATTTCAAATAAACATATTTGTGCCTTCAGACAGTGATATTGGGTGATGGCGCCGCAGATGTGCAGTCATGTTGGAAGTGTCTCCGTTTGAGTAGGCTACACGTGTAAAACAATGCTTGCACACAGTTATTTTTATTGTTTACCGTTTTTTTTTCCTCGGCACTATACTCAACGGCAAAACCGAAATGTCCCCACACCACGGATTTGAAAGACGCCGGCGCTTCCTCGTACTGTAGCCTCACTTCACCGCCGCTCGCCATGTTAAAGTGTGGAATGATGGTTAAGCGCCCCCTAAATTTAGAGCATATTGAATATTTACTCGCGGGGAATTTCCTTATCAGCTTGTAGACTTACAGGCACACACAAACAGTCAATTCGGAGAGAAATAAAACGCACATAAATTATTTAAACGTAAAACCGAAAAAACCGCAATTCACAAGCGCGTATTGAACCGTGGATGTCGTACCGAACGGTTCAATATTATATTGAGAATTGTGGCATCCCTACAATTTACTGATATTATAATGAGGGAAAAGGCCTCAGTGGAATCAAATTAAAAGGAAAAATCTGTATCTTGGAAACTCGTTAGTTCTCATTGACCCTGTACCAATGTTTGTGTGTAACAATGTAACACTTGGGTTTGTCTATTTTAGATTCCTGGCAAGCTGCTCTTCTCTCTGGTGAAGCGTTACTTGTGCGTCACATCATTGATGGACAAGCTCAACACTGCAGGGGTGGATTCCTCCTCTGAGCGCCAGGAGGTCGGCCCCTCCTCCTCCTCATCTTCCTCCTCCACGGCAGCCTACCAATCAGAGCATGCGCGTGTGCAGCGGGAGTTCGAGTTCACCATGGCCATGGCCAACCTCATCTCAGAGCTGGTGCGTGTCATGGGCTGGGACCGCAACCGGCAGCTGCCCTTCACCTCCATGAGCTCAAGCCGAGGGCTGGAGGAAATCAGTAATGAAATCCAGAAACACCCCATCCGCTCCATCTTTCAGCCACGCTTCTCCGCTTCGCCCTCCATCATGGTCACTACAGCAATGGCTGCGGTCACGCCACCAAAGAAGAAGAAAACCACAAATGGTTTCAAGACACGTTCTGACTTCACTTCACGTTCAGCATACGTGGAGTATGTGCAGGACAATCTGAAGAGTGGCATGATGGTCCGTATGCTGGAGGACTATGAGGAGGTCAGTGCCGGGGATGAAGGAGAGTTTCGCTACAGTAATGACGGCTCACCGCCGGTCCAGGTTAGTGCTGTGTGAAAGCATGAAGCTCAATATCAGACACTTCATGTTTAACTCTTGTTTTCCTTTATATAGTTTAATGTTGAAAATGGTTCTATGAGTTTCACTAAAATTAGAACTGTGCATTATTAGGAGCTGTTCACACAGAACATGTTTTTGCATTTCACTATGGTACTTTTCCGTTGTTTTTATCATTTGCATTAAGACCGGTGGTTCTCAACCAGTTTGAACCAGCGTCCTATTCATAATTTTAGGTCCACCATCAAATAAAATGTGGGCTATCTGTATTCCTCGGATACCAATGTTGATTATTATTCTGTTTATAATAATTATAATTAATAATAATTATAATTAAATATATATAATATGATAAAAAAGCATGACTGGACAGATGGAATATCATTATCATTTGTCTCCCATGTATTATCATATTGTTTCCCCAATAGAAATTATATTTATGCATGTTAAACAAATAAAGCCATAAAATTTAAGTCAAACTTTAATTAGATTGCCTATCACACACAGCAGACAATCAGCAAACAGTATGCATTATTATGAATGATTCCTATAGAAAACAAAAGCAAGATAAATAAGAGAAGGATTTACCTTAAATCTCTGGTTTGTTTAATCTGGACGCCAAGATGCATTTGCAAGTCCAGTTCAAACTGGCAGGTTTTACACCCCTCTGTGTCTCATTTCCAAGGCCTCTCCCCCTGGAGGCCACATTTGTCAGCCGCATATGTTTTCGAGGTTGTCTTATTTCACAAAACAAACCATTATAAAAATCACTCTTCTTCCTTGTGAGTCGTAACGAAGTTCGAGTCGTTTTCTTTTTTAGTTTGAAATGTAAAGGCCCTTTCATACTGAGCGCGATTAAACGGCGCGACTTTAAGGCAACAACTCTCATAAAAAAATTTCTAAACACTCAAATAATGACAAAAAAATATAGTTTTCAGGCTGGACCAGCGAATGTGCGTGTGCAGTCCTAAGCGCATGCTCTCAGTCAATATCTAATCAACCCTGTATTAATGCTTGAACTTCCACATTCATGAAGCTCAAGTTCAACCATTCAACCCTGGTACCGAAGTTAACGTAACTTGCGCAAAAAATAGAGCAAGGCATGAGTTGCAAAAACTGCAAACCTCATAAAATTTATAGAAAATAAAAACGCTCATATAATATTTACCTTTTAGTCTGCCATCAGCATTATCTGATGTTGAAGCACCTCCTTTTACTGTCCATTTGCTTAGGCTAAAAAGGGCCTGAATTGCTTTTTTATTTTGTTTGAATCCTGTCATGTTTTGGCTTTTGCAGGTGTACTGGAACTCCCTCTCCAGGACCTACTGGGTTCACTGGCATATGATTGAAATTCTGGGTAACGGCAGTGGAGGACCGGCTGAGAAAGAGACGCAGGAAAAGGCCTCCTCCCTCACGGAGACACTCAAACTCACTACAGGTAAGACAGAAGTCAAGGACTCTCACACTCCGCCACATGTTTGTGTTTGCTTTATATGTGTATCCATCTCTTTATACGAGACCATAGTGTTCTCTTCTGTGTTTCTGAACGTGGCAGTGAGTCAGACGTTCTTCTCAAAGCCCCCCGGTGGACTGTACTCATTGCCTTACCTGATGGAGGGCTCTCAGAACGACACCAGCACCCTGAGCCGTGCTGAATGGTGGGAAGTGCTCTTTTTCATCAAGAAGCTGGAACCCAAGCAGCAGCAAGAGATCAACAGCATCCTGCGACAGAGCCTTGATGAACCGGTACTCACTCCCTCTCCTCTGCTCTGCTCTTCACACAGGGTAGAATAGGCTAGTTTTAAGGAGCTGTGAGTGTGTTTACTTGTACTCTGGGTCTAAAATTAAAGTAAATTTACCAGCCATGCTGTTCATAGTCTTTGTAAAAATAAATACAGTACCCTGAGCGTCCCCCTACAAAGGTTTAGGATTTAGAAAATGTTAAAACAAAGACAAATCATCCAAAATGTGAATTTCATGAAGCCTCTCAAAATAATGTCTGGGTCATATTTACCCTTAAATCAAAAGATATAATACATCTATTTTTTTGTGTGTTGTGGTATCTATAATGAAAATTGTCATAAAGCAGCAGTTCTCATTACTGTAATGCAAGCCAACCTCATTTGATTTTTTTAAAAAACAAAGTTTTATTCTAATATGTATTTAGCAAGGACATATTCAATTAATCATAAGTGAAAGACATTTATAATGTTACAAAAATTTAAATTTCAAATAAATGCTGTTCTATTGAACTTTAAAAAAAGTATGCTTTACACAAAAAATAGTGCAACTGTCTTCAACATGGATAATAAGAGATGTTTCCTAAGCAGAAAATCATCATAGAAAAGTTATTTTGAATTATAATATTTACATTGAGTGTTTTTACTATATTTTTGATTAAACAAATGCAGCCTTGGAGAGCGTAAGACTTTTCAGAACATTACAAAATCTTGCCAACCCTAAACGTTTGAACATTACTGTATATTGCATAAATTAATTGTATTATGCATCTGTGTTATCCTTATTTTGTAATTTGGCCATTGGCCACTACCTAGATATCACTATTGGCTATATATAAAATGTTTAAAATTAATTAGGCAATGACTCTAATTCCCTTGTTTCATGCTTTCTCTTCGGCTTGTTCTTGGTATCTGTTAGATGGTAGAGCTTGATGATTCGACTCTCATCCAGCTGTCCCTCACGGGTGAGGTGGCGAGGAAGGTCCTCCACTACCTGAAACAGAGTTTGCAGGCCTCCTGTCTGGGTGACCTGCTCTGCTCCCACACTTTCATCAAGCACTACCTGAGCTGTGGAGGTGCCGGCCTTGAGGATGAGGAAATGCTGATGGACGGCTCGCTTGGAGGACAAGGAGCTTCGTCATCTTCATCGTTATCTTCGGCCACATTATCCTCCTCTTCAGCTTCTTCCTGCATCATGGGCTCTGTGTCCAAGAAAGCTAAGAAAGAGATCCCAGCAGACACAGGCAGTGAGACAGAGAGTGAACTTCCCAGTGAAGATGACACAAAGTATCCCGATGACCTGGAGGAGAAGATGAAAGGCAAGTCTTTGTTTCAAGCCTTTTGGTGTTGCTTTGTTATGGATGTGACTGTTAGTGGAACCTCTCTTTTTTTTTTCATGATGATGAATGTCTGTGAATAGAATATTTGAATATGACAGTATAAACGTGTCCTACTATGGAAATATACCGTTTATGCTGTAGTAGATAGATTTGCCTAAGGCAAACTAAGACTTGCATGGCTCAATGCTTAGGATTTTTATCTATTGGCCAAGTCGAACCAGTGGTTCATATTTTTACTTGCCCTGCCAAAAAAAACATTTATATAAAATTATTTTCATTGTTTTTGACACATGTAACTGTACTCTAATAAATTACGATGGCAAAAGTTAGATGCCAGTGAAATTTCACAATTCTTTGATTCCAGTTTCAATAATGCAACAAAAAATACTAGCCTAACTAAATAAAGTTCAAACATTATTAAACACTCAGTAATAAAATTAGAACAAAAAACAAACAAATTATAACTAATAGTACAAGTAAGGACAATAGAACAAAGATACAAATGAAAAATGTTGCTTAAATCTTTTCAGATTGGTCTAACAGTAGTAGTAAGAAATGCTACAGAAGAAATGCTTTAGGTAAGAAATTGTACAGAAATTGAATAAAGTAATAAAATAGTTTTCACTGTATAAATCAAATATACAATAATCATTATTAAAACTACAAAAGTTATTTAGTCAAGAGTAGTAAGTGACTTTTCTCTGTCTTTTGTTGTTTGATTAAAAGGGACCTATTATGCCCCTTTTTTACCAAATGTAATAAGTCTCAGGTGTCTCCAGAATGTTTCTGTGAAGTTTCAGCTCTAAATACCCACAGCTCATTTATTATAACTATTATAACATCTTGTAAAAGCACTCATTTTTGAGTGGAAGTAAAAACATGCTTGTTTCATCCATGTATCTTTAAATGCAAATGAGCTGCTGCTTCCCGCCCCGGGTCTCCAGAAGCCTTTACATCTCGTGCCTCAGATACTCAATCAAAACCAAACAGACGTTTTAGTTTTTGGCAATCATCTCTAAGTTCTCTTTCACGTGTTATTGCGCTTAAACTGTCAAAAACACACAAAGTTCACATAAACAGTCGGTTATGTCTGTGAATGTAAACAACAAGTAAAGAAATCACATGTGTATATTAGATCTGTGTATTAAAGTGACAGTAGAGTAATATGCAGTACCTACTGCTGTATATGCTCTTAATATGAATATGAAACAAAACAAAATCACTCACTGCTCTTGATTGAATCACTTTAATAGCTTTAATAAGAATACATTTCTTACTTGAATGCTGCTGTTAAATGCTCTGGCGAGGAGATAAACATGGTGGACTGTGTACAGCTCACTGAGGGGTGTATGCTAATAGGAAAGAGTCCGTCAGCAGTCGTGAGCCTAAGCATTTGTGTCGTCACATTGCATAGAAACTGCAAGCGGCTTATTCTGAGACATTGCTTATTATTTATGGGGATGTAAAAAAAGGAGTGGGTGAATTTTGCATGATAGGTCCCCTTTAACGTTGATGACAGAGACAGCAGCAGGTTTATTAGGCTGCTGTCACTTTAAGACCTAATGCACGGATCCAAAATATTGAAGCGCAACCCATTTTATCCCAGCTGTTTATATTCCAATAAGACAAACTGTGTTCACAAGGATACTCGCCAAGACGTTCATTTTGACAATTTTGTGAGTTATATGCATATGATGCAAAAGATGACTCAATTCGTCCTCGTGCTGCCTGATAGATGGTTTTCCCAATCGGGCCAGTGACCATTCCATCTGTTACACCAAACTGTGATCCATCGAATTATGTGACCGCACTGTTGTCACCCTTGCCCTAATCCCAACACTAACCCTAATCCTACCATCACAACATGACGTGCTCTGAAGGCCAAGTATGGTAACCTATACTCTGAATTTGACTTCTTCGTTTAACCCATCCAAGTTAAGAGCATTAGGAGCAGGGAGTAGTGAACACACACACAAACTGTGGACACACACCCAGAGCCCATGGAGCGATTGGGGGTTCGGTGTCTTGCTTAAGGGCACCTCGGTCGTGGGTATTGAGGGTGAAAGAGAGCACTGTTCATTCTGACCTTCGGATTACAAGTCTGACTCTCTATCCATTGCCCCATGACTACAGTGCCTGTTATACGTATACGGTCACATAATTCGTACGTCCTTATTATTGGGCCCTGATTTGTCATTTAGACGCATGCATCTTGATCAATGCTTAAATTAGCACATGCTGTGTAACAATTCCTAAAAATTCAAATTCAGCAGAGGATATTTTTTAAGAATTGACACATCTTAACGAATAGGAGAATTATGTAGGTCCAATGTACCTGACCAATTCATCATCTTGCTCTTGAACGGACAAATTCACACACATTTAATTTAGGTTTTGTTTTAAGTGATCAAACAGTTGAGAAAGAAAACACAGTATGTGTCAGTAAATTGGATCCATGCATTGTCTTAAAGTGGCAGCAGCCTAACACTGTGTCCAACCATACGCGATGCGATAAGATTCCAGCGACAAATAATTTGTCTGTCCACACTAGATGCGACGCGACTGCGAGATGCGTCAAAATCATTCAAAACCCACAGCCAATCAGAACAGCGTGTGGGCGGAGTCTCGCTGCAAGTGCACAGCACCAGAGAATCTTGACGGCAATCACAAGAAAATGATTAAGTAGGCTACATAATCAAATTCACAAATATTACACCATTTAAACATACTAAAAATACTTAAGCTACTGAATTACTAAAACAATCTTTGTCAAAGAATACACTTGTTTGTTCACAGTTTGAACATTCCTTTTTCCATTTGTTTAATTTCAAGATCTGAGGTGAATTATCCATTGTTGCTTTTACAGCTACAAAGCTCGAGCACTAAATGATATTCAAAGTCACATTACACGCTTTTAACATTAAATAAAGCACATAAACAATACCTGAGATTATCATTGCCACACTTTGTGTTTGTTGTTCCAGCGCGACGTCGCAGAAAAATAGAAACCGTTTTTTAAATAGAATCATCTAAAATAGTCGCCGTCGCGGCTGGTTAGGGCAAAAACTCTGATTAACATGGAAAAGATACATTTTATCGTGCGTTGTGCCGCCGCGTCGTGTGTAGTTAGGACACGGTGTAATAATCCGTGCTGTTGTTTTCGTTTTTAATGTTAATCAAACAACAAAGGACAAAGAAGAAATAATTTACTGCTCTTGACTGAATAACTTTTGTAACTTTAATAAGGATTAATCTTTAATTAATTTATACAATGAAGACATGTTGTCTTATTTCACATTTGATTACTTTACCTAAAAACGACTGTTAGACCTACTTGAAAAACATTCCTGAATAGCAATGTTTATTATTTCATTTGTAAATTGTGCTTTTGCTTGTAATTTGATTGTTTGTTCTTATTTTATTACTGATTGTTTACTTGTCTTTAATAATGTTTTATAGGCCTATTTATTTTTGTTAGGCTAGTAATTTTAGCTGTGGCATTGAAATTGGAAAAGAGAATTGTGAATTTTCAGTGGTATCTTAAATGTTGGTGGCATTACTGCCTGATTTTGCAAAAACAGCTTCATAGCTTCTTATCCAGCTCATCTAAGTTTCTTTGTCAAATAATTAATTGGGTAAAAATAGTGCTCAGTATATGTACATTTCTCCCTCTAAACAAGTATTTTTGTTGTGTTGCTGTTCACTGCAGTGTTCAACAGTCCAAAGGTGCAGGGTAAGAAGAGCTGTCTGGAGAAGATGGGGGAGGTGGTGGACATCATGAAGAAGAGCAGCTCTGACTCTGGACTGCAGCTGGCGGGCATGAAATTCATCATTAAGACACTCGAGGAGGAGGGACCTCAGGAGAGAAGCACCCTCAGATCAGACTCGGCACAAACTATCCGGTGGGACTTACAAACCAGAAATACCACTACTCTCAGATCTGTTTTTTTAAATGTATTTTTATTTAATGACTTTAAACTCTTTCTCACAGCACCTTGTATAATATTACAACATAATCCTATACATATTATATTAAATTTTACCATTCATCAAAATTCTTTTTGAGGATAGCACAGCATTACCTAATGAGCTCATGTTTGGAAAGTAATGAGTAGTTTTACTATTGCATTGTAACCGACCACTCGTAGATCACTCCATTTGTTATCCATGAACTGGACCCTTTTCACATTTCCAGGGTTCTCAGAAGCAGAAGTCGTCATAGTTGGGTGAACTTCTATAGCATTGAACAGGAAGCTATACAAATACAATTTTACGTTCCCATTTGCTCCAGTAGCAAAAGGAAAAAATCCATAATAATGATTCCACCTTTACAAATACCATTGTGGTATTGTTAATTTTTTTTCATTGTATTTTAATGCGTAATATAACACTTTTTATTTTATTTTATTTTTTAAAGGTTACACTTTATTTTCAGCTGTCCTCCTTATTACAGTGTAATTATACATTTAAGTACTGAGTATTATTCATTAAGTACATGTACTTACTATAGGGTGAGAAGTAGGGTTCGGTTTAGAGCTAGTTTCATGTATAATTTACGTGTGTGTAATTTACTGTTATTGCTACAGTAACAACATATAACGTGTGACAAGGACACTGTAAAATAAAGCGTTATAATTTTTTTTGGAAAAGGGTAGATTGTCTACATGCAATGCGTAATAAATTACGTTCCATAAACCGTAATGAAAGTTACATTTATTATTAGTTTAGATCACAAAAAGTTTTAAAATAGCTACTTTTTCTTTTTCCAGTGACAAAGTCTTAAAGATGTTGGTAGAGATGATTGGCAGTCAGCCCAAGCAGAACGCTGTGATTGCGCTGCTGCTGACCCGCAGTCTGATGCTGAAATACGAGTGGAGGGTCTCCTTCGCCACAGAGGGCGGTGTGAAAGCCATCCTGTGCTGCATGCAGGAGTATCCGGCCTGTATACACGTGCAGCAGATCGCACTGGCGGTGAGTGGGGATTCTTGTGACGTGTTTATGGCTTTAAGGACATGAGTTATGTTCTTGCTGTGAGAATTTCTTTGTTCATGCAGGCTTTTAGAACTGTGTGTTGACAATAATGAATTATTAATAATGCGCCTCAATGTTTTTGAAAAAGAAACATCTGAAGGAATATGATTGGTTCAAATCATTAATGTTTTAAATCAAATCATTGCTGTTGGAGCTGATGCTGAAAACTCAGGTAAACTGAAAAACTCTGGTAAAGTGAAGCGCTTTGCTAGTGGGTTAATAAACTAGATGCATCTTATATGAGATTATTAAGATATAAAGTAAAAGTAATATTACAACTTAATATTACAACTGCAAAAAAGTACGCAGATGCGCATGTGAACTTGACGTGCTAAGCGTGTAACTCCCGTTGTGGATGTGCTCTTCCCGTGACAGGCAACTAAAGCACAAAGAATTTAAAACATTCTATTACAATAGTGTTCTCATTATAGTGTTATTCATATGGCAGATTTGTCTTGCACTTCTTGCACTTAACTATTTACATGATAAAAAGTGTTTGCCTGTGTTTTATATTTGTTTTCTTTTAATGTTTTTTTTTTTTTTTTTTTTTTTTTTTTTTTCTCCAATTAAAAAATCTGATTCTGAATAAGAAGACTGGTCAACCCCTCACCCCTAGGAAAAAAAAAAAACTTCTTTCTGGAATATAAGTTGCAGTTTTTTAATCATCTGAAACATGCTGCTATAATGCATTTAATGTCGTGCACACATTTGAATTTGTTAAAAAATGTGAGCGGTAGTTTTAGTTTCACTTTAAAGGAATAGTTCACTCAAAAATGGAAAATTAATCCATCCTAGGTGTACACACATTCATGAGAGTTGAGTTCCAGCAGAAGGGTGACCTCTCTGACCTGACGTGTGATGTACATGTAGCGTAAACTTGGGTGAGGATTGACGAACGCGTAAGCACAGAGGATGGAGCAAAACAAAATGTCTGTTACGAATTAGAAATCTTAAAAGAGAACTTTTAAAGAAAAATGTCGGCAGATTTCTATATAATTGAAGATGAGCTACATCATAGGCCACCCTTCCACTGGAACTCGACTCTCTCGATAGTGCTTATAATGTTTGTAAATGCTTCATTTTTATTTCTGAATGTAATAATAAAATGTGACTTATGCACCTATGCTACTTAACTTTTTTTGGGGAAATATTAATAACGGATTTCTTAAGGAACCAGAACCGTTGAGTGGAATCGGAGCCAGAATAATTACTTTCCTTACAATCCTCTTATCTATTTAGCAGAGTCTTTTTGAGGCACATACAGTACACTGCAAATATACCTTTATGGATACAGAAGTATTGAAACTTCGGAGTGATGACGAATATACATTTTTCTCTCCCAGACTCTGAAGGTCATCACAGGTGCCAGTAAACATGACCCCCGCAGTGTGGGTGCATGTCTACCCCTTTCTGAGTCTGGCACTCAGATGATGCTGGAGATTTTTGCAAGCATAGGCTCTGCTACACCGGAAGGTTCCAAAGGTCTCCTGTGTGCCATCCCTTCTGCCATTGACCTCATGCTCGGCACAACGGGGTAAGAGGTTTGAAATTCTGTTTTAGATGTAGCATGACTGACTGAATTGACTGAATTCACGTTAATTTTTCTACTGTGATTTAAGCAGCTGTGGTTTGTCTGTGCGGAATGGGCTGCTGGTCATCATCATGCTGATTTCCAGCCACAAGAGTCTGGCGGAGCAACTAGTCGCCTGCAATGTCAGTGCCACGCTGAAGAAGTGCCTTTCTGCTCAGAATCATCACAGCATGCTAGCCATCATCGCCCTCAACCACATCTCCATGGTCCACAAACTGGAGAAAAAAGGTATCATCATGCATTATTGCAACTGCTTGCTAAATTTAATTGCTTTTGAAAAATCCCAAACCCTGTGATTACCACGGCCGTGTAATAAGCAGTATGTTAATAAAACAAAAACATTGCCTCTTGACTTGGGATACAAATGTTTGTACCTCGTTTTGAATAACATGCAGCATTGTTTGCCTCTGTAGAGTCTCAAGAAGAGCATGACTTTAAAGATACAGAGCTAAAGATGTTGGTGGTGAGTCTGAAGGAAATGCCGGCCACCAAAGAGGTAATACTGACCCTGGAGCAGCTGCTCTGCGACGACGCCTCCCAGCTGGAGGAAGAGAGAAATGAGGTAACTCGCAGCAGAGACACCTTCCAGGACCTCATCCGCCTCCTGGACCAGCACAGAGCGGATCGGGCGGTTCAGCTTTCCATCCTTAGGTGAGCTTTAAAGGTCTTAAACATAAGTAGGTTATAAATAACAGATATTTCAAGCTACTTTGAGGTGGTTGCACTCACAAAAAAACTTGTCTCGGTCATATTTGACCCTAAAATCAAAGATTTTTTATTAAAAATAATTTTTAAAATAAATATATTTTAAATATTTTGCAAAATATCCTAAATAGTGTTTGTCCAATGTGAACGTAAACAGTTGAGAAAGAAAACACGTGTAACAGTATACTGGATCTGTGCTTAGATCTTAAAGTGACAGCAGCCTAATAAACCTACTGACGTCTGTGTGCTTAATGTTAATCAAACAACTGCAAAGGACAAAGAAAATCACTCATTGATCTTGACTGAGTAACTTTTGTAACTTTAAGGATTAATCTATATTTTATAAAAACAATGCAGTGTTTTTGTACATTTGATTACATTATATTTCGATTTCTGTTCATCTGTTATTTCTGCTATTGTTTATATGTTCTTATTTTATTACTGACTGTTTACTTGTCTTTGTATTGTTCTTGATTGTAGTAGTGATATTGCTTTATTTGCCAGTGATAGTAACTCTTTTATATTTCACAGGATTTTGAACAAGTTCTTGGATAACTACCAGGAGGATCTGTTGCCGTGGCATGAGAGTATTGAGCCTTGCCTGTCATCTATGACCGCCTTTGTCAGTGACAGAGAGGTACTTTTCTTACTTAAGCTTTATAAGATCATGATTTCATAATGCTAGTATTTCATTGCGCTTTTTTCCGCATTCAGGTCGTACAGCAGTTCATCCGCTTCTTGTATCGACTTGCCTCTTTGAATAAAGACTATGCTGTTGTGATGTGTCGGCTGGGCACCAAAGAGGCTCTTCTCAAAGCCCTGGACAAACACAGCACCAGCCTCCTCATGGTCACAGAGCTGCGAGACCTGATCACTGACTGTGAGAAGTATGCCAGCCTCTACAAGAAAATGACCACCAGTGTGTTGGCGGGGTGCATACAGGTATAAAGTAGGCCTATTCAAAATTTGATTTTTGCAAAATGTACTAGTTAGTGAATTGCCTGAACAACCAGTCTACCGATTAGACTAAGGAATCCCTATATAATTCCGCTGGTTTACCTGACCTCAAACAGACTTGTTCCTTATGTTAGAAGGCATTTACATAAACAGCATGTTATTACATGGTCAATTCCTAAAACATAATGATGACATGTTTAATGGTTTGTTAGACTATCAGTGTAAATAATAGACATTTGTCTGAGGTTCCTTTAATTACATACTCCATATCTGCATCTTTAGATGGTCCTTGGTCAGATTGAAGAGCATCGTCGCAGCCATCAGCCCATCAATATTCCCTTCTTTGATGTGTTCCTGCGGAACTTGTGCCAAGGTTTGTTCATAAAACATTTGCTGATGTAAAGTGTAGTCATTAAAGGAACCAATAGTTCACCAAAAATGAAAATCATTTATTCACTCATTTACTCACTCTCATGTCTTTCTGAACTTACCTTTTTTTTTTTTTGTCTCCATGAAACACAAGTTAGGCAGAAAGTCAGAGCTGTGTTTTTTTTTATACATGTGACCTGTTTTTATAGTAAGAAAAAAGTGGGCATTAATTTTGTAAAAGCATATTATAGATCTTATTGAAAGATTAATCCATCCAATCTTTTTTTTTTAATAAACATTTTTTTTAAACTCGATTGTCCGGTAAAAAAAAAAAAGACTGCTCTCTTATGTCGGACTTCAATCATCAATCAATCTCAAAGCCTAATCAACAACCAATGGGTAGAACCAAGCCTACTTTTTTTTCTGTAATCTGTTACACACTGATGTATGTCATAATATAGGAGAAAACATCTGTTGATATTTCCGTTTTATCATGAATTACAAGTTTTCTAAAAATCTGAATGTAACTTTGTGTGAGAAATCACATCCACATTGTTGTATAGAAAAGAAATGATCTGACATTTTGCCTAAAATCTGTTTTTGGACATAAATTTTGATATTGTGGAAACAATGATTTTCTTCTTGGCTGATTATATTGATTTAAAAAAAAATAGTCAGTTGCTTAAGAAAAACCATGCTATGTTATTAGTTCCAGTTTAGGTATAACTATCACAGTTCCCTAGGATTTAGTTGAGTTGGTGTGATGTTTTTTTTTTCAGGCTCCAGTGTGGAACTGAAAGAGGACAAATGCTGGGAGAAGGTGGAGGTCTCCTCTAATCACCATCGGGCTAACAAGCTGACAGACAAAAACCCCAAAACCTACTGGGAATCTAACGGCTGTACTGGCTCCCACTTTATCAACATTTACATGCATAAAGGGGTGGTCATCAGGTATGCTGGCTTAGCTTCTCTTCATTTCAGTGTCATTTTCATGCAAAAATGCCACCAAAATTAATAAAATGCCCCAAATTTAAGATAAAGTGGCAACAAAATTTCCCTATGTGATTTTTATGAATTAATTTATATATTATAATGTTATATATTAATAGTATATGATTTAGCTAAGCAGTAATCACACAAGAGTAATGTTTTTCCTAAATATCAAGCAACATGTAATATTGATTTTATACAACAGTTCAATAAACAAGAAGTTGATATTAATTGACATTTTTTTAATGTATTGGTTGAATGAGTGATTTAGATTTTTATTATTCAAAATATTATATTTAAAACCTTTATCTCACAACATTATTTATAACAGCTCCGTAGTGTCTTATACTAATTGAATGTATTGATTAAATTGAAAGTGACACGTTTAATATGGTGAGACAATTTTGCCCTTACAGAGATTCAAATAAATTGCATCTGTAAATCAGTTTAAGGGGGCAAGAATTGCCCCTAAATGGAAACATTAATTTCTGTCACTGGAACTGATAAAAAAAATTAAATTTTCTTCATTCACAGGCAATTGACCGTGCTTGTAGCCAGTGAGGACTCGAGTTACATGCCAGCTCGTATTGTAGTTCTAGGAGGAGATGATCCCACAAACATCAATACTGAACTCAACACTGTGAGAAAGCCCTTCTCATTCATCTTACAGCTGATGATTGCACACTGCACATTAAGATGATACTTTTTTTGTGTGTGTTAAACAGGTAAACGTGGCACCCTCCGCCAGCCATGTGGTTTTGCTGGAGAATATGACTCGTTTCTGGCCCATCATTCAGATCAGAGTCAAAAGATGTCAACAGGTCAGACATATTGAGTGAATTGTGACAGAACTTGCCTGAAATTAAACATAAAGCCTGAGATACTCTTTATTCCACCTCTCTTACAAATTGTTTTCCTTCATGTCAACAGGGTGGCATTGATACACGAGTGCATGGGTTTGAGGTTCTGGGACCAAAGCCCACTTTCTGGCCGGTGTTTAAGGAGCAGCTGTGCTGTCGCACTTATCTCTTCTATACTACAAAAGCTCACACCTGGTGCCAGGAGATCCTGGAGGACAAGAACCAGCTGCTGCAGCTCTTTAACAAGTAAGATCTGCTGCCATAGTTATTTCATTTATAGAGCAGAACGTTATATGAAAACCTCTGATATTTATGTGCATCTCTCTCTGGGCTTCAGGTTAAACAGTGCCCTGAAACATGAGCAGATGTTTGCTGACCGCTTCCTTCCTGACGCTGAGGCCGCAGAGGCTTTAGGCCGAACCTGCTGGGAAGCTCTCATAACCCCCATCGTACAGAGCATCACCATCTCAGGTAAACGGCAGTTACCTGACCAATGTCTGCTGCTATTTTCTTCTGGCCAAGTGCTGCCCACTAATGGATATATAAAAAAGCGACAAACCACTGTTTTTGTTTTGTTTTTCCAGGGAAGGGTTATTGTGAAATATATCATACCACAATAATATATTGACACTGAAAAAAAGTTTCATTTTCAAATGTGCTTGATCAATCTGGTATCTCCAGATATGTGTAATATAAACTGTAGGTGGTCCATGTTATTTTCAAGTGTGATTTGGGTTAAAGGGGACCTCTTATGGCATTTTACAAAGTCTTGATTTTATTTTTAGGGTCTACTAGAATAGGTTTTCATAGGCTATGAAAGTAGTCTATGAAGTTCGTCTACTAGAATAGGCTTGAATGTTAAAAAAATACATTTTTTCACCATATTTTACATTGTTGCAGCATTGTTGTCTTTATGAAGCCCTTTTTCCGAAAAGAGTAATGTGCTATGATTGGTCGGCTGTTAGCGTGTCATTGGTCAACCATTTTGAGCATGTTTCGGAAATGTCTCTTCAGGGTTCATACAAAGTGCTTGAAGTACTTGAATTTGAGTTTTTGAAATTTAAGTCCTGGAAAACCCTTGAAAACAGCCATATAAATGAAAAGGTACTTGAAAAGTGCTTGAATTATTGAAAGACAAAATATGTGAAATTACTCAACCGGGCCTCATCGCTTTTTTTGGCATATCCCTTGGGTGGGAATTATTCTAATGAGTAATATTGTGACGTGTTTGTTCCCAGAAGAAAGTTCAATGCTACAATGGATGCGTTTCAGGGAGTTCAGGAACTGTGACAATCATATAGAGAATAATTTGTACTTTTGTAACTTTCCAGACCTTTTTCCATGCTCAAACAGTACCCTTACACTCTAAAGAAAGTTGATAATGTAAAAAAGTATAATAGGACCCCTTTAAACTTCTTATATTCTTCTTTATAACAGAGACTTCTACTCTCAGCCCTCTGTCTTGGTTGATGAATGAGTATTTAGAGAACGCTGAATCCTCCAAGAGGTGTAAGAGCTCAGCCTCCATCTTCAACTCTCGTGTGCGGCGTCTCACTCATTTGCTTGTTCATGTGGACACCAGCACAGTTGATACAGAAGAGCTCAAACCTCCCATCAAATCCAGTGAGTGGCTTCAAAACTACAATAGTTCCTTCTAGAGACTGGAGTGCCACTACTGTGGGTTACTTTTATGTGTGTGAGACATATTTGTATATTCGGTGGTCCTGTTTTGTAAGTCTTTTCTGGTAATCCAGAATTTAAACCACCTTCTGTAGATTGTGTTGAATGAAAGCTTCTCTATTTCAAGGTATTTTTCTTGTTTTCAGAAGGTATCAACAGAAGCCGAGATTTAAAGAGTAAGTAATAGTGTAGGAGCTAATGTTATTTCTTTTTTTCTTTGACTTCATTTTATGTATTTTGCAGCACCCCATCCATCTGCTCAGCTCAACTTAAAACTAACCATGATGAAATGCCTTTTATTTATTTATTTCTATTTAGTTCTGCTTTCTTTTTTATTTGTTTTGTTTTTTAATTCCTCTGGCTTCTTAAATTTGCTGCACAATTTGCTAACGATAATCCACTCAAAATTGTAACAAATATTGTGATTCTCAGTTTGAACTGCAATATGAAAAACATCTCATGTATTTGTTGCTTGGATTTCAAGATATGAAGGGAAAAAAGCATGAACTATATTGAAACTTTTCATGGTCACGTGTTGTCAAATACTGCAAATGACCAATTTCCGTTGATCTCCAAAATGAGTCATGTTTTCCCCACATTCTGCTGCCAGTCTTGTTACAAGAACCAAACTCAGACCTCAAAATTCAACCCAGTGAAAATTTACAATGCAAAACACTTTTACTGAAATCCTTTTTCTATTTTTATGTTCCCGTTATTCCAAATCAATGACATGCAGTCAACTCCTCCTTTTCTGTGGTCCAGTAACATTAGATTTGTAGTTTGTAAAGCAAAACAAACTTTCCACCTCCCCAGCTAGATAAGAAGCGAGCAGATTTGAGAGCTGCTTTGAGACAACGTAGCCTATCATCATTCTTTGAAAATGTGTATTAGACAAAAAAATGCTGCACGTTCACTTTGAAGTGTGCAGCACATGCAAACTAAAGGTTTAATTAAACATCAGTCTTTTGCATTTTGTAAAATCACACACCCATATTACATGACTCATTTTGGAGATAAACTGGAATTGGTCATTTGCAGTATTTGAACACACGTGACCATGAAAAGCTGCGGTTTCAATATAGTTCATGCTTTAATTCGTCTTGATATCCAAGCAACAAATACATGAGATGTTTTTCATATTGCAGTTCAAATTGAGAATCACAATATCTGTGATTGTGCAACCCGAATTGCTGGCAGATTGCATTTGCTGATGTTTGGTTGGTAGCCATTTTATATGAGTGAACATTCTTTTGACATTTGCAGTAACTTGTCAAGAGTATTTATGTGCTTTTATTGTGTTACAGATGGTAAAGAGGGAAAGAATAAGGAAACAAATGTTGTAAGCACAACTTCATCCACTACCAAACCAAAAGTGAAGAATACTAGCAGCATCGCAGGCATTGCTCTGTGCTGGCAGGGTGTCGTTCAGCGACAGGTTAGACATTTATTTTAACTTTGGCAAAATGTGTTAAAAGGAGCTACTGCCATTTTAGTTGGTAGATGAAAGAATAATGAAAGTAGTCAGAAAACCTGAACAAGCAAGTGATTAATCCTGCAAAAATGTGTGGAATTTACTGCCGAGGCCTACGGCACAAACTACACGTACATGTTTCGGGTTACTTGAATAAAAAGATGTTGATGATTATCTGCGTATCTAAACCTAAAATGAACTGTACAAATGCAAATCATGCCTATCAATTCCTATAATTCTGGTGGACTTTTGTTTGGCTCTTTCCAGGTAAAGTGTTTCCTAGATTCGACATGCAGCCTCTCTGACTTCGTAGAGCGCTACAGGGGAATGTTCCTCCGGCTGAAGAATGCGATGGAGGAACTGTTTGGCCAGCACACGGCCTTTGTGCTTGCTCTCCGCCAGGGCTTTTCTGCTGCCTTGCTCCAGCTCTCCATTCTCACCGCTATGCATGTGAGTCAACAAGGGAATACTTGATGAATACTAAAAAAAATTGTTTATAAATTTTGTTTATGTTAATCTTATTTAAAATGTATCTAAATGTATTATTTTAAATGTAAATGTATTTTTTTTTATATTCATATTTTATACAGTACTGGTCAAAAGTTTAAGTACTATTTGTAATGTTTTTGAAAGAAGTCTCTTATGCTCATCAGGCTTCCATTTATTTGATCAAAAATACTGAAAAAATGGTTATTGTGAAATATTATTACTAATGTAATAAAACATAAAATAATGGTTTACTATTTTAATACACTAAAATATAATTTATTTCTTTGATGAAAAGCTGATTTTTCAGCAGCTTTACTCCAGTCTTCAGTGTCGTATGATCCTTCAGAAATCATTATAATATGCTGATTTATCATCAATGTTGGAAACAGTTGTGCTACTTTGAACTTTTTATTCAAAGAATCCTGAAAAAAATACTATTTTTTGTAACAATATACACTACCGTTCAAAAGTTTGGGGTCAGTGATTTCTTTTTCTTTTTTTTAAAGAAATTTATATTTTTATTCAGCAAGGATGTTAAATTAGTAGAAAAGTGATATTTTGTTTCTATTTTGAATTAATTCTGTTCTTTTGAACTTTTTATTCATCAATGAATCCTGACAAAAGTATCTCAGTTTCCAAAAAATATATTAAGCAGCACAACTGTTTCCAACATTGATAATAACCGACTATCAAATCAGCATATTAGAAAAGTTTTTTTGGTGTATCATGTGACACTGAAGTAATGGCTGATGAATATTCAGCTTTGCATCTCAGAAATAAATTATATTTTAAAGTTCATTAAAATAGTATATTTCACAATTTTACTTTTTTTTTTTTTTTTTCTCTCTATTTTTGATCAAATAAATGCAGGCGTGATGAACATAAGAACTTATTTCAGAAACATTAAAATAGAAATGTTTCCAAGCTTTTGGCCTGTACTGTAATACATTTAATATTTTTATGTTAGACTATTTTTGGACCATTTAAGATGTTTTTCATTGTAATGAGAGTTTGAATTTCTTGTCATTTAATTTATTTATTCAATAACTTCCTTGAAGGTAAGTGAACGGTTTGCGCAGTACATCGACAAGATGATCCAGGAAAGTGGAGGGGACTCTGGGAATGTGGACACCTTGAACCAGCTTCAGCAGTTTATGGAGCCCATGCTGTTCCTTTCCGGTCTGGAGCTGGCCAACACCTTCGAGCATTTTTACAGGTGTGAGAACAGCTGCTGCTAACTAGGGCTGAGCGGTATTGTTTTAACAATAATCTAATATTCTTCTACATTTTTATAATATTTGCTATATTAATTGTTTTACCCCCCAGTCAGCTGAATTATTTTATCTTCCAAACAGCCATTGTTGACCAGTAGATTAAATATCAAGGCTCAAGAAAATTTCTCTGGGAAAATGCAGGTTCTGTTCACTACGTTTTTTGATCGACATTTGTTCCTCTGTGTTCAGGTACTATCTGGGTGATCGGTTGTTGGGTCAGGGGAAGGTGTGGTTGGAGACCGCCGTGGTTGAGCATATCGGTACCTGCTTTCCAAACCGGTTTCCACAGCAGATGCTGACCAACCTCAGTGAATCTGAGGAGCTTCAACAGGAGTTTCATCTTTACCGTCTACAGCAGCTGGACAAAAACCTGGAGGACTTTGAGGAGGTGACTTATAAAACAATCTTATGCAAGAGCGAGAAAATGGCAAAAATGTATCGCTGGCTAAGGATATATATATATATATATATATATAAAAAAAATTTTTTTTTGGCTCGCATGTGACTCTGATCTGTTTTTCTCATGACAGTGTGAACAGCACAAACCACATGGAATCTGATATTTTCAATTCCGATTTGTGCCACTTTCCACATATGTGGTCCTGAATCTGATATAAGTCGGATGTTTTGCAATGCGACCGCAGTGTGAAGAGTCATATCAAAATTAATGCTACTTTTATGTCACTCCAGATCACACAGATCACAGTCACAATTCTGTGCTCATGGGAGTCACTTTAAAGATTTTACATACCTTACATCATCAGTGAAGGACAGTAATGTGTCAGAGCTCATAAGTATTACAGTGACAGCTCTATAAAACACGAGGGCTTGTATCATAAATCTTTAAACTATTTTTTGCATCCTCGTCTTAGTTTTTTTTATATTGCCTGCGCTAAAATTCGCTGGCAACATAAATTTTAGCATGAGGCCAAGAGACTTTCTTATAGTATGTTTCCACCACAAAATAAAAAAAGGCAACTGCGACTTTTTAATCTCACAATTCTGAACATTTTTCCAGTAGTTGCAAGTTTATATACCGCAGTTCTGACTTTTCTGTCAGACTTGGGAGATATAAAGTCACAATCGTGAGGAAAAAAGTCATAATTGTGGCTGCTTTTTTTGTATTTATTCCATTGTGGAAACAAGCTACCATGCTTTTCACTCCTGTCCTGAAGACCCCCCCCCACCACTGAACACCCAATTCACATCTTGCAGTCTCTACTAATGAGTTGAATCAGACATGTTAAGGCCAATTCACACTGAACCGACAGACGCAGATCAACACTGGATTACAGCACGTCACTTCTCAGATATTTTCAAATTCTGATTCACCATGATCAATCAGCAAAAACAAGCTCCAAAAGACCCCAACAGGGGGTGATCAGACACGCTGATCTGGCAAAACCCGGCGTAGTGTCTGTTGCCATCTGACGGTGCAGTGTGAATTGGCCTTTAGATGAGGTAGACATCCATAATGTGAAGTGGTGGGGGGGTGAGATTTTATTCAATCCTGATAAAAGTTCACCTGCCTGTAGCTTTCTAGTACATCCTGAAGACGTTATCTTGTTAAGGTGTGTTTGATTAGCGTTGGAGCTAAACAGGAGAGTGGCCCTCGGGGACTGGAGATGCCCATCCCTGTTGTAGAATCACTTGGTCCTTTTAAATGATAATAGTGCTTTTTGTTGTTCATCATGTTTTGATCAGATGATGGATGAAGACGTGTCTGAACCCGAGGAAGAGAGTGACGTGAAAGTGTTGGTGTTGTCCCCACGTTGCTGGGTTGTGTCAGCTCCTTGCTACCTCGAGGACCCCAGCAAACACTTCCCTGCTCAACTCTGCAATTACCTGGCTGAGTTCACAGAGTTTTACTCCAACGGTTAGTTGAAATTCCACTGTACTGATACGCAGGGTTTGAAATTAACACCCGCCAACCTGACAAATGCGGGTAAAAATCAACTGTGGCGGGTAACGCTGTCAAATCACTAGCCAATTTGGCGTGTTATTATGTTTACTCACTTTTCTGGGGAAGTTCGTGTAAGCCAAATCTGTGCAGATTTAGCGCAAATACTCAACTCGTGAGTCATGATATATTATACAGCGTATTGCGCAGAATCTGTGCCTATCTGGATTACTTAAACATGCCCGTCACTACTCAACAAATAACGGCACGCTTGTTCATTTGCATTGAAGCAATAGCGTAGATTAAAAAGCATTTGGTTAACAGAAAGAAATGGCTATTTTCCAACATCCTACTTGTACTGTATTGATCTGTTCACCTTTTTAGTGAAAAGGATGAGAATGAAAGAGGAAGGGAGGAAATTGCTGGATGACAGGATTTTGTTTGAACAAGAAATGAATGTATGAAACCTATATTATTTATTTATTATTTATTATAATTCAGAACTTTTACCATTACAAATATTTATTTATTTATTTATTTATTTATTCAATTTGTAATGGTAAAAGTTCTGAATGGCCGGTAACTTAAACATTTAGTAGCCAAATTGGCCGGTGGGTGAAAAAGTTCATTTCAAACCCTGCTGATATGTAATCTCTTGCAATTCAGGCATTTAATCTGGTGATTTTGTTGTAGTTTGAATGTTCATCTGTATGCGTTCTCTCTCCTGCAGGTCAGCGCATGTACAGCTTGACCCACAGTAAGCCCCGCCGGCTGCAGTGGACGTGGCTCGGTCATGCTGAGCTTCAGTTCGGCTCCTGCACTCTCTACGTCTCAACACTGCAGATGTACATCCTGCTACAGTTCAACCAACATGAGGTATTCTTTCAAGATCAATGCATACCTGGGTGTGATATGAATCTTAATATGAGCTTGCTTCAGAAGTGTTCACTTCTTTGCTGTTCTGCAGGATGTGAGTGTGGAGATGCTGCAACAGGCCACGGGTCTCTCACCCGCTATGCTGAGCCATGCCCTCAAACCTCTCACTGCAGAGGAGGGTGTTCTCACGCACACCGACTGCAGCGAGGACCCCATGAAAGGTGAGGAGAACTCATAATAACAAAATGAGAAGACACATCCAATAAAAATCCTCCTTGATTTTGAAATACGATTCTTAAATAAGTTTCTTCTTCTCACTTAGGATACAATAGGGGAAGTATTTTAAGAATCATATTCACTACTGGTCTAAATTTTAGAATAATTAAGTTTTTTTTTTTTTTTATCAAAAATATTTATTGTGAAATATTGTTTAAAAGTATTGTGAAATACTTTTAAAAATAACTTTTCTATTTGAATTAATTTTCAAATGTAACTTATTCCTGTGATGGCAAATTCAATTTGAAGCTCAAAATTATAAATAATCAATAATAGTTAGTCTTCAAATCAGCATAATGATTTCTGAAGCCTCATGTGACACTGAAGACTGGAGTGATGATGCTGAAAATTCAACTGACTATATTAAAATAGAAAACAGTAATTTTAAATTGCAATTGTACGTAATCATAATAATATTGCGGTTTTACTGTATTTTTGATCGCTGAATTGAGTCACTGTTTTGAATTCTGAATGAACAAAAACACTTTTGAATTGAATTGAAAAAGCGCTGTGATGGTCTTTTCAGGGGTCCTGAGATTGAACAAGAAGTCCCTCTCGCAGAACTCAGACAAACACGGTTACCATTACCTGCTTCCCAGGCAGACCTACCTGAATGTGGATGAAGATGCTGCGCTCACACTAGAGAGGAAGAGGAACTACGTCTACTGTCTCATTGTGCAGATCATGAAGAATGAGAAGGAGATGCATATTGACAATTTGGTGTTTAAGGTAAAGTATGGATCTTCAAAAGAGTGCATGACCTATAGGCTGCCCTTTGGTTAATAAAAAACAATACTCACAAACCTGTTAAGATCATGTCCAGATCATAGTTCATGGCAAAATCAATAGAGATTGTTTAGCTTGAGACCTATTTTAGTACTCGTGGAATCCAGTCATAAAAACTGAATTGACTGTACAACCTGGAATTTGTCAAATGTTGCTGAACAAATAAAAAGCATGTCAGTACACTTAATCAAATCGCGATATGGAGTGTCTATAGTTCTGCGGCTCTGTATGAATGAATGGTGCAGACGCGCGGTTTATTTTACAACACAACACACACACACACTGAAGCACGTGTGACGCTCGCTGTGTTTTCAGCCTCCGCCGCCTTACTATATGAAAACATGAATGCATGAACTTCATCTCCAGAGCCACTCTGAGAATCACTTTTTTACCATTTCATTTGAGAAAAAATCATATCATAAACTAAGAAACTCAAAGGTCTTCACCGCAACCCATCAAAATAAAGGTTTAGTTTAACTTGCCAGAAATATATTACTGTTGTACAGTAAATCCAATAAAAAAAAAAAAAAAATGAATCCAAAAAAAATTTAAACGTATACTCTAAAAAATGCTGGGTTGTTTTAACCCAAATTTGGGTCAAATATGGACAGACCCAGCTGTTTAACCCAATGTTTGGTCCATATTTAACCTTCAATTGGGTTAAAACAACCCAGCATTTTTTAGTGTAATTTGGAAGAAAATTAAACATTTCATAGGGACCTAATTTTGGTTTGTATTATTATTATTATTATTATTATTATTATTACTGTAATGTAAAAAAATAATCTCATTACTATAATGCAAGAAGAAAAGAAAATATTCAAATAGAAAAGTATTTACATAATGATAGCATTTGTTGTAGAGCTTTTGATGCTGATTTAACTGATTTTTACACAAAAAAGTAATTTTCACGAAAATTGTCAATTTAGATCTATATTCTTATATCAATATTCTTGAAAGCAGACTGTTGTTTTTAATATAATCTTTTGATTTAACAATTATGAACAAATATGATCATTGAAACACCTGACACATGTAACTGAAGATGAGAGTGTGCTCTTTGCGTGTCCCTTGTGCTGTTGCAGGTGTTGGACAGGTGTCAGAAGCAGGAGGCGGATCGCACTCGCTCCTCGGTTCGCTTCAGCTGCAGCACGACTGACGTGCTGTCCTGCATCATGCATGTCCTCAACAAAGGCTACCTTCGACGCAACGAGGAAAGCCCACACATCGTGGAGTTCTTGATGGAGGACCCGACCACACCTAGAAAGGGCCAGGCGCAGTTCTCCTTTAAGATCGACGGGAAAAAAAGCTCTGCAACCAGCGGCGGCAGCAATGCCGACACCAGGTGTGCTGATGACCCTTAACCCTTGAACCCTAGACCCGCGTGCAAGAAAGGAGGCGAAGAACGTGGCTTTCATTGAAGTTTTTCCCCTCCCTTCTCAGGGCTTTTCTTTTTCTGAAACGAGAGATGCACTGATGCCAAACAGTTGCTCTCGTCGGGCGAGTAGCTTGTCTGTCCGGTTACTTTTGTTTGTTTTTGTAAGCTCTTCAAATTTCCTGTGTGTGCTGCTCCATTCCAAAACCTAGTGAGCTGCCTACCTAGACGCACGTGCTCATGATGCTATTTAGGAAGATGTGCAGCATGAATAACAATGTTTTGTCGTTAACTAACATCAAACACTGTTGGAATCAGTTGTGTGTTGAGTGTCTCATGCAGAGAGCTATTTGTGGGGTATGTGGAGCCGCTGCCCATGTAGAGCATTCAAATCATTCAAGAGGTTATATGTGCCATAGATGGTAGACAGCAAGGCAGCTCACTAGTTCTCAGATCAGTCTGTGTGAGGCAGGATTTTCACGTTGGCACAGGAAGTGTTTTGCTGCTTGTCTTTACTTTAACTGTTTTGATCTGATTTAACTTCTGCAGTTGCACTAACTATGACCTACGCAAGGACAGATCTAGTCCATTCCTCATGGGTCAGTGCGAATGTTGGCGACGGCCAATGGAATGCCTTAAGAGATGCTCTTTTTCTTATTTTAAATAGCACTAACATTTGTGATCATCAGTGGATTGAAGGCAGCTCATTTCCTGCCTGTGCCGTAGTTGAAGGGTTAGTGCATTCAGTCATTTACCCATTAGACTTTCCTTTGTCTTCGGAACACAAATGAAGATTTTTTTTTTTTTACATTATATTATATTTTAATCTCCCTCCATTGAAAGTCCATGTAACTAAAACTTTCATGTATTCAGTAAAAGTTCAGAATAACATAATAAAAGGAAGTGATATTAATTGAGTGGTTTAATCCAAATCTTCTGAAGATTTAGGCGTTTATTCACATATAAACATTGATCAATGCACATCAACTATGGTCAATTGCAGCTGAACTGTACTTGAGTGACGATATACAAACCTCATTGGTTGTTGCGTGTCAAACGAGCGTTTGAGCACATGTATAAAGGACTAAATTAAATCTGTGTTTTGAAGATGAACAAAAGTCTTATGGCTTTGGAATAACATCCGAGTAAATGATGACAGAACTTTCTTTTTGGAAAACGTTTTGGGTAAACTAAACCTAAAGAATTTGTTCTTTCTTTTTGTCCACTTTTTTTTTAAATAACAATCAAATACTTATGTTTCAGCACAGAATTTTAGCATAGGTATGCTAGATATGTTGAAAAAGGTGATTTAAGGCATTTATGTTTAATACATAAAAAAAATAAAGATATTTTAAATTTTCAATCATGTTTGTTGCTCATTTATTCTATGTAAAAAAAATAATGAATCATTTTATTTAGCTGTATGAATCAGTATTTTGTAATTCACACATTCATACTTGTCTAAAAGAGGTTTTTATCCCTAAATTTATTCAGGATGTGTCAGTTTGACACATTTTAAAGCTGATATTTCATACAAATTTTATGATTTTATATCAATACAGAGAAATCATTCTGTTGGTACCTTATTAAAAACTGATGAACATCAGGAAGTTCAAATCTATATTTGATGAGGATAAATGTTGTAGCTTTTATGTGGTAATAAATGTTAATGAGCAAGTCCACATGGAACAGCACTGCAGCTTTCCACAGACTTGGAAAACTAGTAATTCTTTCAGCTACCAATGAAAGTGTAGTGCTATTAATGTTTCCATGTGTAAATGTGGAAAGGTCTGCAGATTCTGTCTGGGCCTGCTGTTAAGAATCAGAATGCTCTTCCCTGAGAAGCTCATGTGTCTCAAGTCCATATAATGACGTTTTATGTGTGTGTGTGTGTGTGTGTGTGTGTGTATCTCCCTCTGCAGCCTGGGAGGCCTCATAGTTCCCCCGCAGCACCCGGAGGACGGCGTGCTGGAGGCGGTGCTGTTCTCCATGGGTCGCACGATGACTCAGGACGAGGTGAAGCAGCTGATGCAGCGCACCGTCCAGCAGGTGGCCGGAACCCTGAGCCTGGATTTGGACCGGGCCGAGCATCTTCTCATACATTGCAAATGGAACGTGGACTTGTTGATCCAGCGCTACACTGACGATCCAGACGCCCTGGTCCTGGCTGCCGGCCTCAAGATCCGCAACCCCCAGCCGGCCCCGGGCCCTGTGGCCCAATGCCCCGTGTGCCTTTCCCAGTCCAAAGAGAGTGACCCCCCTCCCATGCTCTGCTGCATGCATTACTGCTGCAGGGTGAGTGTGCGGTTCTTCTCAGAATACACTACCATACAAAAGTTTGGGAGCAGTATGATATTTTTTTTTTCAAATAAATGCTGCTTTAATAATTTTCTTTTCATGAAAAAAAAACAATTTAAAGAATCAAAATAGCAAAATAGCATGTTAGAATGATTTCTGAAGGATCATGTGACTGAAGACTGCTGAAAATTCAGCTTTGTATCACAGGTATAAATTGCATTTTAAAATATATTCAAAATAAAAAAAAGCTGTAAAAAAAAAGCCATTTTAAATAGTGGTGCTAGTATGACATCAGAACCCGGAAGTCTAATTCACTGCTGGTTCCGTTGAGATTTTCCTATCGGTTTTATAGTGTTTATTTATGTCTAAAATAAAGCCTGAGGTAAACAGAACTTGATACTTTGACATTTTGTTATACAACGTACACTGCATACACTCGCACCCCAAGTCTTATCAAGTTACTTATTAAAAACGTATGTTTTTAAAAATTAACATAACTGCTTCTAAATTCGCATTTTCGCTATGTTGTGCGTGCGATATATGTTGTAGAACAAAACGTCATAGTATAGTCAACTTGTGTTTACCACAGGCTTTATTTTAGACATAAATCAAAAAAACCCATAGGAAAATCTTGAAGGAACCAGCGACTAATTAGTCTGGGTTCTGATGTCATACCTGCACCACTCTATTGTAATAATATTTTAGAATATTTTGGTTTAACCCCTATTTTTAATCAAATAAATGCAGTCTTGGTAAGCATAAGAGACGACTTTCAAAAACCATTCAGTTCTTACCAACCCCAAACTTTTGAATGATTTCCAGTGCCTATATTTTACGTAAAGCTATGATTTTCTAGATGCGATTGCTAGTCAGATGCAGGGAGTGTTAGAGGGAGGAATATTCTCATTTTCTGAAGCATTTAGTTTTGTGGATCACAAATACTTTAGTCAGTTTTCATGGAAGAAAAAGACATGTTCATGTGAATAAATTCAATTTAGTCATTTTTGGGGAGATAGACCATATTCAGTAGATGACGTTCATTAATATGTCAGCATAGCTCATGTGTATTGGTCAATACCCTAATATCTTTTGCTACATGTGACACTATGCTGAACTGCGTTTACAGTTGTGTTGTCATGCCATCTCTGTTTCCCATCAGTCGTGCTGGCAGGAGTACCTCAGTGCTCGCATCGAACAGAATCTGGTCATGAACTGCGACTGTCCCATCACAGACTGTCGGGCTCAGCCGACCTCCAAGTTCTTCAACAACATCCTCACTGATAAGGACACCATTGCCAAAGTATGTGCAGGGTCAACAGACACACACCACACACACAGACACAGACACAATTCTCTCTCACACACACCACACTCTCTCACACACACACACAGACACACACACACACACACACACACACACACACACACACACACACACACACACACACACACACACACACACACACTCACACAGACACACACACACTCAGTGTGTTGAGAGACCTGAGAATGAGTTTGTCTCGTGTGTTCTCCTGCAGTACGACAGTGCTCTTCTGCGAGGCTTCGTGGAGAGCTGCTCCAACCTGACCTGGTGCACCAACCCTCAGGGCTGTGACCAGATCCTGTGCAAGGAGAACATCGGTGGCGTGGGAACCTGCTCCAAGTGCTGCTGGTCTTCCTGTTTCAGCTGTAACTTCCCAGAGGTGATCTGCCTAACTCCTGCTACAGTCTTTCATGAGTACTGTCAAAAAGTGACTGATGTAGAGAAATGTGCTGAGAACATGTGCTGGTCATATTTCAACTGAAAATAAATAAATGCATTTTGAGTAATTATATAAATTCAGCTTTAGATCAATAAATTACATTTTAAAATATATTAAAATAGAAAACCTTAAATTCCAATACTAGTTCACAGTATTACAGTTTTTACCTTATTTTTGATCAAATAAATGCCTTTGTGAGCATAAAAGTTGAATTGTTCCAAACTTTTGACTAGTAATATTTTAGGACCATTAAGATGGTTTGCATTGCATTGCGACAATGAAGCTTAATTACAAATTGTTTTTAGATCATGGTAGTATTTGTTTTTTGCCTTTTAAGTTATGCTGATTTAAATAAGAAAACTAAATATTGTATCGTTGTTTTGTACGCTTTTTGCAGTAATTATTTTACTGTAATACAGTAAAAAAAAAAAATGTTATGGCTTTTGCTGCCTCTGTAAAAGATCACTCTCCAAATCTTTGGTTTTGATCCCTGAAGATAGACTATTATCAGAGATATAAAGCTGAGTTATATATAACTGAGAGTTATATAATTATTATATAGCTGAGAGTACTCTAATCCAAGTCAATAAATGTTATGTACTCCCAATATTGTTTATCAACATTTGGCCCCAACCTATATTGTGAAAACAAGAGACCTCAGTTCATCACGTTTACTCATATGATGGTAGCACAAAGCGGAGAGCACAGTTCATCATCACGTGTCAGCACGAGATTATCTCATGGTTTTTCTTAATGGCAACTCAACTTATGTGAGAACATCCCATTCTCTTATAGGCCTCTACACACACATTTGACTATAATAGTAGAATAACTTGTTAACGTAAATGGCTATATTCACATTGATCATATGATTAATTTTATATTCGGTTTAATAAAAAATCTTCCACAGTTAATAATGGAAATGATGAGGAGGTTACATGGGTATTGTGAGAAACACCCAATAAGCTTTAAAAGTAAGCCCTGGTTTTATGAAATGAGTGAGATTAACACCTGTGCTTGTGCTCACGCCTCAATCTCTCTTGTTCAACCATCAGGCGCACTACCCAGCCAGCTGCAGTCACATGTCCCAATGGATGGATGATGGAGGCTATTATGAGGGAATGAGTATGGAAGCACAGAGTAAACATCTGGCCAAACTTATATCCAAGCGATGCCCCAGCTGCCAGGCTCAGATTGAGAAGAATGAGGGTTGCCTACAGTAAGTGTGCATCACTACTGCTATAGAATGCTTAAAGATGTCTAATTGCTTTGTTCACTTTTTTGAACTAAACTGTTTTTTGTTATACCTTTGTTTTGTTTATAATGAAATCGTCATATCAGAGAATTAGGAATGCACCGATATTCAGATTTGGGTCGATACCGATAAATCTTAATATTTAAAAGCCAATAACCGATATATTGGCCGATAAATCTAAACCCAAATTTTTATATCATTTTTGAGAGCCTGATTACAAAAGCAAAAGCCTCACCATTAATATCCATGTCCCAAGTACATAATTATAATGATGTTCTCACTATAATTTTATGTAGCCTATATGACAGATTTGTGATGCACTAAACTGTATTTTCCTCTTTTTTTTTTTTTAAGTGATTCCAATCATATTTCAAGCAATTCAAAACCATCATGTTGAACAGTGCAAGTCTCTCAGCAAAAGGAAAAATCCAATTATTTATCGGCTTTAATATATTGCCCAAATTTTCTTATCGGGCCGATTAACGATAACATTAAAATTGAACATATATCGCCTGATACCGATATGGTGGCCGATATATTGTGCATCCCTACAGAGAATGTGTATTATCTAGTGTTTGTTTTAAATTGAAGAACTATGCAACAGTTAACTTTAATACTGAATTTCTACTTTATATTTATCTCCATGTAGTATGACATGTGCCAAATGTAATCATGGATTTTGCTGGAGATGTCTGAAGCCATGGAAGCCAACACATAAAGATTATTATAACTGCTCAGCCATGGTAAGTATCTTCAAAAGACGGATTGCAATATGATCTTGTAGATGTACCTGTGAAATGAGGTTGCAGATAAACCAGTCTTGTCCCTCTGAGTTAAGTTAAAATACTTACGGCCAGGTGAAACATTATGTAAGGGATAATGTACGTCCGGTGGTTCTCTCAAAATAACCCCCGACAGGGTGATGAGGAGTTAATCAGCCTGAAGAGGGCTATTTTGAGGGAACAACCGGCTGGATGTACATTATCCCGCTTATTACACGGGTACTCGCCACATAAGTAAATAATTAGACACGAAATATTGATCTGAGTTGAAATATTCTATTAGGTCCTTAAACGCAAAGCTTCCGCGGAGAGAGCAGTTGCAGCGGCAAGTTCAAACTAGACAGACATTTAAGTGATACGGTATACAGTCATACCACTTATTACACAGCATTTCCCCACATAAATAATTATGGGGATAAGATAGATTGATTTCAGATTAAACTGTTTTAAATTCATACCTGTTTGTATCTCATAATCCAACAGTGTACAAAACAATAGTCACAAAATGGCAGCCTCTGCGTTTGTATGAAACGAGAGAGCGAGTCCACGATACTGGATGTCATAATTAAATAACTGTACACAAAATATTGATTAGACTGAGTTTTAATACTTTATTTACTCACCAAATACAAAACTTCCACAAAGAAACTGTTCCTAGCAGGCGTATGGCACTGCTGACTTCAGTAACCCAGATGAGCCCGCATTATGGCGCGATTGACCAATCAGAATCAAGTATTCTACAGAGCCATGTAAAAATTATATATATACACTTGAAACATTAAAATTTATTTTGAAGAATTTTGGTAAATAAAACTGTTTTTGTTGCCATTGACTTCCATTGTATGAACAAAAAAATACTGAGACGTTTCTCAAATTATCTTAAATCATACAGTAAATCATACAGGTTTGAAACAATATGAGGGTGAGGAAATGATGATGGAATATTCATTTTGGGGTGAACTAACTCTTTAATACCCATTTAAAAGCCACTAATCTCATGGCATTATTTATGTAATTGTAATTGCAGTGTAGATGCATTCACGCCAGCTCTGAGCTGCAATAAACAGTCTGTAAATACCAATGCAGATGCAACTTCAAAACAATCATGGCCATTGTGCAGTCTGACAACATCTCATCTGACAGCAGATACTGAATCAGGACAACTCTAAACTGCGTCTGACCAAAGTCAACCGCTTTCGCACACGTCTTTCAAAATAAGTCTTGCATCAGAAAAGCATTTACAATTACCGTACGTTTTTTGTTGTTGTTTCTTTTTTGGCTACACAACTTACTTGCAACGATTGAGAAACACTGTTTTAAAGCAAGGAGTAAATTAGTTAAAATAATCAAGTAGTTTCCCACAATTGTATTCACTAAATGAACACAAGAATGATGTGTTGTGCAACATAAATGCATAGTAAAAAAAGAAAACAGCAATATTTATCCACCTATATTTATTTAAAATGAAGCCATGCAAAAGGCCACACAAGACTTCTATAAACATTTAGATTTCTGTAAGAGTTTTGTGCAGATTTATTGAAGACAGCTTAAAATGATTTTCAAAAAACACTAATCAAACTTACCAACCCTAACAGTCATTTAACATCAGAGGCACTGATTTGAGATATTTGCATATTGTAAATATTCAGACTTCTTGCCTAAACGTTCTCTATACCTCTTAATGTGCAATCACAGGTGAGTAAAGCTGCAAGGCAAGAGAAGAAGTTCCAAGACTACAACGAGAGATGCACATTTCATAACCAAGCCAAGGTTTGTTTGAGCCATTCGTCACATTCATTACGGACTTCTGAAATTCTATACAAGTTGAGTTTGTAAGTATCTGTCTGTTGCTTTCTGCAGGACTTTGCAATCAACCTGGAGAACAAGGTGTTTTCTATAAATGAAGCTTTACAGATGAAGTCTTTGACGTTTGTGATAGACGCCTGTAAGATTCTTGCTCAAGCTCGAAAGGTGGGAATCTTAATGGCTTTCATGGTTTTTTTTTTTTTTTTTTCAATCTTTTCAGTTGTTTTCTTTATGCTTATGGTTGTATTTGTGTAATTTGTCTGGTAGGTGCTGGCGTACTCGTGTGTGTACAGCTATTACAACCAGGACACTGAGAAGATGGATGTGATGGAGCAGCAGACAGAAGCTCTGGACCTTCATACTAACGCCCTGCAGATCCTGCTGGGTGAGTGTTACTCTAACAATCAGGCAGTCTGTATTGGTTTTGAATAATGATGGGAATTTTTGGGAAAGACAATTGTTAAAAAAACAAACACTTTCAAAACATTAGAATTAGTGCTGGGCAACGATTAATCGTAATTAATCGCATCCAAAATAAAAGTTTGTGTTTTCATAAAAAATATTTATACACAGTACACACATGTATATATTTAAGAAATATTTGAATGTATATACTGTGTATTTGTATTTGTGTGTGTGTGTGTGTATGTGTATATATATGTACACACACACACACACACATACATATACATAATGTATATAAATAACACATTTTTCTTAAATATATACATGCATATGTGTGTAGTTATATATGCTAAATAATTATACACAGTACACACACATATATTATGTAAACACAAACTTTTATTTTGGATGCGATTAATCGTTGCCCAGCACTAATTGGTTATGGAAGTGTTTTTCCCATTCATATTCTTCAAATACCTCATGAGATTAAGTTAATATTTCAATAATTTAATGACACATTGGCATGTTCACGGTTCTCCGTCAGTTAATGGTGACATGATATGCAAGTAAATAGTTAAAATATCGGTGACACCTTATTTTAAGGTGATATGTCGTTACTGCATGTTCTTGCTATAGTAATAACAGTAAATTATGCATAATTACAAGTAACCTAACCATAACTCTATAGTAAGTACAAGTAGTTAATTAATATTGCTCAGTACTTAAGTACAATGTAACTGCGTCACCATTCAGTCTTTTTTGATTTTGTAGCTTGACTTTAAAATGGACTCAAACCTCTTTTTAGTCGTGATCGTGTCTCTCCACATTAATTCACCAAATCAAATTTAATAACAATTATTATTATTTAAATTCTAATTATGAAAATGAAGACAGAAATAGATGACTGTTTGTAGTAATTGTATTGTACTGTAAAATGTATATTTTATCATTTTATTTACACAAGTTACAATACTAATATTCATGTTTATTTGTGCTTCACTTTCACACGTTCAAATCCTTGAGTTGTAAATATTCAAAATGCTTTTATTTTGCCGAAACACTTATGAAATGCTGTAAACTTCTGTCCACAAAAAAATGTTGGAAATGATACTCATGTGTAAATTAAGTAAACTCAAAGCCATGCATATGCTGCGAACCGAGATCCCTGCGAACCCTGCTCTAATTCAGTTATGTTTCATGATTCTGATGCATTGATAAAAGTGTTTGTGGTTTTGTTTTCAGAGGAGACCCTGCTGCAATGCACCGATCTTGCATCCTGTGTCCGACTCCTGAAACCGGAACACCTTAACACTGGCCTAGAGCTGATCCGCCGAATTCAGGAACGTCTAGTGGCCATCCTCCAGCACTCCACTCAGGTAAATCTACTCCTGCAGAATTCTCACTTGCGCACTTTTTATAGGCTTAAACATGAACTTGTTTATTAAAAGCCTTCAAAGCAACACATTTGACCATCTCCGATTGGCAGGACTTCCGTGTGGGGTATCAGTCCAAGACCGGGTCAGACCAGGAGACGGCACAGGCCTCTAATCTGGCTAACAACACAGATGCCAACAAAGAGTGAGCCACCACACATTTACAGAGAAGCGCCACTGACGCATGCAGATTTCTTTACACTTGTTTATTATTTCAGGTCCAAATCTGAAGGAGGCTCTGAGTCCGCTGACTCCGACAACAACAACAACGAAGACCCCGGCGACGAGGCCGAGGAGGATGACGAGTATGACGATGAATACGTTCCAGAATGGCACGAGGATTACGACGAGGAAGACATAGACGACGACGACTTCTTTTCTGATGACGATGAATCTGAAAACTTAGAGAGGGACTTCAGCCCTTTTGACTAAATGAGAGTGACACACAATGCTTACATAATGCCTACTAATATAAAAGTAGACACTACAAATACCACACCCATGTAAGAAAGAAAAAAGCGACTATTTGTTATGGGAATCCAGAGTTTTGAGTATGTTCCTCTGTAGCATGGTCTTTGCTTCGCATTTAGCACCTACTTTGAGCCCTAGCATAAATTGGTTGTTACACCAAAAGTGGTATATCACGTTTATTTAGGTTTATGCTACAGTTTCTTTATCTTCTGAAATTGTAACGTCGTTCATGGCTGATGAGGGTACTCCACTAAGTTCATTGAAGGATCTTAACTATTGATGTTATATTGTAGAGGTGATAATTTTTTGAAACTGTTCATAGTTTTGTTAACAAATTCAATTTTTTCGGTAAAAAAAAATGAAAAAGAAGGGATTAAGAAAGCAGGTTTTTTTTTTTTTTTTTTATCTGGTCAAAGGTGTCGGCATTGTGTATTTAGTTTGAATACCAAAAGTTCTTGCCTTTATTCTATTTTAAATTTCTTTTTGAATGCCTTCATATTTGACATTAAGTTGGTTGATCACCATTTGAATGATTGTAAGCATTTGAATTTGATAATATTTGCAAAGATTTTGAGAAGAGAAAAACATCAGCATCCGTGTTTAAGGGCTGCATGAAAAATGACTAGTTTCTCAGACGAGAGTCCATGAACAAGGATGGTGCTTTAACTACCTGCTGATTGTGTCGAGCACCGGAGCCCTACAAACTCGAAAAGTTCCTTCAGCCTGTCTCATTAAGATGCAGTAATGGCAATAAATATTTAAAAGTATTGTAGCTCGTCGCATTATTTGCTAAGCAAAACATACCTTAATCGCTTTCAGTTTTTCATCAAAAAAAAAAAAAAAAAAGTTTTAATTCTTTGGACATGTTTATGTTCACTTGTATAGAGATGGAGATATAAAATATCTTCCGAAGTCCAATTTTGAATTGAGATAGACCTATATATTCATATACTGTCCATCTTCTGAAATGTTTTCTCTGTTAAACTTAAAGTTACTCAACTTCAGCTCACAAAATAAATGCTTTTCTTCAAATTGAGTGTAGTGGGTTTTTTATTTTTTATTTTTTATTTTTTTCATTGTTTTTTGCATGCAATACAGTGTGTAAAGAAAAGCTCCCAAACATCTTTAAGTTGAGAGGATGGGATCTTGGAAAAAACTGACCTTAGTTTTGTTGCACTCCATTAAATTGTCTTTAGGCCAGAAAGCATGCTTGGTGAAAGTCCCCTACAACTAGCTCAGTTTTGAAACCATCTCAAGTCCCCTGCATTTTGATCCGGGGGCATTAGCGCAGGATCTGTACCAGCACTGAAACTAAGATGGAGCAAGAGGTCTGTAATACCTGGAGAAAGCTGTCCTTCAGTTTCCATTCTTCTCGATGCCCGTTGTTCTGCTGCCGCAGGGCCCTCAGAAGTGCAAGATTTAGGCTACAAAGAAGTCCAACATATTTGCCATATGTACTCCTTTCTGCTGCAAAGTAGTTTTGAGCCAATTACCCAAACTGTAAATGTCATGTGACTAATCACTGTGAAATGTATGTGTGTCCTAGTTTGTGTACTTATGCACTTTTCTATGCTGTTTTGTAGTATAAATAGTGCGAGTAGTGTGTTGTTCACATTGAGAATTCCCAAATCCACTTCAGTTTTCAAATGATGCACTTAATTTATTAGACAACTCAATGGCAAAATGTGCCCCAATTTACCTGAATAAAAAAAAAAAACAAGGGCCTGTCCCAGTACCCACACTTGTGGTTTTTGCACTTGAGCACTTTTCTACTTGAATGACATATTTCCTGTATTTGACCCAAGTATTCAAGTGGACACTCCTTAAATTAAACTTTAAAATGTCTGTTCAGTCCTTAGTATCAAACGCAGTTTAATTGTGGTGATTCTAATTTAGTAAAAAATCAAAAAATTTCCAACACAAGTTATATAGGCCTAATATATAATTAATTTAACCTACACAGGAAAGTTTTCCTACATATGTCGCCAAAACGGGGCACATAAGTTCCTGAACGTAATGAATTATGGGATATGACATACCGCTCTGAAGTAGGGTGACCACCCGTCCCGCGTAGCGCGTGCGCGCACAGCGTTTGAAGCCCAATTCATGCGTCCCGCAAATTGAGACCGTGTCACGCATAATCTATGCTTGCTCAAAAAAAAGTTGGTCGCTCTATATCCTCGAGCCCCAAGCAGACAAACGAACATTACTTGACATTTCAGCACGCTATTGTTGCCACACCCACCCTCAGTTGAACTGCTGACTAGGTTGTTGTCAACTTTTTCGTTGTTGTCATGACAGCGCACGCACGCGCATACCAGACACACTGGGAAGGAAGGAACTTTTAGATGCGCGCTTTCCAATTCGAAAAATTCGAGAAAGAGACTGAGAGGCACCGTCATCATCAATTAAAAAGAGAAGGTGTGGGTACAAGAAAGACTGGGAAAATGAATATTTGTGGCTGAAAGGTGTTGAGGAGGATACCGAGAGGGCTTTTTGTGACCTTTGCAAAACGTCCTTCTCAATCGGACATGGAGGGGAATACAATGTCAATCGTATTTTTTTTAAATACTTTTTTTTTTTTACTGTTCCTGTGGTGTTGAGCAACTACAATTCCTGTTAATCCTATAATTTTATATTATAATTTATTTAAAGTGAATAAATTGTAATGAAAAATAAATCAAATTAAATAGTAAATCTTAAGTGGAAGTACATCTGTCAATTCATTGAATGTTCAAAATATTATGAATCTTTATTTAGAAAAAAAATACACATTGGTTGGCCTATTCATGAGCATACATCAGCAATTAGGCTACTCATGTTTAGGGGAATAGGGCATTATTACCATGTAAGGTGGTATGTGCTAGAAATGGGTAAACCACTATCAGTGAGTCTGCCCGTGGGGTGGGGGCACCGCCGCGCCAGGCAGTGTCCCACATTGTCCCTCAGAAACATACCCCTTGTCCCCCCTTGGGCTTATTAGCAGGTGGTCACCCTACTCTGAAGTAGGGATGGGTGATGATGTGATACCAATACTTTTTGTTAAGATTTTACCGATACTGATTGTGATTTTCCAAAATAATGTCCATTTTTAGAAAAAAATAAAAAATAAAATCATTACACTTAAAGGCAAATCACTACATACTGGCCATTAATTAAGATTCATCACAAAAGCATATCGGGCTATGAAGACAGGCAGCAGATATAGATGAATTGTCACTCACCTGTAATGAAACCAATTAATGTCATCGTTTCAAAGTGGGACCCGCCTTCTGAATGAGTCTGAAGAGATATGGTACAAAACTGCAGCTGACTGACTGTATTGACTAGTCATCATTGAGTTATGGTGGCGCCGAAACGAAAACACATTCTCTGGGCGCTGCTAAGCTAAAGCTTCCTAGGTGTGTGAGTTATCTATTTTAGAGTGATTTATTGTATTCTAAAAAATAAAATAAACTTCTGTCATTCAGCGTCACAATGAATGACACTGCATCGGGAACGTTTGAATTTAAAGTCAAAGGGCAATGTTTCAAAAAATGTTTACTGTCTGTGTATCTTCTATAATCTGCTGATGTTTACATTACTGCTCTAACATTTCATTTCAGTTTTCAAATCATACTGTTATATTTACTGAATAAATGAGCAAATAAATTGATGAATACATTTTATGAAGACATTAACTTTTCTTTCTACATAGTCTTTTCCCCTTACACTAGCAGTTTATTTGTGCATATAGTGCATATATCATTTGCATTTTCTTATAACACTTCTTACAAAATGTCTACATCACGACATTTTGAGATACAATATATAAGAATATTTCTCGAATTAAAAATATGTTCAAAATGTCTTTTACATAAATTTACAGGGAGGCATCTGGGATGGCCAAGCTAAAAGACAATACATGTCCTTTAGATGGAGATGTTTTCCCAAATAAGGACTGAGTCCACAAGTCAAGTTTGTGAATGACATGAATATAAGATGTTATGACTGAGAAGCAATAACAGTGTATGCATGTTGCATAAGAAGAGTGATCAATAAATCCATGCCCTGTCTGTGAAATCAGGCTTAGACTTACTAAAGAGGTAATGAAATGGTGACTTGTAATGGAGTCAATTTCACTGGAAGGCATCTGTACTGTTACTTATGTTTTCAGGTACCCTTACACAGGGGTTAAATTGGGATTGCACACCCCTGTAAACACTTAATATGAAGCAGATTTACTCAGTGAGATGAAGAGATTCAAACACTTGGCCTCTTGCAATTTGTGGAATGGACTAAATGTTTCAAGATGGCACCTGGCCCTGACAATGATACTGCAGCACTTGAGCCATTTAATGTTCTTTGCCCCCATACTATAGTATCCAGCAAGCTTCACTGATCCAAGTTACCCTTTCCCCCCCCTCTTCCAGCATTGGAAATTTAAGGTAGATAAACTTTAAATTTGAACATTTTTTGGAATGGGTTCACAAAGGCTTTTTTTTTTTTAAGTGGTTAGAAACCATAAGTAACTGACTATTACATTTAATCAAACCCAATAATTTGGCATGCATGAACCCCATGCCACTGAAATGTGACTTCAGCTGAACTGTGGCTCCATTATGTTTCCAAAATGCCCAAGGACACAAACAACCACATGTAAACGAGGTCATGAAGGCAAAACTAGTCATAGAAGCAACAAGTTTTCTAATGCTCTCAAGTTTATTTACTCCATTACAAATACATTTATCATCTTCAATATTCTTCATCCTCCTCTCCACAATCCTCCGTGGAATCGGCACCAACCTCCTCATAGTCTTTCTCCAGGGCAGCCATGTCTTCCCGAGCCTCCGAGAACTCGCCTTCCTCCATCCCTTCACCCACGTACCAGTGAACAAAAGCCCTCTTTGCATACATAAGGTCAAACTTGTGGTCCAGGCGTCCCCATGCCTCTGCGATGGCGGTGGTGTTGCTTAGCATGCACACGGCTCTCTGCACTTTGGACAGATCCCCTCCTGGCACAACGGTGGGCGGCTGGTAGTTGATGCCCACCTTAAACCCTGTAGGACACCAGTCTACAAACTGGATGGAGCGCCGAGTCTTGATGTTGGCTATGGCGGCGTTGACATCTTTCGGAACCACGTCACCACGGTACAGCAAACAGCAGGCCATGTATTTTCCACGGCGAGGGTCACACTTCACCATCTGGTTTGCTGGCTCGAAGCAGGCATTGGTGATCTCCGGTACGGAGAGTTGCTCATGATAGGCCTTTTCGGCTGAAATGATAGGGGCGTAGGTGACCAGTGGAAAGTGAATGCGAGGGTACGGGACCAAGTTGGTCTGGAACTCCGTGAGGTCAACATTTAGGGCACCGTCAAAGCGCAGTGACGCAGTAATGGAGGACACAATCTGGGCGATGAGCCGGTTCAGGTTAGTGTATGAGGGACGCTCGATATCGAGGTTTCGCTTGCAGATGTCGAAGATGGCTTCGTTATCCACCATGAAAGAACAGTCCGAGTGTTCGAGAGTGGTGTGGGTCGTAAGAATCGAGTTGTAGGGCTCGACCACAGCCGTGCTGACTTGCGGGGCAGGATATACAGAAAACTCCAACTTTGACTTTTTACCGTAATCGACAGATAGTCGCTCCATTAGCAGAGAAGTGAAACCAGAGCCGGTTCCACCACCAAAACTGTGGAAGATCAGGAACCCTTGCAGACCGGTGCACTGGTCCGCCTAGAGAGGAATCAGAGGGAAAAGAGGTGGGTATTCAAATACAGTAATCTTTCAGAGGTCTTTAAGGGTCACCACACACACTTAACTGTTTCAAAAGAGGGGTGTTCAAAATAAATGCCAGAGAACTTCTCAGTGAACCGTTCTTAAAACATGCATTTTCCTAAGAGTGAAGAACATTAAAGGGTAACTAACAAAAAGACCCTAGGTTGCATTTTGGTGAATCTACTCGAGGCAAACTTTCGTTTAAAAGCATAATTGGAATGGAAACGCCACTTAAGTTTGACCATATTTTCGTTTTAGGTTAAATGCCTTGTGAATGGGGCACTTATGATAGCATCAAAAATTGCCATTTTTAAAACACTAAGGTTCGACACATGAAACTTTGCTCGAAGTATCACTAAGGGCTCTACACATGAACTCGAGCATTGAGAACATGGTGTACAAAGAGTTTACTAAAAAAGAACAACTCCTGTGTTCTGGAGTTTCCAACAAACTGTGTTTCCGTCCGCCAGCATTTTGTCAGTCAAAAATAGTCGATCTCCGTAACAGGGAGGAGAGTAAAGATGGAAAGCTCCTAAAGCTTACTTCAATATAAATTCACAAATAGTTTGTTGTTTTCTCATTAGTGAATCAATATTGACCTTGTATTTGAAAGAGGACCCTCATAAGAGGCAATACTAAAATTCAGAGTTAGTTCATTCGCATTCGGAAATCGACTATTTTTGACTGTCAAAATCCCGGTGGACACAGCTACAGTGAGTTCTTCAAAATCTCTCTTTTTAGTAAACCGTGTAAACAATGTCCTCAATGCTCGAGTTCATGTGTAGAGTGATACTTTGAGCAAAGTTTCATGTTGTATCGAGCCTCCTTAGTGTTTTAAAAATAGTGATTTGATGCCATCATAAGTGCCCCATTCACAAGGCATTTAACCTAAAAAGATGATATGGTCAAACTTAAGTGACCATTCTAAGTGACCACTCCCTTCCATTCTAATTATGCTTTTAAACGAAAGTTTGCCTCGGGTAGATTAACAAAGAACCTTGGTTGCATTTTGGCAAGAGTTACCCTTTAAAAGAAACTTTTGTGCAATGGCAATACACAGACATTAGTATCTGCAGTTCCATGAACAACCTTTAAAGAACCTCAAAACTGAAGAGTGAAAACTCACCATTTTGCGCATCCGGTCCAGCACAGAGTCTACGATCTCCTTGCCAATGGTATAGTGACCACGAGCATAATTATTGGCGGCATCCTCCTTGCCACTGATGAGCTGCTCAGGGTGGTACAGCTGTCGATAGTGTCCGTTGCGGATCTCATCTGCATTTCAAACAAAAGAGATAAGGATATAAGCTACACTGGATGTACAGCAACAAGAGTTTTGAAAAGAAATAAGATTAAGAAGCCTGAATGGAGTTCAGTCTCACCAACAACTGTCGGCTCCAGGTCAATGAACACTGCACGAGGAACATGCTTCCCAGCACCCGTTTCACTGAAGAAAGTGCCAAAAGAGGAGTCTGCCAATATGCTGCCATCTCCAACAATGGTCCCATCTGGCTGGAAGCCGTGCTCCAAGCAATACAACTCCCAGCAAGAGTTACCCATCTGGATACCTGCTTGACCAATGTGTATGGAAATGCACTCCCTCTGGTTTGCCCAAAACAAGCAAACACACAACATTCAGACAGTGAAGAGGTTAAGCAGTAACAATAAAGTGAAGGTAACAAGCAATAATCTCACCATTATGCTCGAGTATCACAGCAAGTAAGAATTAATTCTGAGCCTTTAAACCCTGGAAATATAAAACACACTCTTAATACAAACTAAGCTACAAGAAGTTATTAACCGTCCCCTTTCTAAAAGAAACCTCCTCACCTTCACAGTTACACCAAACCACCCACCTGATCTTCATTTATATTCGTCTCAAATTAGGGCGTGGCTCTTAATGAACCCTACCTGAGATAATGCTAACAAGGTCATTCCCAGCAAACACATTTACCTGGCAACTTCTGTGGCACGTTGCATTTCTGCTATGGTAATGTCGCTGTCTACATTTTCGCAACATTTAACAACATATACTTTACGTATCTTTTTTTAATGCTAGATAGGCCTATAGATATGGAGTGGAGGTGGACATTTTAAAGGCAGACTAACAGGTCTTTGAGGGTCAGAATTCTAGCTGATAGACAGGTGTTCAAATACTTATTTGCAGCTGTATCATACAAATAAATAGTTAAAAAATCATATATTGTGATTTCTGGATTTTTTTTTTTTAGATTATGTCTCTCACAGTGGACATGCACCTACGATGACAATTTCAGACCCCTCCATGATTTCCAAGTGGGAGAACTTGCAAAATAGCAGGGTGTTCAAATACTTATTTTCCTCACTGTAAGCTTTTTTTTTTTCCTTTACTCCTACCACAATAAAACTTTACATAGTAAAAGTATACATGAAAAGTAACTTTTTTTGTATTACAAGTTTCTTTTGAAATGAATTTGAATATGCACATGAGCGCCACACTTATTGAATATGTCCTAATTTGCATAGGCAGAAACACCATTCATATGTATGACAAATACATCGGCCCAATCTTCATCCAATCATCCTACTACCAATGGGTGATGGCAATGCTGCTTTTAGACTGGCCTCTAACCTGAAAACTGCCTGGCTTGGTAGTACCTGCCATGGGTATAACCCCCGCCGGTATAGTCTTCAGGGCCACGGAGGCACACAAGCCTCCCCACCACAACAATAGCAACAACAGGGGAGGTTTCTTTTTGGTGTTTTTTAGGTTTTTTTTTAGTTTTTTTTTTTAGTTTTTCTTTAACTAACCTAGATATTGCTGTTGCTAGCTTCTCATAACACTGCAAAGCTACTTTACAAACGGTGGAAGTCTGATGTGTGGCCCGCCTGGTCTGAAATACTTGCTAACTACAAAAAGAGAAGCAGTTGTGGTGTCTGGCTAAATTATTTTAAAGAGCTGGAATGTCTGGAAAGTGTGTCTATCTGGTTTTTCATCTGTCTTCTGTGTGAGAGTGAATCGTTTAGTTGGTAAGAATGACTTCTGCCTGTAATCTCGTAATCTTACCAACAATACCAATCATTTGTAAATCCACCAGCCCAAAATTTAATCTCACCACGTTACTAATGACTAAGATGGCTATTCTTTCTTCTGATGTTATCTGTGGGGGAATGTCATTAGGTAAGGCTTGCTCGCAAAAAAAAAAAAAAAAGAATTTAAAAAGCAACTGGAGGCAAGATTGTGCAATCGATTCTTAAGGTCAATATAAGTCTTTTTGTGGCAAGTAACCCAGGTAAGTGTGGCAAGTGACTGTTTATGCATAGGTTAACTTACTGAATGGACATGAATGTGTTAGTTATTTGGCCCCTGTATTTTCTACTTGTGACTTTATGGTTTCTTGGCCATAAGTCAATTAGGCCTAGTGTTGAGCTCATTTACATATTTAAAATAGATTTTTTAAAGAAACTTGTAAAACAAAAATGTTACTTTTCACGTACACTTTCACTGTGTGAGGTTTGATTGTGATAGGAGTAAAGGAAAAAATAAGTCCATTAGTGTATTTTGGGCATATTCGATAAGTATATTGCTCATTTGCATATTCAAATTCATTTTCAAAGAAACTTCTAATACAAAATGTTTTACTTTTCTTGTAGACTTTCATTGTGTAAAGTTTTATTGTGGTAGGAGTAAAGGAAGAAATTAAGCCTATTAAGCCTATTTTGGGTAGCCTATATTCGATTAGTGTATAGCTCATTTGCATATTAAAATTCATTTTCAAAGAAACTTGTAATACAAAATTTTTTACTTTTCATGGGTACTTTCATTGTGTAAAGTTTCATTTTGATAGGAGTAAAGGAAAAAAATAGCTCCATTGGGATATATTGTTGCCTGGCCTTATTGGCACACATCTCGGATTGATGAGAATTTAACATATTTCCTCAACTAGGATTTCTTAGGACTTTTAGTATGTTGTTCTGGACACCTCATAGAAATGATCTAAGCTGAAAAAAAATATTTTACAATTAGTTCTATTTTTGGCTCCAAAATGAGTTACTTTGCCTGGGCTACTAGGTGTGAGTTGTCATCTATTTTAGAGTGATTGTATTGTATTCTAAAAAATTAAATAAACTTGTTCTGTCATTCAGCGTCACAATGAATGACACTGCATCGGGAGCTGACTTGAATAATACTAAAGTAAAAGTAAAAGACATTTGAATTTAAAGTCAAAGGGCAATGTTTCAAAAAATGTTTACTGTCTGTGTATCTTCTATAATCTGCTGATGTTTACATTACTGCTCTAACATTTCATTTCAGTTTTCAAATCATACTGTTATATTTACTGAATAAATTAGCATATTTTATGAAGACATTAACTTTTCTTTCTACAGTCTTTTTAATTTCCACTAGCAGTTGATTTGTACATAGGCCTATAGGGCACATTTCATTTGCATTTTCTTATAACACTTACAAAATGCCTACAGTAAGACATTGTGATACTATATATATATATATATAAAGAATATTTCTCAAATTAAAAATATTTGTTCAAAATGTCTTATAAATGTACAGGGAGGCATCTGGGATGGCCAAGCTAAAAGATAATATATGTCCTTTAGATGGAGGTGGTTTCGCAAATAAGGACCGAGTCCACAAGTCAAGTTTGTGCATAACATTAATATAAGATGTTATGACTGAGAGGCAATAACAGTGTATGCATGTTACATCATAAGAAAAATTATCAATAAATCCAAGCCCTGTCTGTGAAATCAGGCTTAGACTTACTAAAGAGGTAATGAAATGGTGACTTGTAATGGAGTCAATTGCACTGGGAGGCATCTGTACTGTTACAGTTTTCAGGTACCCTTACACAGGGGTTAAATTGGGATTTAACCCCTTACACCCCTGTAAACACTTAATATGAAGCAGATTTACTCAGTGAGATCATAGACTGTAAAAAAAGATGGACGACGCCCCTTTGCTCTCTTCCATTGATGAGAACTGAAGCCGCCAGTGTCCCGATATGGCGCTGACATATTGGAACTTGAGTCTGCGCAGTAGCGATCTCGGGACCAGACCTGCGCAGTAGTGAGCAGGAAGTAAAGCCGCGAAATCAACGCTCCGCCCTCACTCTCGCCGAATGCACTCAGGGAGAGTGGATTCTGCACACTTTTTTAAAAATTGATTGCAGTACGACGAGAAGCTTATTAAAACAAAGTAAATACAATCTCCTCAGTCTTCTGAAGATCCCGAAAAAATGTCCGTTGGTGCTTCAGTGACTACTTCGCTCAGAGAACCTGTCAATCACAGCTGTCAATCATGACGTTACACCACCGCATCACGTAACTAATAGGGGTGTAAATATTAATCGATTTGTATCGATGCATCGATTATACAGCCGACGATTCGATGCATCGATGCGTCCGCGAGAGTATCGATTAATGTGTTTATTTTGCCGCCCGTCTATTTTCAGCATTTGCTCCGACATATGCGTACAACCTACTAAGCTGCGGGTGGCGCTAACCTCATTATTGTCTTCTTCACACCGCTTCACACGCGTTACTTACGTTTCACAGTCTATCTATGTTCACACACATTGTTGAGTCTGACATGGATCCGTCAGAGCGAGCTGGAAATGACAGTGAAATGTTACACACTCCAGTCGGCGTCAAGTCATGGGTGTGGATGTATTTTGGCTTCAGGAAAACAGATGGAGCGTTTGTCTGATTGCGCCCGTTTCACACATACTCCGTTTGCGTATGCGGTGCATATTTTTTTCAGTACCCATGTTAACAGGTCAGAGCTTTCACACTGCACGCGGTTGCGGTCCGTTTATCCGTTCCAGTTGCGGTGCACAGCAGTGCAGAGATCGTTTCCGCACCGAGTCTATTTCTGCTGTGCTGCACGCGCTGAATTAAAGTGACAGCACATGTTTCGTGGTCAAAATGAACACAGATTGACATGAAAATGTAGTAATTTCACCATAAATGCGTTTAATTAAATAAATTGTAGTAATGTCACCATAAATGTATTTAATTTAATTCTACTATTTTTCACAGTCATCTTTTTTACTGTAAGACCGGGGTAAAGCAAGGAAAACTACAATTTACCTCAACAAGGTGACATAATGAACAACACTCATTCGTGGAGGTGGAAAAACAATTTCTTTGTTACATGCAATTGTATTCTGTATTCTCAATAAAAGGCAAATTATTTATTATTTTTGTTGATTTATTTGAAACTTAATAGATAATGTAAAAATCTAGTATTGAATCGTATTGAATCGAATCGAATCGTATCGCAGGGAATTCTGAAGTATCGAAAATAATCGAATCGTTGGCTTAAGAAATCGGTATCGTATCGAATCGTCATGTAGGCTCCGATTTACACCCCTAGTAACTAACTAAAAACCAACTTATTTTTGAAACAGACACTTGAACTTACATCAGCGTGATAAAAACGACAGCAAATAAAAGAAACTACCTTTGGAAAAAAGATATTTTAAGTGTATTTTAATTGTTTAGTTGGTCTCACGTTGCGTTGAATAACACGGGGAGGCGGGGCTTATGACCTATAATAGGACCAGTCACCGGGGGGCGATCGAGACATTTTGGCTTCACTTTTCAGGGCTTGTGCGGCATGCTTGATTGAGATGAAGAGATTCAAACACTTGGCCTCTTGCAATTTGTGGAATGGACTAAATGTTTCAAGATGGCACCTGGCCCTGACAATGATACTGCAGCACTTGAGCCATTTAATGTTCTTTGCCCCCATACTATAGTATCCAGCAAGCGTCGCTGATCCAAGTTACATACCCTTTTCCCCCCTCTTCCAGCATTGGAAATTTAAGGTAGATAAACTTTAAATTGAGCATTTTTTTTTCTTTTTTTTCGAATGGGTTCACAAAGGCTTTTTTTAAGTGGTTAGAAACCATAAAGAAGCTGATGGTTACATTTAATCAAACCCGATAATTTGGCATGCATGAACCCCACGCCATTATGAAATGTGACTTCAACTCAACTGTGGCTCAATTGTTCCCTAAATGCCCAAGGACACAAACAACCACATGTAAACGAGGTCATGAAGGCAAAACTAGTCATAGAAGCAACAAGTTTTCTAATGCTCTCAAAATTTACTCAGTTACAAATACATTTATCATCTTCAATATTCTTCATCCTCCTCTCCACAATCCTCCGTGGAATCGGCACCAACCTCCTCATAGTCTTTTTCCAGGGCAGCCATGTCTTCCCGAGCCTCCGAGAACTCGCCTTCCTCCATCCCTTCACCCACGTACCAGTGAACAAAAGCCCTCTTTGCGTACATCAGGTCAAACTTGTGGTCCAGGCGTCCCCATGCCTCTGCGATGGCGGTGGTGTTGCTTAGCATGCACACAGCTCTCTGCACTTTGGACAGATCCCCTCCTGGCACAACGGTGGGCGGCTGGTAGTTGATGCCCACCTTAAACCCTGTAGGACACCAGTCTACAAACTGGATGGAGCGCCGAGTCTTGATGTTGGCTATTGCGGCGTTGACATCTTTCGGAACCACGTCACCACGGTACAGCAAACAGCAGGCCATGTATTTTCCACGGCGAGGGTCACACTTCACCATCTGGTTTGCTGGCTCGAAGCAGGCATTGGTGATCTCCGGTACGGAGAGTTGCTCATGGTAGGCCTTCTCAGCTGAAATGATAGGGGCGTAGGTGACCAGTGGAAAGTGAATGCGAGGGTACGGGACCAGGTTGGTCTGGAACTCCGTGAGGTCAACGTTTAGGGCGCCGTCAAAGCGCAGTGACGCAGTAATGGAGGACACAATCTGGGCGATGAGCCGGTTCAGGTTAGTGTATGAGGGACGCTCGATATCGAGGTTTCGCTTGCAGATGTCGAAGATGGCTTCGTTATCCACCATGAAAGAACAGTCCGAGTGCTCGAGAGTGGTGTGGGTCGTAAGAATCGAGTTGTAGGGCTCAACCACAGCCGTGCTGACTTGCGGGGCAGGATATACAGAAAACTCCAACTTTGACTTTTTACCGTAATCGACAGATAGTCGCTCCATTAGCAGAGAAGTGAAACCAGAGCCGGTTCCACCACCAAAACTGTGGAAGATCAGGAACCCTTGCAGACCGGTGCACTGGTCCGCCTAGAGAGGAATCAGAGGGAAAAGAGGTGGGTATTCAAATACAGTAATCTTGCAGAGGTCTTTAAGGGTCACCAGACACTGAAGCGTTTCAAAAGAGGGGTGTTCAAAATAAAAATGCCAAAGAACCACCATTTTGGGTTCCCAAAGAACTTTTCAGTGAAAAGTTTTTCTGAAGTGGGATCCAATCAGAGAAGTCAGCGTTAAGATCAAGAGCAGCGCTCATCGTGAATGGTCACTTATCGCATGTTTTGCCTTTGGATTTATTAAATTAATATTATAGTTTAAGCAATTTTATTGCACTAAAGTATAGCAAGAGTAGGAAAAGTCTCATGCCGTTTGGATGAAAGAAACTTCATGAATAAAGCCCAGATTTTACAGTGGGAAACCGTGTTGAATTGCTACGGCATTATATTATGTAAACTGCATTTATGACAAACAAAGAACTACACAGATGCATGTATATCATAATCAATAAATGCACACGTTGTCCTCTGCTTCTGTTCTGACGCTGAGGAAATAGTGGGAGGAGTCGGGTTGATATGACTTTTAATCAATGACATATGAGGCGATCACGAATTAGTGTAGTTAATAGCAAATTTTTAGGGGGGCTGGGTGGAAATTTAGGGGGGGTTAAAGCCCTACTAAAGTTAACAAGCATCATCATTAGCTGATGTTTTATCTAAACTCTGACTGCTAGGGTATGGCAACTGCCATACGCAAACACCGCCCCAGTGTGATGGCAATACACAGACATTAGTATCTGCAGTTCCATGAACAACTTTTAAAGAACCTCAAAACTGAAAACTCACCATTTTGCGCATCCGGTCGAGCACAGAGTCTACGATCTCCTTGCCAATGGTATAGTGACCACGAGCATAATTATTGGCGGCATCCTCCTTGCCACTGATGAGCTGCTCAGGGTGGTACAGCTGTCGATAGTGTCCGTTGCGGATCTCATCTGCATTTCAAACAAAAGAGATAAGGATATAAGCTACACTGGATGTACAGCAACACTGGATGTACAGTTTTTAAAAGAAATAAGATTAAGAAGCCTGAATGGAGTTCAGTCTCACCAACAACTGTCGGCTCCAGGTCAATGAACACTGCACGAGGAACGTGCTTCCCAGCACCCGTTTCACTGAAGAAAGTGCCAAAAGAGGAGTCTGCCAATATGCTGCCATCTCCAACAATGGTCCCATCTGGCTGGAAGCCGTGCTCCAAGCAATACAACTCCCAGCAAGAGTTACCCATCTGGATACCTGCTTGACCAATGTGTATGGAAATGCACTCCCTCTGGTTTGCCCAAAACAAGCAAACACACAACATTCAGACAGTAAAGAGGTTAAGTAGTAACAATAAAGTGAAGGTAACAAGCAATAATCTCACCATTATGCTCGAGTATCACAGCAAGTAGGAATTAATTCTGAGCCTTTAAACCCTGGAAATATAAAACACACTCTTAATACAAACTAAGCTACAAGAAGTTATTAACCGTCCCCTTTCTAAAAGAAACTTCCTCACCTTCACAGCTACACCAAACCACCCACCTGATCTTCATTTATATTCGTCTCACATTAGGGCGTGGCTCTTAATGAACCCTACCTGAGATAATGCTAACAAGGTCATTCCCAGCAAACACATTTACCTGGCAACTTCTGTGGCATGCTGGTAATGTCGCTGTCTACATGCTCTCAACATTTAACAACGTATACTTTACGTATATATTTTTTTAATGCTATAGATATAGGCCTATAGATATGCCCCATTTAGCATTTTATGTTTTAAGTTAATTTTTAATTAGTCAGATATTAGATAATTATATACTTTTTAAATATTGTTTATCCTTATTATTTAACGTAATGGGGCTATCTGTAAATCATTACATTGTAAAAAAAAAAACATTATAATAAAATATAAATAGAATAAAATATATATATATATAATCAACACCTGCAAGTGTACACTTTGAAGAGTAAAAATGACAGAAGGTTACGTTAATTCAACTATATTATATGGTAATCAAATTGTGCTTCCAAACGTCATACATTTGTGGATGAAGAAAAAAACTAAATAAACGAATATACAAATTTATTTTAAGTATAATAAATAAAACTTAAAAGATGCTAGGGCCTAGAACTACTTCATTATATTTAAACTTAATTTTTTAAGGTTGGAGATACTATCACCCCATATATGGTATCATTTTAAATCTTAAAATCTCATCTTTACACAGAACATAATGACATTTGTGTATATGGAACACAAAGTATATAAAGCTTAAAAATACAATTGTCACAAAATCGCTCCTCCCCCAAATAGCGATGCAGAAATATAAATATGAATATGTGTTTATTATGTATTTCACAAAACAGAAAAGTCATATATCAAAAGAAAGCTCTCATTCTCAGGAATGTGACTGTGTAGTTTGTTTTATTGATTTAACATCATTCAAATTATCTTCAAAATAATCGCGCAGTGAAATATGATTTCTGTGAAAAAAAACAAAAAACGTCTCATTTCTACATCGATTACAGGTGCTCTAAGCTAAAAGCAGCCACAAACTCTAAAAGAAATGTATCATAGAAAATAATCATTAGATCATAATGATGACACTTAATATATACGATGCTACCCGATAGTCAGCACATGTACCATGGCATTTACATGCAGGACTACGCATCACTGATTTAAATATAAATATCACTATACTTATCAGGGTCCAAGCACCATACGGTGACACAGTGGCCTTGTCTCTCAAAAATTATACAAGTCTTATAAATACACATCTCTTTAGCTAAGCATTCACATAATACATCTCATAACCTTGTTACTGTTTATCAATCTAATTACATCTGTCTTTTGCCTTACCCTTATAAAAAGGCTTAAATGTAACAAACTTTTGTCAATCATGTAACTTAGTGTAATTATCGATTTTCTCTGAAACAATATGAGTCTTTTAGCTATAGCTATAATTTTTAAGTAACTTGGCCAAAATAGGTCTTCTTGTTTCAAAGGACAAGCCATATCACTTCCAAACCTTCCTTTAATTATTCCAAGTTTGTCCCACTCACTTGCCAGACCAGAGTTGCTTGTCTGCTAGTGCTAGTAATACATTTACTGATTGGGACACTTTTTGCCATTGAGATGAATTGGAAAAAGTGTCCCAATCAACCTGAATTCAACCTACACATTGCATTCTTTTTAATTATTTGTCCTTATGACTAAATGTTTCCTTTCCCTTGTATAATAGATAGATATATATAGCGCAGGTAAGTGTGTCACTTACAGTATATATGAGCTAGTCTCAATCTCCTGGTATATCTAAACCTATTAGCCTACAAAAAACTGAAGAAGACACTGATTTCATAGAGTCATTTTGGTGGATTCTGCATGTCACCATATGGAGTTCTGGAGGAGAACATTTTAAAGAAAAAATATTTAAACTATATTTAAAATGAATATTCGTAATTAATTCTTAATATTAAACTAAATTAAATTTTTTAAAGCTTATTTAAACCATATAAATATATGATTGCAAATTTCCCACCGAGTTGAAAATCGTTAAAATACGACAGATGTTTTCTTTAGTAGACGGTTATGTCTTAAGTCTGAACATAGTTTATGCCAATATGCTTTTTTTTTTTTGCTGCTTCCATTCTCCTGATTGCTATTATTTAATTTCTTCGTTAAAAATACATCCAGGGAAGATTGAATAGGCCCGTTTCTCTTCATTTTTACTCAGTATCTGATAGCTAATCAAAAAGACCATAGACTGAGATGTCTCAATTTCTAAGTGTTAAAATGAACTGCAACCTAGTCTTAAATTTGTCATCTCTTACTTCATACAAATGAATTTGACTTTTCTAAAAGGAAAATGTATGTTATCGATTTGTTTCTATTATTAGGAAAATTTAATATTCATCAAACTAAATGGAGTAAATCAAAACCCAACTTTGCTCATTTTAAAGCAGCCTTTAAAATGTATTTTGAGTCTGTAAAGTTTTTAAAAAATCGAAAAGCCCAAAGATCTGTATCTCTGCTAAATTAATTTAATTATATTTGTGATGCCCTTTATCTTTTGTTTGTTTCTTTTCTTCTTTTTTTCTAAATTATTGTTGTTTCAAGTTATACTTACCAAATGTGAAAATGTGTAAAAGAACTTGATATCAAATTCTGTAATTTTGAAAATTCAATAAAAAAATAAAAAAGACCATAGACTGAAAAAGAAGACGCGCACACTCTCCACACAATTATTTTTATAAAAATACTTTTGCAAGAATGTATACATGCATGTATTCATTTAAAATCTGCCATTGTGTTTTCGACGTTAAAATGATGCAACCTCAAAACGTTAAAATGATGTTTCCTCATGCAACCGTCAAGTATTTATAAATAACATTCATTTGATTAATCCATTGATTCAAAATCGACAGATCCGATGAGCTGCGTCAGAAGATCCTTTTTGTGTGTGTACTTTTTTTATTTTACGCCATCTTTTGTGCGCTCTTATTTTGAATCCGTTGCGTCACATCCGCCGGCCATTTGTATCGTTTCTATGCGTGTGTTGTGTTTTTGGAGAAGTGAGTCCGTGCGTGCAGTCAGTGGACCGTTGAGCGTTAGTTTACGTCAGAGTGAGCTGCTCATAGCTGAAGTCAAATGTATTAAAACAGTTTTATTATTTTAATTTTGTTGCGCTGATGCGACGTGAACAGTATTACATCTGCATGGTTGTGTGCGCGAACTAACGTGTTAGTGACACGGTTCGTCTTGCCCGCTAGCGGCTCACCGAGCAACTTGTGGCTGTTGTGTACATCACTAGCCGCCAACCGTTGGAAAATGGGGAAAAACCGCAAGCGTTTGAAAGGAAAGGGGAATGTTCCGGCTATGGGACCTCGACCACAGCACGGCATGGCAGCGCCAGCACCTCCTCCACCCAGACCACCTCCTCCTCACGGCGGGTTTCGCGGTCCTGCTCCTGTCCGCCCGATGGGCCCACCTGGACAGAGGTTCCCTGGGCCACATCGCGACTTCGGGCCCCAAAACCCCAGAATGATGATGATGGACAACATGGAAGGGGACAGACGGTTTATGCATGAAACACAGGGATTCATGATGCACGATGAGCCTTTCCACCCGATGGACTTTCCCGACAGGCATGAGTTCCACCACCAGGCTTTTGACGGTCCTGATCCGCGTTTCCAGCATCACTCAGAGTTTGGGAACCGACCACCAGGACCGCGGTTCTACCGTCCAGAGCTTGACTGTGCACCGCGGTTCCGTTCCCCGGAGTTCTGCGAACGACCTCCGGACTTCTGCCCGCCTGAGTTTGATGATCGACGTCCTGATTTCTGCCCGCCTGAGTTTATGGGAAGACCCTCGAACTTCCACCCGTCTGAATATGAAGGCGGACCAGGTTTCCACGGGATGAACCCTGGATTCGACCAAATGGAGCAGTATGGTCCAAGAGACCCTCATTTTGTGCCACAGATGGATGTACATGTAAGTTTTTGGGGTCCTCATTTGTCATCTGATGTTTTGTACTGTCACGCTGACCAGTCACTTCGCAATAACGTTAACCAAGTGTTTGGATTTAGGCATGGAATAGTAGTCCAGTCATTTTATGAAAAAAGGTTGAACAAATTGCAACAGAAGCAAACTCAACTGATTTTGTATCCTCAAAGGGGGAAAAAAGCCCCAAAGAATCCCATTAGGGGAAAGTTTCGAAAAAGACCCAAATATAGTCTACTCATACGCCTATTCATACTTTTTCTCACGTGAATATAGGGCACATTTTTTAACCTTTAGATCACCATGAAAATTACTGAGTTGATTACTTGCATCAAGACAAACAAAAAATGTATTACAAGTTTTTTTTAATTGTTTGTTAACATGGACAAACGGTGCATAATCTAATTATGTATGTGCCAATTTGCATAAATACCACAACAGATCTAAACATTGGGTCTAGCCAGGTGAAAATGTCTTGTTGACACATAACAGTAAAAGACTTAATGTTTCTGAGGGAAGAACAGGAGACAATGGTAAGGAGAATGCAGAAGACAAAAGGTAGGTAAAATAAAAAGTGAACCCCCAGAAACAGTCCCACGGACCCCATCCCTGCAATAATAATTAATAAATGCTGGTTTCTAAAGTACTTCTTCCTTCCTTAATGTATTAATGCTCATGGGTAGCCTAAATAGGTTCCATTCAGATTTTAACATTTGTATTTTACTGTTATGTGTCAACAAGATTCAACAAGACATTTTCACCTGGCTATATCCAATGTTTAGATCTGTTGTGGTATTTATGCAAATTAGCACATACGTAATTAGGTTTGTCCATGTTAACAAACAATTAAACAAAAACTTGTAATACATTTTTTGTTTGTTTTGATGTAAGTAATCAGCTCAGTAATTTTCATGGTGATATCTAAAGGTTAAAAATCTTAACCTATTCACGTGAGAAAAATAATGAATCGGCGTATGAGTAGGCTATATTTGGGTCTTTTTCGAAACTTTCCCCTAATGGGATTCTTCAGGACTTTTTTTTCCCTTACTCAGGACATATTGAGGATACAAAATCAGTTGAGTTTGCTTCCGTTGCAATTTGTTCAACGTTGACCCCCATTTGGGTTTAAAATGACTGGACTATAGGATTCGGATTGTGATCGAATCTTAAAGGACAATTCCGGTATTTAACACCTTGAGTCTATTTTGTAGTTTGTTTTGGATGAACAAGAGTGGTGGACAAAGAAATTTTGACAATGGTTCACCAAAAAATGTAAATGTCGTCATCATTTACTAACCCTCAATTCTTCTGAACACAAAAGAAGATATTTTGAAGAATATGGGGAACCAAACAGTTGGCGGGCCCCATTGACTTTCATAGTTTGGAAAAAAAAATACTTTGAAAGTCAAGGGGATCCGTGACATTCTTCAAAATATCATCTTTTGTGTTCAGAAGAAATAAATTCATACAGGTTTGGGACAACTTGAGGGTGAGTAAATGACAATTTTCATTTTTGCGTGAACTAACCCTTAAACGATTACGTTTTTCATCGATTCCCACAAAGCTACTGAATGACTTTAGAAAGAGTTTTACATAATAGTTATATAGACCAGGGCAGGGGTTTTCAATCTTTTTTTTATGCCACGACCCCCAAATATGATCATCCTCATGCAATGGACTCTCAATCTATAATTTAAAATGCAGCAGCTAGCCTATAATCAAGTATAGAAAAGTCAATATTATAAATACGTTGATTAGCCTACATTACATTGTATTTGTATGTTACTTACAATGTATTATTACAGTGATGAAATGTTTTCTATGTTGACACAAATCTTGGATGTCCATGTCCTAACTGCTGGGATAATCACACAACACGCACGACACGTCCAATTCGCGAACTAATGACTCCTTTGAACCGATTCATTTTAATGAATGGTTAAAACAACTGATCTTTCCAACACTGAACTCAGGAGACGTCTGAATCGGTGTATAACTAATCAGTAACACTTTACAATAAGGTTCTATTTATTACATAAATTATATAAAAAGTACAGTTTGCTTACTCAAGCTTAAGCTTTAAAATAAATAAAACCACTTGTTTTGTTTTTTTAAAAGCATATGACTACATTTTTCCACACAGTGCTATCAAGAATCGGTTAGAGAATCGTTAAAGAATTGGATCAATAATCAGAATCGTCAGTGGCATTATTATTGATAAAATCTTATCAATTCCCATCCCTATGTGAAGACAGTAAAATTATAATCAAACATTAAAGAACATACATGTTTTTTTAATAGATTTTTTTTAAGAGTTAAAAGATTAAAACATTTTGCTAACATTAGCCTAGGTCTTATTGTGTCACTGTCAGTCTTTTTACATCAGTGCAAAACTAGGGTATGCAGATTAATTATTATTATTATACATCATTCATCAGCATGCATTGATTAATCCCATGGCATGTAGTAAAAAAAAAAGTTAGTCTGCACCCCCAAGCGCCCTAATGAAACCCCTTGATATAGACTATTGATGAAGAAAAATTATAGTCAAGTTGGATCAGAGAGTGTAAAAGTATGAAGAAGTAGGATTTTTTTAATTAAAAAGTTTGGAGATGAAGAATGGAACTTTCTGCTAATAATGTCATGTGCTTTTGGGTCCATTATGATTGGTAGAGCTGGATAAGATGAGCTGCCTGCTTTGAACTATCACAGTATGATATTTGAAAAAGAGAGCTTAAATTTGGGATGAAGTTGAGGCCCTGTTTACACCTAGTATTAAGATGCGTTTCGGTCGATCGGATCACAAGTGGACGACACTAAATACAGGTATAAATGTGGTCTGAAACATTTTGAGCTTGTCCACTTTCGACCGGATTGCTTTTGTTGTGTAAACGCTAGGGGTGGAACGGTACACAGAAGTCACGGTTCGGTTCGTACCTCGGTTCACGGTTCGGTACGAGTTTGGTACAATGGAGGAAAAAGCAAAACAAAAATGCAGAAGGCAATTTTTTTTTTTATTGTGCATGTCTCAGGCTGTACCACCAAAGGAAAATAAATCTCTTAAGCCTTGTATTTTTTAAATAGGTTTTATTAATAAAGTAAAGGCATAGAACCTGTTTATTTGTAGTGCATTGACAATTGTTTTATATAATTAGTTTATTCATTAAATTAATAAAAAGACCATGATATGTTTGGTAATTGTACCTGAATGAATTTAAAATTAATTTGCTACATTTCAGATCAATATATTTGTTTTCCTTAAAATTTTAATTAACACTAACTTTATTCTCATCTTAATTATAAATCATTTATTTCTGTATAAAATAATACTTCCATTAAAAACACATTTGATTTTCTTTCAATGTAGAATGAGTAACTTAAAAATAAACAGATTTGTGCTCTGTTTGAGGACAAGAAATGAAAACCAATGCAATATGATGAATGTCTAAAAGATGGCACCAACAGACTGTTTTTGAATGGGGTTGGATAAATATTTTTTGCTTTTTAACAGTGTGTGTGTGTGTGTGTGTGTGAGAGAGAGAGAGATTTTGGTTGGGTGACAGTTGTAGGTTACAGTTTGACGAGTTTACAGTTTGACAAAAGCACAATGTTGTTTTATATTGCGAGTGTACACAATTATAAGTAAACACTTTGCAGTTTGAATGATGTCCTGTATGAACAAAATGACTGAGTATGTTTATGTTTCCACTGTTCGATCGCGCCCGTGCCTCTCCCTTTCACACACACACACACACACATAGGCCTGTCGCGATAGTCGATAAGTCAATTAATCGCACGATAAAAAAAAAATGAGCTCGATAATTTTTACGGCCACGATAATTCCATTTGCATGCTTGTTTGTTTTCCTCGTCTCTCTCTCTCTACCAAAGAGACTGGATGACCACTCTCGCACGGTCCTGAAGGGGGTCGCACACCGGACGCGCAGCGCAGCTCAGCGCCGTGCCGCGCAGCGCCACGTCTTTTAAATTCGAACACATATGAGTGTACACACACCGGCGGCGCCTTTCGGCGTCTGTCCGCGGCGCCCAGCAACGGCTCAGGACCGTGTTCAAAATCCTGCCGCGCCACAGAGCGCCATTTAAATAGTTTTATATTAAATTTACATTTATGTGTCTCAAATCGTAGTTAATGTACATATGGACTTAACCCTGTGCTGCAATATACATTTAGTTTTATATTTATTTACAGAAATCAGAAAATTGCTGATGTTATAGGATTTTCAGGTGACAGTTGTCCTAGACGTGGCGCGGCGCGGCGCTGAGCTGCGCGTCCGGTGTGCGACCCACTTAAGAGTCCATTGTTTTCATTGTTTTTGGTTGTTTTGTTAATTTTTTTGGATATTTAAAATGTTTTCCGTTTTCAATGTTTAATATTCTTTAGAAATAAAAGTTTATAGATCGTTGAAAAGGTGTACCTGCATTATTATGCCATTATAATTATATTAAATGAAAATGGTCTCAGAACGACAATATTATCGTTTATCGCGATAATTTCTTGGACAATTTATCGTCCAGCAAAATTTGTTATCGTGACAGGCCTACACACACACGTTCGATCGCGCCCGCACCTCTCCCTGTCTCTCTCTCTCACACACACACATAGGCCTGTCACGATAACAAATTTTGCTGGACGATAAATTGTCCAAGAAATTATTGCGATAATGATAATATTGTCGTTCGAGACCATTTTCATCGAATATAATGATAATGGCATAATAATGCAGGTACACCTTTTCAAAGATCTATAAACTTTTATTTCTTAAGAATATTAAACATTGAAAACGGAAAACATTTTAAATATCCACAAAAAAAATGAACAAAACAACCAAAAACTATAAAAGCAATGGACTCTCAGTGTCTGTTAACAAAAAAAATCACTTGAATAAATACCAAGAACAAAAAATAAAATGGATGTAAACAAAATTGCACTTCAAAAAATATTAAACATTAGGCTCAGACATAAATAGTGATACATTCTTTGTAAACAATTTAAACAATTTTGTAAACAATTAAAAAAAAAACAAAAAAAACCTCAACAGGCCATATCACACCATTTTGCACTGTCCTCCTGTTACTTTGTCGACTAAACAAACGCCCGAGTGATTGTGTACTGTCGGGAAGACTGAGACGCACTTTATTGCGTGTATATGCTACACACTGAAAATACTTGGTTGGGATTAGGGGCATGCGTATTACACGCCATAAAGTGCGTCTCATATGCACGCAAAAACTATTTTTGGCGTATAAATGGCACGAGAAATAACATTCGTGGTATAGATACGCATTTTCATGAGATCGGGCTCGCTTTCGCGTTTGGCTTTGAAACCAATTCCATCTTTTTCTTTTTTTTCCCCTCCAACTCACAACTAGCGTCTTTTCACTCTCCCGGCAGTCGCCGCAAGCAGTCCCGCCGGCGCTTTCCCATACAAAGACCATGTGACTGACAAGCGTCGCGGCGCCGCCTCCCCACACAAAGACCATGCAACTGACGAGGGTTAAGGAACAGAGAGTGGTCATCCAGTCTATTTGGTAGAGCGAGAGAGAGACGCGGAAAACAAACAAGCATGCAAATGGAATTATCGCGGCCGGAAAAATTATCGAGCTCATTTTTTTTATCGTGCGATTAATTGATTTATTGACTATCGCGACAGGCCTACACACACACACACACATAACATAATCCAGCATTGCAATCTTGACATCGCAGTCTGTTCATTATAGCCACAGAGCTAACAGAAAATGGGCAAAGAGGCAGGGCATGAGTGGAGCTGAGGAGCCTGGCTATCTGACGTGATCGAGTTAGCTCAGGCTGGGGAGGTAATGCTATAACGTTATGCTACTGACAGTACCAAGTCTGCAACTGCACAGGGCCTCGCGCTAAAGTGACAGTTGATGATGTAAAGCCAATTAAAAGTTCCTATTTTTGCCCAGGGCAAACAGTTTTGGATATGTATGACACATGGGCTGCTTTTGTTGGAAAGCTGACAATTTTTTCAAGCGACATTGCCACCTCCACTTTCCGCTACTTCAGACACTTAAGGGAGCTGTCCACGGAGCACAGCATCATCTTCATATGTGAGAATATCTGCTCACAGATATATGTTGATCCGAAGACTGTCAGCAAAGCCAATGCAATCTTCCTGAGACAGCAAAACTTATCTGGTACAGATATCCAGCAGGTGAAGATGCAAGTCCCGTGATCATGCCTTGCGGCTGTTTCCAGCTGTTTCCGTAGCTCTGCAAACTTCGTCACCCACAGTGTTGAAGTCTTCAGCTCAATCAGCTCCATTTCCACGTTCTGTATATCCAGCCAATCCATCAGAGCTAAATCCAGTTCATGTCCATCAAAGCTATTGGGTTTAATCAAGAATGAGAACATGGGCTCATACTTCTGAAATTCCCGAAATCTTGTTGTAAACTCCGACTCAAGCCCGCTGATGTATTTGCATATTTCAACGGTGCTGGTGCGCTGATGCTGTGCTCCGTGGACAGCTCCCTTAAATGTCTGAAGTAGCGGAAAGTGGAGGTGGCAATGTCGCTTGAAAAAATTGTCAGCTTTCCAACTAAAGCAGCCCATGTGTCATACATGTCCAAAACTGTTTGCCCTGCACCTTGCAGGTGGAGATTTAGCTCGTTGAGGTGTCCCGTAATGTCCGTGAGAAACATAAGTTTCACAACCAGTGAACTACACTAACCTTTTCCACTGGTGGCACTTGCGCTACGAACTTTTTCAGTTACTGGCGCAAAACATGATTTGGTCACACAAATTATTTATAGTAAAATGTACTTTTTATTTTACTTGCCATCTTTTAAACCACATGCCTTCTTGTTTTCTTTAACATTGGTTGGGATAGATTTACTGCAATAGAAAATACAGTACACAACTGTCTCTACACTTCGCGTGCTTCATACTGTCATTGTGAAGCTTCAATGATTCGTGTTTGAATTGTTTTGACGCAGTTACAAATTTGGACAGTCCTGCAATTGAAGGCCCACAGAATTTACAGTACACACAGTGCATTGCTCCATCTTGGTACCTTAACCACTGGTATTCTTCGAGCCACTGGTGTCAAAATTCATATGTCCGTATAGGGGTGTAACGGTTCACAAAATTCATGGTTCGGTTAGATACGATACACTTGTGTCACGGTTCGGTACGTTTTTGATACAGCAAAAAGAAAGAAATGCCAGAGAAATTTCCGCCTTGAAAAAGTCTTGGCCTTTTTCAGCCAGGAAGGCCTTTATAGCATCAAAGCACCTTACAAACCGCTCCAAAACTTTCCCGCAGCTTAGCCACCTGACTGCTGTGTGGAGAGGGATATCTTTGTATGCGCAGTTAATTTCCTCGAGCAGAGATGTGAACTGTCGATAACTGAGATGTGAACTGTTAGAGCAGATCGCTTAACTATGAAGTTAACAACTTTCACCACTGTAGCCATGACCTCATTAAGATCTGAATTTGACATTTTTGCACAAAGATTTTCTTGGTGTATTATGCAGTGAAGTTTCATGATGGGGTGACCAACTTGATCCTCGATTAATGTGACTGCTCCCCGCTGTTTCCCGACCATGGCGGGGGCACCATCTGTTGTCACTGCAAAAATCTTGCTAATGTCAATCCCTCGCTCCTCAAAATGATCCAGAAAAACTCTGGCTATGTCCTCACCTTTTGTTGTTTCAGGCATTGGCTTTAAGCAACATAGTTCCTCTCTTACAGTCACATCACCGTATCTTGCCACGACTGCCAAACGTGGTATGTCATTTACATCCACACTCTCATCAAGTGCAATGCTAAATACCATGGCTTCTTTCAAACCGCCTGTCTGCTGCGCTCTTACGTTTTCTGCCATTTCTTCGGTTCGTCGTTCAACACTTCTGGCAGATATGGGAATGCCTTTTATTCTTGATTTTATTGTCTCTTTGTTTGGTAAGCCATAAAACAAAACATCTGAGCTACAGATGAAAGCCTCCTTTATATATTCGCCATCAGTGAATGGCTTTCCCCGTTTTGCAATGCAATTAGCAATGTGATAGCTTGCTTCGGTAGCATGAGCTTTGGCCGTGGCGAAGACTTAAAGTGTGTTAGCTTGCTTCCCATACCTGGACACGGCACGTTTGATCGATTCAACCTTGTCTGCCACATCCTTGAATGTTTTCTCTTGCTTGGTCTCAAAGTGGCGTTTAACACGCGATGTTCGGCAAACAACATTTTCAAGACATAATGTGCACACAGCACGGTCCTTCTGAAACACAAAACCCCACTCGTCTGTCCATGAGGGCTGGAATGCCCGAACATTAACTTTAATTTTCTTAGCTAGCGGGCCTGCCATTGCCGACATACCGCTATCAAGCCCGCTCTGCCAGCAGCGTTACTATAGTAACGCGTCAGCCTACTAGCCAATCAGAGCAGAGGCAGAGTAGGGTGGGACTCATAGATATACACAGGTTGCGCAACTGTGAACGTTGTCATTTGGCATGCGGATGAGAGAGTGCTTCAGCGTTTCAACCATGATTTCAACCCATTAATAACTCTTGAACACATATTGCCATCGTGCCATTGGTTAAGGTACCACGTGCCCAAGGTTGCTGACGCTTGGGTTAAACCATAGATATATTGCCTATGAAGTTCAAGTAAATGCGCTAGAAAATCCACGCTCATTCAAGGATGTGCATTTATTGCATGACGGAGAAAGCGCCGACACCTGCAGGATTTCATCTGACGGTACATAAGCATATTATAATCTATCTGTTCCGTGAGAGCAGAACGAATGAGCCTTTATTGACGTTTTTAAATCTGAAAACTCCAAAAAGCAACGAAATTGTCAGACATCCATTAGTGCATGTTCACAGAGGAAAACAACTGAAATACAGCGCTGGTTGTTCTCTCGAATGATACTCAACGACAACGACGGAATCCTAAGACGTGGGCGAAGTAATGGGTGTATTAAATTGTATGAAATAATCCCGAAAAAAAGCACAAAACTCTGCAGAGATGGCAAGTTCAGCAGCTAACATTTGCTGAGGTGAAGTGACGGCAAACGGCTAGCATTGACATCAGCGGCAATCCACCTGTCACTCAAGTGGCCACACCCTTAATTATGCAGAACTTTAAATATTAATCAACTAAACGGATGAGTTATAAAAAAATTCACCCCCCTCACAGTTGTTATGAAGGGCAAATTTAGCTGTATAGACCAAAGCCACATAGAGATCCAGGCTGTAAACATGTTTTTTTCTGCTGTAAAGTTGGTAATTTTAACATGGGGGAGATGCAGATTTGACTCACTTGTGCAGCCAGCCTCAAGCGGCCAGTCAATGAGTTGCAGTTTAACTCACTTCCGTGTTGGTTTCAAGAGAGAGACGGGGAGGTTGCCGCTTGGTCTAAACTTTATGGGAAGCGCGATAGCCAGACGGGATTTAAACTTTTGCCCTGTCCAAATATCCAAGTTTGTGGTCTTTGCACTTGACCACTTGTCTTCTTAGGCTGGCCCAGACACTTGAAGAAAAAAAAAATGCAAGTGTTTTTTTTCCCAATACTTTGCATTTTAAAATAAACTTCTAAATGTCTGTTCAGTAGTCGCTATGTAACATTTAAAATTGTGATGCTTCTTATTAAGTGATAGAAAGCAGTTGCAAATGTTGTACAAAATACACACACCCTTCTCATATTTGCACCAATAAAATGTGCAACACTTTGTTTTACTACCAAATTATATGTAATATCTAATTATGATTAAATTTACAGTGAAATGTTTTCTTCGCGATTTTGGGGCACGCGAGTTCCCGAACATAATGCATGATGGGATACGCTTAGCCGAAGCGGTATTCGAGAGAGTGTGGGTTTAGTGTGCATTAAGGGCACTGCACTTCGTACATGAATTTGTTCTTAACATTGTTCTGATGTTAGTGAATTTGGAGTAGTCTAAATGAGCGGCCGTGTGCATGAGGTTAGTCATTTGCATAAAACACACCCAAACCATCTCCACATAAGGGCTTTCTGCACTGCTGCTGCTGTTTGCAGACCAGTTCTCACAATAAACTCCTTTTATACAGACCTCTACCTATCCAGCTGTACACATGCGTATATCTGCGTTATTCAGAGAAACCTCGCAGCTGAAGCTATAGCGCAGCTTTAACTTTATATGATGGAAATGGAATGTATTTAATTGTATTATGATATAATCTTATATATGGATTATATAATACAATTAATGCAACATACTTCAATTCAATATAATTATAGTCGTGTTAGGATGAAAGATAACAACGCCATTAGAAGGCCGTGGCGTACAGAGTAGGCTAAGTGCTTTTTGTGTACGTGTGGTTTCAGTTGTTCCTATATTTCTTCGTACATTTAGAATACATTTTATCACAAAATTTTTGATGAATCGTGATTTGTTCTTAAAATCGACTGTACGCACATTTCATGCTCAAATGTGTGCGTATGCATGCTTGGTGAATGAGACCGAATGTTCTCTCACAATTCCTGATTTCTAACACACACTCACAGTGTTCGGCTGGTCTTAGATATTGTTCATATGCAAATTGCGTGAGCTTATTTCATCCAGTAGATTAAAGATCTGAAAAGGCCCATAGACCCTGCCCTCGAAGAAATCAGGACAGAAGTGTTTGAAAGTGGACAAAAGAGTCGGATTAAAACACCAGATGTAAATGGGAATGTCTCCCTCGTCTACTTGTGATCAGATCGACCAAAACGCATCTTAAACACCAGGTGTAAACAGGGCCTGAAGTTGCAATAGTCTTTTCTTCCCTATTGTGTGACGTATATCAGAATGAAACAAACAGAAAAAACATAGGGCGGGACTTTATTTTGTCCATCAGGATTTGATTGGATTATTGGTGGTTGTTTGCTATCGCTGTGATGTCAAATGATTGACAGGTTGCCCCGGCCCGTGCCAGTATGCAAGTGGGAAGGGAAGTTATTTTGATTAAAGCTTATGCAGGACACATTAATTTTTAAGATATAATGCTGGCCATGGATTAATCATTTTTAATAAATACGGCAATATTTCATTAAAAACAGTTGTCAATTTTATTTTAATGTAAAATGAAGCAAATATTATTATTTTTTTTCATGTAATTAAGGGCAATCATGCATTTGGAGAGAGAGGAGGGTTTGCTGGACCTCCACTAGATTTCCGAGGCCCAGGTCCAGTTCAGCCACAACCTGAGGCGTTCAATGCCACTGTAAGTTCACAATTGTATTTAATTCAGTACTAAATGTTTGCTCTTCTATAAGCTTGTAGATCTGCAGCGCAATGTCTGATGTGCTTTTAATTTAGAGCATACCTCTCCCTGGAAATGCCTGTCCACCCCAACCTCCGAAGAAAAAAGATCAGCCGGCACCAAAAGACACAAAGACAGAACCTTCCAAATCGATGGCATCAAAGATATCAGCATTCAAGAATATCTCTGCAAAGTAATTTATAGCCATGCTTTTTTTTTGCTGGAAAATCAATAGTGGTTCTGAGAAAGGAGAGGTTGTTGAAGTAAACTCTGTGTTTTCATTTCAGCACTCCTCGTGGACGCTCATTGGGAATCATTTCATTTATTGGTGTAAGTATTAAAAATATTGTAAATTATATTAGTAGATTATTAATAATGAATAATGTGTTGAACATGTCAGTGTGTGCTAAACAAATGTGATGCTAAACCGTGACGTAATAAAAGATTTCTCTGTTCATCATCAGTTTTTGACCTAACCAACTATGACAGACATATGCAACATAAAACACTTTTTGTATTATAGTAGAGTGGTTTAATTTTAGTTAGAATATCATTGTGCATGATGTTAATAGCCATAATGGAAGCAATGCATAATTTACCTATAAGTTAAGGGAAACAAGAACATTCAAACTATTAACTCTGTAACTAAAAAAGTGTATTCCATGACAAAGATTGTATCTGATTGGTAAATTGCTTGTCGCTGGAATCTTTGCTGACCAATCAAAAGCCAGGACTGGAATTAACTATTTTAGAAATTTTTTTTCAATCCAATATTTTCCGAGTTAACATTTAAAACCATATTACCATTTGTGCTACATTTTTATTTAAATGAGTGATTTTTTTTTCTTTGCTTGAAAATCTGAATGCTTTCTGAGTATCAAACATTTTGATAACACTGTTTTTGATTTCTCCTCAGAATAATTGTGGTTTCATTGAACGGGAGGATTTGAAGAAATTTTCTTTTGTATTTGATGCCTTTTTTGGAAACCGAGCTAACTTGGTGCCTGGGGTTAAAGTGCATTTCACAGTAGTGAAAAATCTGGTATGTGTTTATATATGTGCTAAAATCCCAGAATTCTTTTAAATCATTTTTACGTATTGAAGATGGTTTTGTACTAATTGTTGTGCTTTAACTTCTTGTTATGTCAGGGAAAAGAATGTGCTGTTGACGTGAAAGTGGCACCAGGAGGAACAGATGACATTGACAGTACGGTGTATGAAGGCGTAGTTCTCACAGTCCTTCCTGATGTGAGTAAAAGTCAAATTAGTACGTTTTTGAGTGGAAGGAAAAACATGCTGTTTTCGCGCATGTATCTTTAAATGCAAATGAGCTGCTGCTCCCCACACCCCCGTATCCAGAAGAGGGCGGAGCCTTTACAGCTCGTGCCTCAGATACTCTGACAAAGACTAACAAAACATCTGTATGGTTTTGATTATCATTTCTATCGCGGAGACGCTCACGTGACATTGCAGTTCTTCATCATCATGAAAGTTTATTATCTGCATGTGTTTTAAAGCCACATCAGTCTAAACTTCTGATATATGGTTTTCTGAGCACGCACATCCGAAGCATCCGCACAGAAAGCTGGATGTCAGACGGAGCGTCCCTTGAATATTAAACCAAGTTCTCTTTCACATGTTATTGTGCTTAAACTGTCAAAAACACGCAAAGTTCACATAAACAGTTGGTTATATCTGTGAACTTAAACAGCAAATGAAGAAATCGCATGTGTACATTAGATCTGTGAATTAAAGTGACAGCGTACTGCAACCTACTGCTATACATGCTGTTAATTAAGAATCAAACAACTAAAGAAAAACAGAAAATCACTCACTGCTCTTGATTTAATAACTTTAGTTGCTGGTAACACTTTACAATAAGGTTCATTAGTTAACTACCTTAGTTAACATGAACTAAGAATGAACAATTCTTCAGCATTTATTAACCTTTGTTAATATTAATTTCAACATTTACTTATACATTATTAAAATCAAAGTTTGGATTTATTAACATTAATCCAGTGTGAACTAACATGCACAAACAATGAACAGCTGTATTTTTATTAACTAATGTTAACAAAGATTAATAAATACTGTAGCAAATGTATTTCTCATTGTTAGTTCATATTAGTTAAAGGTGCCATAGAATGCATTAAATTGTTCTCTGATATCTACATAGAAGGTATGTGGCTTTGGTAAGGGCAAAAATTCTCTAGATACGGTTTTACATGTCCATTTAAAACCCTAGGATTTGTCCGTAGAATGAAATGGGCTGTTATTACCTTATATGGAAGGGTAATGAATAATAATGTTGAGCTCTGCTCGGCTGTTTCACAGATTTGTACGCAGGAGCTGTGATGTACTCTGAAATACAAACGTGCAAAATAATCATACTTCAGTTCTCAAACAAAAAAACATTTAACAAATTGACTAGATGCATTGTCAAATGACAATAGTTTCAACTTAAGTGGTGGAGAAGGTCACGTTAGCTAGAAGGAGCGAGTGAGCTATTTGTAAGCAACCAAACTAACTAGTTAGCTCCTGAGTTTGTGTTGTTGATGAAATATAGGCTATATTATAATACTATCTGACAAAAGGGATTGACATAGATGTATCCATAGTTGTTTTTTGTAGATTTATTTGACAAGACAGGCCGGAAATAATATTAACCTCCGTGTAAATTGGTCATCACACTATTGTTATATATATGCTCTGCTTTAAACTGAAGCCTGATCCCGGCCTGTAGTACCCGAGATCGTTTGACCTGACCTGAAGCCGAAATCCGTTGCTGTTGAGATGTACCTGTAGGCTATTCTTGCTGCCATAAGCCAACACAGCTTTGTAAGACCTACACTGCACATTCCTGCTGAGCTATTTATTGGTTGAAACTACAAGATCATATCGTACAAGGTTTAAAACATTTAAATACACACATCGAGTGGTGTAGGATTCAGACAGATGTACAATTTAGTTGCACCCTTCCCCCTGCTTAATATTCAACAAGTTAATGATTAATTGATTGTTCATTTTAACAGCCATCGATTATGGGAATTTGTAAATTGACATCGCTAGTACAGGTAGATCTGTCAAATTAAAGTTTTTTTTCTGATGCTCTCTAGAGTGAGTATGTCCCTCTTAACGTTCAGTTAAGGTAGGAAAGAACAACTACTTGTCAAGCTATTTGACATGGGGTTTTAATCTCACTATTCAATATTAATCCACTTGTGTACAGAGAATAGAAATATGAGAGCTTTTCAGGGGGGGGGGGAGAGAGAGTGCTGAGCGTTGAGGGAGTTCTGCAGGTGTGTGTGTGTGTGTGTGTGTGTGTGTGTGTGTGTGTGTGTGTGTGTGTGTGTGTGTGTGTGTGTGTGAATAGAAATATGATAGTTTTTCAGGGGAGGAAGTGATAGAGTGCTGAGCGTTGAGGGAGATCTGCAGGTGTGTGTGTGTGTGTGTGTGTGTGTGTGTCGGCCTTGAGTGATAAGCAGAAACAGTGAGTGGGAACACTGAGCTGCCTCCACACACTATCACAACAACTTCAGGGACAAAATGACTTTTGCAAATACATTCATCAATGCACATATTCAAGTATTCCTCATATCAACTCTCATCACCTCATATACAATCTTTTTTAATCATGTATTAACATAATTATGTATTAAACATAAATGAACGTGTTTTTGTTTTCCGCTTGTGCGTGGGTGGGTGACTGCTGCTGTCCTTGGTGAGTTGGATAAGAAAAGGATTGAGAATGTCTGAAGGTCTCAATTCTTGAACATGCACTGGAGGTCCATCAAGGCCAGATAGTCGCGTGCACACTAGGGTTGTTATAGTTTTAGAAATGTCACTAGTTTAAATGTAATTTTATTTATCATATACATCTGTCCATGACGACATACACTATACTTAAAGGTCCCATATTGTACACCTTTCTGGAGTTTTATTTTAGGTTTTGATGTCCTTAAGAATACATATTTGCAGTATAAGTACCAAAAACCATCTCAATATATTTTTACAGCTCCTTTCTCAGGACCTCTTCCAAGAACAGATCAATTTTTAAGACTTTTGTTCATCTTCGAAACACAAATGAGGATATCTTCATATATAGTTTGTCCCTCCATTGAAAGTCTATTCACCCAAAACGCCAAACGAGATTGGAAGATAAATCCATATCAATTGAGCAGTCCATATCAATTTGTCTGAAGAGACAGATTTAATTTAGGCTTTTATTCACTTTCAGTGGAGTGACAGAAATCTCTCAGATTTCATTAAAAATATCTTCTTTTGGGTTTCGTAGATCAACACAAGTCTCAATAGGCTTTAAATGACATGGGTGAGTAATTGATGACAGAAATTTAATTTTTGAGTGAACAAACCCTTTAAATAGCATAACAATTAAATTACAGAAACACATTTGTGATTCCGAGGCATGGTCTTTAAGCTTCAGATAGTCAGCTCTGGAAAACTAGTCACTAATCATTATTATTTTGATATCATCAATTTCATGTTTACCTGCACCTAAACATCACAAACTGGTGGGTGGCTTCACTTGCGAATCTGATCACCCCTATCTTTCTAATGGGGCAGATGTACAGTAGTCAGAAGTCAGGCTTGGGAGATCTCTTTCTCTATTTTTGTATGTAATGTAGCACATTGAGTCTGTGGTGGAGATTATCTTTTAATGCAGTGGTTCTCAAACGTTTTTGGACACGTCCCCCTTTAAACCTTTCAAAAAATCTGGTGCCCCCCAAGCCCCACCCCATCTGTGAGTGACTACCAAATCATTTCACATAAAATTGTAAAAACTGAAAGACTTTTTTTTAAACAAAAAATGAAAATATTTCAGTGATGCTTTGGATGAACAGGATAATCAGTGGCTGCATTGAGCTTTTTTGACAGCATCCAACCACTATTCATGCATTCAAACCCTGTTTTAATGTGTTTTCTGTTCTTCTGCAGTACCTGTGCACCCACCTCACACTTTGAGAACCACTACTTTAATGTGTCTTGGTAACAATATCCTGTTGTATAGAGTTGTACTAAGTGAAGCATTAAAAATCTCTTTGTTTATGTATTTAATCAGGGCAATGTCAAGGAGGCTAATCCTGGCCGCATCAGGACCATTATCTCTACGGATCCCATTAAACTGCCCTTCGGCAAAGCGGACACCGATATAACTCTGCTACTCTATGATCGTGTGGAGTTCCAGTTGCTGACAAATGTTATTACCAATGAACAAAGAGCCACAAACATCAAACCAAAAACACCAGACACTTTTCAGCTCACCAAAGAAATCAGGGAGACTGTAAGTATCCCATCATCCACCGACCTTTTTTCTTGGTTTGTCTTTGAAAGTTTAGAACTGTTGAAGTATATGCTCGTCGTACGCTTGTAACTGCTCATTCCTTTTATTTATTTATTTTTTTTATATATATTTTTTATTGAAGGAAGAACAAAGTGATGTATCACATACATAAAGAGTTTAACAATACTCCTTGTTTTTTTACAATTTTTCCCCTTTCCCACAACCCACCCACTGAACAGAGAGAAATAAATAAATAAAATAATATAATAATACAACATATAAACAATATAAAAAATATATATATAAAAAAAAAAAATCCTAAGTTCTTATATTACAAACAGTGAGAAAATAATTGACAACATTGTTAGCCAACTGTGTCGGATTACGTCATCCGATCCAATGTGCACAAGCCTTTTAATAATAATTGGTTTTAGTTTGGGGGGAGAGTTGCATCCTTTTCAAAATAAGAAATCATTGGGGTCCATACTGAATAAAAACGTTTGGTGGATCCTCGAAGAGAATATTTAATTTTCTCCAGTTTCAAAAACAGCATCACATCACTAAGCCAGAGTGAAACTAAGGGTGGTTTACTTGACTTCCAATCAAGTAATATTCTTCTACGAGCCAAAAGACATGCAAAAGCGCATGCGTCCTGACACTTTTTGGACATGACCACATCTTGTTCAGGTACTCCAAAGACAGCCATCTCAAAACTAGGCCTGATATCCTTAACATATGCCTCAGACAAAATTTTAAATATAGCTGTCCAGTAATCCAGCTGTCTGGGACAAGTCCAAAACATATGAGCAAGGTCTGCTTTAGCAGAGCGACAACGTTCACATGTATCAGCCACATTTGCGTATATCTTAGACAGCCTAACCTTGCTGTAATGAAGTCTGTGGAGGACCTTGAACTGGATTAAACCCAAGCGAGTACAGGAGGTTGTTCCATTCACTCTAGATAATGCATTATTCCAGGTTTCCTCTGAAATATCCTCTGCCAAATCTTTTGTCCACTCTGCACGGATTTTATCTAGATTAATATTTTTTATTGACATTAGAATATTATATATATTAGAAATTATACCTTTCAAATGTAAGGGAATGTTTAAAATTGCATCCAATTCTGTACTGGGAGGAATGGATGGATCATTCCTTTTATTTTATTCAGAAAAATCCGTATTGAATTAAATGAGCATTGTATCTGTAAGATTCTTAAAAATGTTCGACTTAACTACTGAACCTGCAGCGCCGGCAGCCCCAGATTATTGTTTACATTCACTGCACGTTCAATCATCACACTCTTACTTTATCTGGACTAACTGTGTATCAGAAAGATATAATACTCCAGCTTCCATATTTGACCACTGTTTATTTGGTTGCAGTGACATTCATTTCTTAATTAATGTCAGGAGTGCAAAATAATCAATCGGTAACATGATATTTTTAATAGAATAAAAACATGCACTCATATTCAGTCACGTCTGCTGCGGTTTCTGTTTATTTGTTTATTTGTTCATGCAGCTGCACTGAACGGCAGCTATTAGGGCTCTTAGTCCAAAGTGCGCATATTTGGAGAAATATTGATTTATTCTCATGTTAACCAAAAATATTTTGTCTCACAGAATATAATTTCTATCAATTTCCCACTGTGTTTTGCAACCTGAAGAGCTGAAAGAGCATTCAAAGCATGCTCTGTCTCTCTTGTTTCGGGTTTTGTGTGAGTTATAACTCAGTGAGCGCTCGTTCGGTCTAGAGTTGTCAATCATATTACGTGACCATAATTCCTGTCCTTCTGAATGATGATGTCCTGTACACTTGTGTGTGATTTTTATGCCATTCGGGGTATTTTTATGTCAATAAAGGATGTTTACATTATGAGTAGATGTAGTGCTTAGCTTCTTCATATTCGTCTTCTCATGGGAACATAGCAGAATAAATGCTGTTCTTTTGAACTTTCTATTCACAAAGAATCCTGGAAAAATTTATAACAGTTTCCAAATTATTAAGCAGTAAAAATAGTTTTAACATGCGTTTATGGTACCCCCCCCCCCCCCCAGTAGTCTGAGAACAGCAGTCTGAGAACGGCCACCCACAAGCTTGACTTACCAAAAATAAAATTATAATTCATAATAAATTGACACCAAATCAGCATATTAGAATGATTTCTGAAGGATCATGTGACACTGAAGACTGGCGTAATGATGCTGAAAATTCAACTTTGCGCCATTTCACCTTATGTATGAATAAATAAATGCATTGGACTTTTTTTTTCTTCAAAAAACATTAAAAAAGCTTATACTATAAAGGAATTTTAAGGCCTATACCATATATTCCAAACCCTTTGTCCAACAGGACAAGTATCATCCTGCACCTTTGTGCTAGACATGAATGATCCTAAATCATGCGGCTTGAGGACGTGTCGTGTGTGTGATTTTACTTTTTTAAATGGGTCAGGCTTAACATTTTAGCCTAGCAGAGAATGGGCAAAATGTGATTTAATGTATTTTTACTTTGAAGGAGAGAACCAAGACATATCTAGAAGTCACAGTATTAAAGAGACTTTGGTGTCAGCCTGGTTAACACCTAGAACACCCTACCCTGGATTTTGCACAGACAAGCACTACTTTTCTTCTGAGAACATAATATATTTATTATTATTTTATCACAGGGTGTGGTCATGAGCAAGAGCGAAGGAACCCTGACCATCATGACAGAGAAACATGATAACCTGACGGCTTCTGCGGCTGACCATTTATCAGATGATGAGTTGAATGTCATGGATGAAGTGGAGCTCACTGTTTTGACTGTGAGTAAAATTATTAGGCTCTTTTATTTTCACCAGTACAACTCTGTATCTTTGGCTTTGTTGTTGACTGATTGTATTCGATGCTTCATAACAAATGCTGTGTGTTGAAGGTGAATGACACCAAGAAGGCCACCAGACTCAAAAAGCTGCCTGAGGGCTCTGTGACCTTTAATCAACAAGCAAAAGGCAATGAAGACAAGGTAGTTTAGACTAACAAAAGGACTTGTTCATTCATAGTTGTCCTGTTGTAGATAACTTTATAAATGTTTTGTGCTCATTAAAACTTCCAGTTTCTTCTAAATCACATCTCTATCTGCAGTGGAAGCCTGTGACCATGGAGGCTGGTTCTAAAGAGTCAGGCTCCTTCGATGTAAGCAGTGAGAGATACGAGGGGACGATTGCCAAAATCGCCCCAAAGAAAAGCCCAACCCAAGAAAATGAGGTAGGCTTTTCACAATCCCACAACCTGAACACAAGAAACTGCAGTAGTATCTTGATATGTTTAAACTTGTTCTGGAGTATGAATTGGATAAGGAATAACTTAAGACTGTAATGTTATTTAATCACATTTTAAACGTTAAATCTCTAAAGATCCATGAATAGGTGATAGATTTGTGTTTCTGTTTGTAATGTAAGGTTGACATTTGTACTGTAGCCCCACATTCACAAATAGATCTAGTTGTTGTTTGAGAACATCTGATTGGAGATTGGAGTAAACTTCTGCTCTACGTCTACATATTGTGGTGGAAATTCACCTGTAAATTAAAATCAGGCCATTCAAAGGTAAAAAAAAAAAAAAAAAACAGTTGCGCTCGCACACACACTTTCCTGACACAGAGCCTTAAAATTCCTTTATTTAACAACATGATTTTAGTGTGACTGTCCAAATGAATCAAATTTAGCGATGACATTACCTTGACTTGATGAGTAGCTAGCTGTCAACATTGTTACCTAGCTGTTGCTGATACCTAAGTACCTGCAGAGTGAAAAGTCACGAAACACAACCGTGGTCGAATAATTTGTCAGAATTAAATAAATGAGAAAGAAGGTATTCTTTAATGAATTAATCTCTTTATAATGTTCGGGTAGTGGCGCTACATGCACACGATCATCGTCTTAAAAGTGCTTGGACAGGAGAGTTAGATATTAGAGATAAGAACAATACATACAATAAATACACTCATTGATGTGTTTATTCTTGATGTGAGTTTTTAATGAATTATAGTTCTATAGTTATTAAAACCATGTATATTTATATAATGTATATTTATTGTATCAATATAACATCAATTAAACTACAAAGCTGTCACAGAGGTATGCATTACAAAATAAATGTACTATGGCTGCTGTCTATTTCTAAAGAGCTTTATGTGGGATAAATGTACAGTATGTGACAAAGTTGTTTGTGTTTAGAGTCGACTCCCCATCATAAGTTTACAAGATTTATTCAAACATACATATTGAAGAACAGGTTTGGTAAAAATACAATTTAGCAAAATGCTCCTCTCTAGAGTTCATTTGTCTAGCTGACTAACGAGTTTATAGACATTTAATGGCTTTTCTGAGGTAAATGAAAGATTACGTGCCATTGTTTACAAGCTATTTTATTGACTTCTCTCCGCTGTTGAAACAATGATTGACCGATTATATGAGACATACGGATCTTTCAACATACCTTCTGTTGTTCATTCATATTTATTTCCTGCTGTAACTAGTAGTAAAGCGCTGGTGCTTCGCTTGGCAGCGATCTGTCGCGCCACATTAAAGAGTGCCAGAATGGTATTTATTGTTTGAAATTGACAGAATTTGAAAGCTGAGACTTTGTTTCATATCAGAAGTAATAAAGCACAAAGCTCATTGCAATTTAGGATGTGTGCTACAAAGCTGTAATCTCTTTACCTAATGCAAAGTTAACAGAATAATCATGCTTATAATAATGTAAAATCAGTGGTATTGATTGAATACACAAAGAAAAATAATATTTACTGTACAATAAGCTGTAGAGTTTTATTTCATTTTTTTTGGCTTCCAGAAATGCATGGAAAAAAAAAACATGCTGTTTGTCACCCTAGTGAGAACATAAGAGGGTTTTTTGGAAAGTCCCCTTGTGCTCTGCAGGTTGCATTGAAAAGATGCATGGATCATAATTATTTATAGAACCAGTGTGGAAGGGTTTTAATGTCATCTTTTAGTTTTTTTTTTTTTATAGCCGTTGTGTTCCAATTATTTCCTTTCTTTTTTTTTAGCAGATGGACAAGCAAGAGCCCACTTTGGGTCTTCTGGTCTCCACAGTGGAGGGCACTGAGAAACGGTTATCTTTTAGATCAGGTGACGTGATCACAAAGGCCACCATGATGATCGGTGACAAGGTCCAGTTCAACATTTCCACCAACAGCTTAACCAAGGAGGAGTGGGCTATCAATGTAGAGATCCTGCCAGAAACTTTCCAGACAGACTCTGAAGAGCAACGAAAGATAGTGAGTGTTTTTCTGTTGTTTTCATGGTGATTTGGCCCGCTCACGTAAGATGTTGAGTCTATACAATATTTAGGTAGTTGTTTTGAAGTAGGCACAAGAGTTCGATTCGCAGCTGCACCATATCTTGGCCTTATATGCATGGTGCATCTAGCTGTCAAAGATGAAAGTAGCACCGTTGCACCATTGGTCATAATAATAGGACATTATAGTTATAGGCAAAGACATGTCAGTGATTGATAGCAAACAAGAGTGTAGGGAATGCACCAAAATTAAGATCATAATAACTTTTTTAACTAAGCTTTGCTTGGAGTAAATATCAGTTCTACGAAAGATACAATTATTTTCCAAGCTATTATAGCAGTGGTTCTCAAACTTTTTGACTTGAAAGCCCCACATTGTCCAACATGACATTCAAAGGCTTCCCAATATTAGGTTATATATTTCTGCTGACCTCCTGTAAGTTTGCTGATGCTCCCTGGTTAAGAACCACTGCATTATAGTAAAGCTGAAAGTACACTTCGGTTTTTATGTGTGCGATAGGGTGTGCATACAGTGTTCCTTCTGTGCACAGCCCGATTTTTTTGAACAGCTTGCACATGTACATTTAATTTTTTTGGTGCTAATTAGTATGTCCACAAGGTGGCAACACTGGCCCGGGCTGTTGCTTCATGAACGAAAAAAAAAAAAAAAACCGTTGAAGATGGAATAACAAAGTACAGAGCCTCGCACATAACATGCGCGACATTGAGAATTCATTCCCATGATTCATTAATTTGTTCACTTGTTATAGTTAAATCGTGGCCTTGTTGAACTAATTTGTTCCCTCGTTTTTGATTTAATTAAAACAAGGGAACAAATTATTACAAGGTAACCACGGTTTAGCAAAGCGATAGCACAAATTATTATATTGTAAGCATGATTTACCTAACGAGGGAAAGAATTAGTAAAATATGCTGACATATTGGTAAGTCGTAGGAGCGAATTCTTAATCCATGTTCACGATATAATTTTTATCCCCCGCTTGTCATTTGCGGGGCTCCGTATAAAAGTACTCAAGGCTGCAACAATAGACGCCCGCCTTAGCGAGTGCTTGGTATGGCTTGGCTATTACGAAGATACCAGTCTCAATGTGAACATGGTTAATAATAATTAGTTATATGTATATAGCGCTGTACTTGCACACAAAGCACTTTTCAGAGAGAGGGAATCTGAGTTATAATACACAGACTGATGAAGCTAATCATAGTTATTAGGACATCGTTGATTATAGAGGTCCATAATAGAATTTGACCTGGGATACACCTCTACCCACCTCAAAAAACACCCTGGGATTATTTTTTTAAAATGATTGTAGAGTCTTTGTTTGCTTTAACATCTCAGGCATATCAGGGTACGTTTACACGACAACGGTATGCTTAAAACGGAGACGTTTTCCGTGGACATCAGTGTGTTTTTACAATGTTTTGATATGAGCAATGTCATGTCACCTTTATTTCTATAGCGCTTTATCCAATACAGATTGTTTCAAAGCAGCTTTACTGTGATAACAGGAAAATCATTCAATGATGCAAACAGTTCATTTCGTCTGTACAGCAGCTCTAAAAGAAAATAGTGTCATTGTTCAGCTGAAGTCAGATCAGTGTTGATTCAGTTCTGCTGTCAAGATCAATTATTAAATTAATTTAATCTACAAAGCAGTTCTGCAGAAATCAGTGATCTCATTGTCCAGCTTATTTCAGTTCTCATCCAATAGAGTCTGTACAGGCAGATCAATAATATTGTTTATTAAGTGTCCCCAACTAAGCTAGCCAGAGGCGACAGTGGGAGAGAACCCAAACTCCATCAGGTCACAGAATGTAAACATGAGCTCTTTTTCAGGAAAAATCAGCTGGCATTTACACTACATCCAATGAAACCTGGATAATTTCTTGTGCACGTTACTCATCTCTCCATGTCATCTGTGAAAGTAATGATTAGTGTTCATTAGGGCTGAACGATGTTCTGTTTTAACATCGACATCGCGATGTGCTAATGAGCGATAGTCACATCGCCGGAACATGCGATGTGAAGGGTAGTAGCACCCATGGTGTATTAAGAGAACGGTAGCACACAGTAAACACAAGTTTGTTGTATGGCTTTTTGCTGGGGTGACTTGCACATTCCGCGTGCTTGCACAGTGATTGGTTCGCTGTGCCGCAGCTCACCGCGCTCACAGCCAACATTCACTGGCATCCTATAGCTAAAAATGGGTGACGAAGAGGATCCGCCGCAAAAAAAAAAAGATTTTCGTACCAAAAAGAAAGTCAAAATCAGCTATTTGGGACTATTTTGTCTACAAAAAGGAGGATGTTGACCAAAAAGAGGTACTTTGCTGGAGTGTTATAAAGTTGTGGATGGTTGTCTTTTTTAAAAAGTATTTTATTTTTCGTGGTCGCATTTATGAGGAAAAAACAATGTTACGTGACAGTTCTCCATTATGGACGCGACCGTTATGAGAGCGACACTAAAAGACTGCTTTAAAACTTTCACAGAGACCTCAAACAGAAAGCACAAAGCCTTTCTTTAAAGCGAATTTCGTTTTGTATTAATTGTATCTTAATTTTAATCAGTGTTTCATTATCAAATTTCCTGGATTTAATAAATAAAAAGTAAATATAGCAGACATAATCACGACATGGAGGCGCCAGCGCCTGAATCCGTGAACCGAAACTCAGCGTATAAGGTAGCCTACTCGCCTCACACACCTAAAAAATATATATAAATATATCTATTATCTACAGAAATCACTACTTTTAAACAGAACCATTCAAAACAAAATAAAACTATGTAATCCATATGAAAAGTGCATTTCTCTCCCACGCGATCACTACTGCGAAGATGAAGATCGTCAACTTCATCTTTACAGAAAACACTTGTTTATTAATAAACAATTCAAATGTCTCATTGTAATATTTTACATATTCATAATCATTACTTTTGCTGGTTCTTTGTGACAGCTTTTAAGTGCCGTTTACATGAACGCGTCACTGCATCAGCACCGAAAACATAGAGACACAGAGAGAGAATACGATTTTTTGACAGAAATATTTTTTTCGAATTCTGACAGAAATATGTTCTAATTTTGGAATAAAATATTAAGTGGCCTTTTTGTCACTTGTAATGAAGCTTACTTAGTGAAATTATTAATATCATGGAATGGTAGGCTAATTATTATTATTAAATTATTAATTATTGACTTTAGCCTGGATTGATGGCACGCAATATCGCAATATATATCGTTGGGAGAAAAATATTGCAATGTAATTTTTTTTCCAATATCGTGCAGCCCTAGTGTTCATATTTTTGGCGAATATTTTGGCCCTTTTTCACCAGAAAACCAAAAATGGCAGGTTTATGGCATTTTTGTTTTTTAATTTTGGTGCATCCCTACATTTTAGCATTTGCAGAAGAACCAGAACCAGTGAGGAACAGGTGCTGTGTTTTGCCAGTGCTAATCTTTAAAATATGATCTTTATTTTTGATTATGCCATGCTTCCATCTAATAGGGGCTTGTTGTCAAGATGGATAATAATTTTGGGTACATCAAGACACAACAGGACCCGCAGCTATTTTTTGACATAAGTGAGGTTATGGAGGACACCAAACTCACTTTGGCTGAGAAGGTTGAATTTACGTTAGTACCGGTAAGTTCTCAGCCGATGAAACATCACGATCTCTGTTGCATTACATTATTACCTTGTTACTACAGTATCAAATTTTGTTCATAACCTTTTGTAACTGCTAAATTTTTTCCTGCCCAGTATTTTGTTACTGTAGTTCTGGTTTTTGCTGGAAAAGTAAAGGATATATTTTGGATACTGATCTGTCAATCCAGCTTTTTGATGTAATTACTATACTATTTGAAGAATGAAGCAGCTGAAGGGGGAAATCACGCTGTTAGAATCAGAAGGCTGAATGAAAGCGTCTTCACATCAGCACCAAAATTAGAGGCCTTTGGAGTAAAAGAGAAGGTGCAGTACATCAGTTTTTTTGTTGTAAGATTTATATACTAGGGCTTGCACGACTACTCGATTTACTAGTCATCCAAAAAATTTGATAGTGGGTCAATACCTAATGAATCCCAATACACTGTGCAGCATCAGTGGATCCTCTTGCTTAGTCTATTAGCCTCTGTGTAACATTTGATTAACTTCAGTGTAGGGCTGGGTACCGAGTTTCGATACTTTTTAGGTACCGATCAAATTGCCTCGATACTATCGAGTATCGAAAAATGACATATTGTTTGGTACCAGATTTCGATACCTAAGGGGTTAACTCGTCAACGTCAGTGCTCAAACAAATACATATGAAATGCACAACGACACACATAAAGTCGCTCACGCACATACATGTGTAGAGTTTGCGTAAAGGCTGATTTATACTTCTGCGTCGGACCTACGCCGGAGCCTCTATGCTGTAGGCAACGCGTTGGTTTTCATTTATACTTCTGCGTCGTTGTCCGCGTTGACGCGCGCAGAGGGAGCATGTGAAACCCGAGGGAGCGGTCCTAGCAGACCAATCACAGCGCTTGCGTCCGCGTAGAGTTGACGCGTTGTTACATTTTTGGAGAGGTGCACGTCAGGGTACGCCGAAGGGTACGCGTGCTACACACCGCCTACGACGTAGCTACGGCGTAAGTTCGACGCAGAAGTATAAATTGGGCTTAACTCTACACACACGAGAAGCACTCATATGAGACGCGCGCGCACGCACGCACGCACGCACAAACTCTCCACGCGCATACGAGACGCGAGCACACACACAAAACTCGCGCACATACTCAATGAGATGCGAGCACACACACATAATACCTTAAATATGTGGAAAAGTCGATCAAAAGTGTGGGTACATTTCTCCAGGCTCGATGCCAACAGCGCGCGATGCAGTATTTGCGGTAAAACAATTGCTGCAAAGACCGGTACCACGACAGATATGATGAAGACCTTGACGGTGCACGGCCACGGAGTAAACATAATAGCAGAAAGTTGCTTCGCCTTCGACTGGTAAATGAAGAGATACCTTGTTGATCACTCTGACAGTGTTTATATTGCAATAATGACCTACTGAGTGTACACAGCCGTTCAAAAATGTGTTTGTTAGTCAGAATTTTTTTTTTAGTAAGGATGCATTAAAGTTATCAAAAGTGACATTAAAACATGTGTAATGTTACAAAATATTTAGTTTTTAAATAAATGCTGTTCTTTTGACATTTTTATTCATCAAAGAATCATGAAAAAAATGTATCATAGTTTCCAAAATATTAAGCAGCAAACTGTTTTCATATTTCTGAAGGATCATGTGACACTGAAGTAATGATTTTGAAAATTCAGCTTTGACATCACAGGAATAAATTACATTTTGAAATATATTCAAATAAGATTTAAAATTGTAATACTATTTCACAATATTAAAAGTTTTACTGTATTTTTTATATAAAAAAAAAAATCAGCTTTGGTGAGCATGAGCTCTTTATAAAACATGTTTTGTTCCTTTGTGCTTTTTTTGTTCCTTTTGTGCACTGGCTAAGGAGCATGAGTCAAACTGAAAAAATAAAACCAAAATTTTCTGAGGTAATGTGTTATGTAATCTTGTTAAAATGGATTTCATAAAATTGGTATCGAAAAAAGTATCGTTAGGAACCGGTATCGAAACTGAGGTATCGAAAATGGCACCGGATTGAAAGATTTTGAACGATACCCAGCCCTACTTCAGTGTCAGTGTTTGCAAGAATTTGGGCTTTTAAATGAACAAAGACCATTTCATATGTTTGGTTCTTTGGTGCTTTATGAATGATCAGGGTTCAGTGTTTTCATCTTTTGCTTGATTCTGAATATATCTGTCCGTGACAGGTTACTGTACCACATGAATGATATGCAACAACACTGGGACAAAGTTTGAGGAAAGGGGAATATTCCTCTTGCTGTCACCATGTATGAAATAAGCTAAACTCAAGTGATAGATCCACTTTTAGTTGGCAAAGATCCATATGCATGCTACTTGTATCAGACCTAATCGACTAGTCAGTGCAACCCCTTGTTTATACAATAAAGAGTTTATCAGTTAAGTAATTTTACGTGGTTTAGTTGATCCCTAAATGTGAGTTCTACCGCATTTGCTTGGCTGCCTGCAGAAGAAAATGACCATCAAATTGCTGAAGGATCCAAAAGAATATATCAAGGAAGAGGTCAAAACAGAGGACAAAAGCAGTGAATCAATGGATGTAGAGTAAGTAAATCATGAGTAAGTAGGTCGGTTTAGCCCATTAGTGTGTAAATGTTCTGAAGTAGTACTTCATTGGAACGTAATGACATTTACTGTTTTACTGTCAGACTAAAGCCGCTTTTCCACCGAAATTACCCGGAACAATTTGTCCCAGGAACTTTTTTCCCAGGAACCTTTTTTGCCCCAGACCGGTTGCTTTCTGCGTTTACACCGCGGTCTAAAGTACCGGGAAGGTAAACTGCGCGCAACTGCTCCTCCCAGTCTGCGACGGACAGTAATCAGTTTTGAGCGCCACATTTATAAGTATGGAGGAGATTCAAACTGTGCTGCAGTTATTGGTTTACTAACGAGGTAATTAACATAACAAAATAGACGAGCACTGATACTAAAGCGTGTTCAGAAAGCTCGTATGCGTATAAAATTAGACAAGGTATGTTGTGAGATGACTGGGACGAACGCGCAAAAATTTCCTTTCGCGCAAATACGCTTAAAAAAAGCCTGAACCCCGTCTATCAATCATAAATAGTGACAGTCTTGTAAATAGTTGTTTGTTACCAACCTCAAAGCGCTATTTCAATCCTGTTATAGTAAATTTGTAACATGGTTTGCCTTGCAATAGATGACAATGTGTAAACATAATGACTTAATATTAAAAGCTGTGGCAGAAAAGAGACGAGCACTGATAAAGCGTGTTCAGAGCTCGTAATGCTAACGTTAGATATAAAATTGTATGTTATCAGCTATTGCGGACATTGGCCGTGAGATGGCTGTGACGAACGCGCAGAAAGTTTCCTCTTCCACAAATACCCAAATAATAAAGCCTGAAACTCGTCGCCAGTCCCCCAGTTTTTTTTATTAAATTCCATATTTGCAGACAGACAACTTTACTGCATGAAGCCACTTTTTAAAAGGGAGGTTAAAAATAAAGAAAATGCTGCGTGGAGTCATCCAACCAAAATGCGGCGTGAACACAACCAATCAGCTTGTGCAGCGCACAAGTCCCACCCCTGAAAGTTCCTGAACTTTGAAAAAGTACTACCTCGTGAGCAGGGACTATCGGAGGGGGAAATATTTACCCGGAACTTCATTTAGACCCTGGTTCCTGCGGTGTAAACACATCGAGTACCAGCCCAAAGTTCCTAGTTCCTGGGGAAAGTTCCTGCGGTGGAAACGCGGCTTTACTGTTAATCTCCTTTTTGTCATAGATGGGTGGAAGTGAAATGTTTGGTCACAATGCAAAAAAATGTGCTCCAAAAAAGAAGTCTTTTATCTTCATTTGTTTGCTTTCTTGAATACAAAATACAGCATGTCTAACAGAAAATAATTAATTAGTTTAAAAAAAATTAGCTAAAATTGAATGTGTTGTCAAGCGCATGGAACGGACATCAAATGTGATAATATAGATATTTCACATAATGATAATAATAGTTACTTATGTATATGTAGTTTACATCTTAGTGAGTCTTTCCAATGAAAAAATGTTATAAACATTTGATTCAAAGGCTTGTCATTGCAAAAAATCATACTCGTTTTGAATACTTGTGTATTGTAATTATTATTGTGTATAGTAATAATTATTCAAATTAATTTTGCTACTTATTCATATAGTATGTATATTTAAGGTTTTCCATTGTAGATCTTCCACTTTTCACGGGTTTTTTTTTTTTTTAAACATTGTTGTAACATTTAATACATTTTAATGCGATGTGTGTTGACAATTTCTTGATCTTTAGCAAGCCAAACAAGGGAAAAGACAAGGCACCACCATCTTTGTCATCTGTAAAAGATCTGAAGAAGGAAAGTGAAATTAAACAAGAGAGAACCACAGCTAAAGTTGATAGAGTGCGGAGCAGAAGCAGGGAAAATAGTCGACGTAGGTATAGTCGAAGCAGGAGCAGAAGCAGAGAAAGTGGCAGACGCAGATGTAGTCGCAGCAGAAGCCGGAGCCGAGACCGAAGCAGGAGCTACTACAACAGATACCGAAGTTCCAGCCATGAAAGGAGGGACAGTCGATACAGACACAAACGTAGTCGTAGCAAAGAGCGCCGACGGAGTTGCAGTCGCAGCAGAAGCAGAGAAAGAGAAAGAGGCACTCAAAGTTCCAGGAAGAGAAGCCGCAGCCCTGCCGACAGATACGATCGCTATGCAAAACAAACCAGTAGTAAGGATTCAAGCAACAAAAACAGAGCTAAAAGCCCTAATAATGTAGATGATGAATTATTGAGAAAAAAGAGAGAGCTAATGGAACTCAACGAAATGATTGCACGTAAGAAAGCTATTGTTGCTATGGAGCAAAATGCAAAAAAAATTGAACCTGAGCTTGAGATAGATGGAAAAACTGGAGTTACAACATTTGATTATCAACATGTGCATCGTGAAAACGTGTGGATGCCTGACCTAAAACCAGTGAAGTCCATCTTGAAGAAACAGTCTGAACCTCAGTCTGATCATCAATCTCAGGTTTGTTTTTACTTGGGCTCCTGGCTTTCGTTTTGTATCTTATTTTCTATTGCATATCTCACTGTCTCTTATTCTTTAAGGCTTCTGCAAGCAAGGAAACTACTGCTCCATTTTTAAAGAGTGAGAGTCAAGAGATGCAAATGGGATACCATCAACAGACTAGTGCTTTTGGCTCAAATACACCTGGCTGCTCTACATTTAAAAGTAATTCTGAGAGGACTTTGACCAGTGCGTGGCCTGAGAAGATATCTTTACCTCAGGTTGAGGATCCAGAATTGGTGAGAAAAAAGAAGCAATTGGATGAACTCAGTGAGTCAATAGCACGCAAAAGAGCGATATATGCCTTGGAACAGAAGGTCAAGGTTGGTCGGGAAGTGCCTGAAATGGAAGCAGAATATGAGTTTGAATCACACACAGATGACACATTTGTAATGTCTAAAGGGAACTTGTGGAGCTCTGAAATGAAACCTGATGTTCAACCGAAAAAGTCAATTTTGAAGAAACGCTCAGAGATTCTCAGCTCTCAGGTTTGTTCTTTGTAAAGGATATATAAAGATTAGCCCTCCTTGGTGGAAAAAACAGCTTACGATGGTGAAGGTTTTTTAAAACAGTTGTAGCTGAGTATTTACTGGTTGTTATGCGCCCCACCAGCTATGGTGGTCTATCAGGCCTGATTTTGGCCAAGATGGTATTTTATGTTGTGACCATTTTACAGTCCCATCTGATTGATCATAAAATGACTGGTTTTGACCATCTAGAAACCATATCAAACCAACTACCATCTGAAGCTGGTTTTAGCTGGATGTCCCAGCAGTGCTATGAAAAATACTTATGAAGCGCTTTTCCACCATCTGGCTGAACAGTTCTGAGCATGATGAGTTGGGTACCAGCAGCATTTCCACACCTTTAGCCAACTGCACTCTTTACAGGAAAACAGTGTTGGTGGAAAAGCATTAGTGATGTGCAAAACCACGACAGGCCACGTACTCCACAATGGAAACTGGTGTGATTCATCAACAGTAACCCTTTGGCTCAATGGTGGAAAAGCGCTATTGGAAGCCAAAATGAGCACAATGTTTTAAGGAAAAGCTACCTGATACTACAGTGTAATTTGTGAAACAATTATTATTGTTTTATTTGTATCTTTGCAGAGTGATGCAACCTCAGTTGATGAATATGGTCAACCATGTCAGGATGATTCTACTTTTACAAAGATGCTTTCTCAGACGACAGCAGCTTCGCCATTCAACAGGCCCTCAAATCCACAGCCCATTCATCCTGGTACTTTTGGCTTTTTCAAGCAGATCATAAACGAGTCTTCAGCAGCCACACAAGTCAGTGAATCGCCTCCTTTTAACAAGCTAGCAGTCCCACAGCCACTCACGCAAGCCTCCAGTTCAAGGTCTTTGCATGACCAGAAATCTTCCAACGTGTCCAAAGGTAACAATTCTCATGATGACCAACAGAGGGCAACATCTCACCAGCCTCCTGACCATCCTCATAGCAGTAACCCTTCAACAAGTCAGTCTTCACCATCAGGTCAAAAGCGCAATCTAACAACTCAAATGGAACGCTTCCTTAGTGCTCTCAACAAGGCTGACACCAGTGTTGTTAACTCATTGTTTCAAGAGGCAAGAAAGGATCTGACTTCAATGAATACACAGAAACCCCCTCAACCACATTTAGATAGAAACATACCCTTCATGGATGAGATATATGATCCTTTTAAGGAAGATGAAGACAGCGATCAGCCTTCCGTTATGGGTAAACATTCTGGCCAAGAACGAGGTAAAAACCCTATGAAGATTGAAACCCGTTTGAATGACCCTAGGAAAGATGACCTTTTGCCTCATGAAAGAGCTGTTCAGGATGGTAGTGGCTTTTCTCAACTTGTTGGAATGAAGTATGGTGTAGATCCTACTGCAAAATCAGAAAAGAAAAGTCCATATGAGCATCCGATGGTTTCAGAAAATTGGAGCATGCATAAAGATCCAAATCAGTTTTCTGAGCAATGGAATCAGTATGAAGAGGGCACTGATCCGTATGCAACACAGCACGAACATTACACTGATGATCACAGTCGGTATAGGGAGCGTAGTCAGTCTGTTGAATACCAGAAAGTCAATCAAAATGTCCTGCTTTCTTGCGTAGAGGACAGAGAGACGCCTGATAGTAATTTTGACAAAAGCTTAGCTCGTCAGCAGTCCGAAGAAAGCAATGAAGATAAAGACAGAAAGTCAGAGAACTTTGAAAAAATTCAGAGTCTTCTGCAGACAATAGGACTTCATCTAGACACAGCAGAGGTTAGCAAATTAGCAGACAGGACACAGGAGCGGTTGTATGGCAAAATGAGAAAACCTTACAGTGCTGCATCTCACTCCTTTGATCAAAAAAGGGAGCGATCAGTGAGCCAATCTAAGCAAAGGGGTAGTAGTAGTAGGGCAGATTCCTCAGACTCTGAAGGTGTCCGATCTGTTTCCCCAGCTCAGTCCTCGAACCGTAAGGTTTACATGAGCTATAAGGACACTGTAAAATACAAAGACCAGCACAAAGGGGAAGATGTAGACCTAACTAGCATTAAGAGAACCGTAGTTAATTTGAAACCAACAACAGACAAGCAAGAACCGTACGAAACTTCATCTGAGCAGTCCGCTGTTTCTCAAGTTTCGTTCCAACCAGTGACCGGTTTAACCACAGTTCAACCTGATAGTTCCCAGTATGCCCAAAATCCCAATGTTCCCACCTATTCCGCTTCCCAGTATTCCCAATACCAAAGCAGTGACCAACAGTTTTGGGGTGTGGCTCCTGGTATGTACCCTTATGCCACTGTGCCTCCATCCCCTAATTTAGGTTATGCTAGTGGTCTCCAAGCAATGGCTCCACATATGATGGCTTCTTATAGTTCGTACACTGCACAAATGGCCAATCCATATTGTGTGCCGCCTACTCACTCCATGCCATATCCTTATGGTCCTCCACCTACTCACAACCCTCTCCACCTCTCCTCAATGGACGCTTCCTACAATAGCCAAGCGGCTATTCAAATCCCAACAAAGCCTGTTAGGTGCCTCAAAACAATAGAAACAGTCCCAACAATCCAAACAGTTCCAACCGTTAAAGCGGGGCCTGTCAGCGCACTTGTTAGCATACAGCCTACAGAAGACAATCAAGCAAAAAGTACATCGGAGGAAGCCAAGAATAAACAAGTTGCTACCATAACAGAAGACGACATCAAGGCTAAGCAGAAGAAACGGGTATGACATCTTTCTTCAAACTTCTCACATGTGGAATCCTCTGTTGGGTGATCCATAATATACATGTTATACTTAATTTATACTCATGTCATACTTTGTAATTCTGTGATATGGCAAATATTGGAAGCTATTTAAGGACAATGTTGCATTGAGCTAATTGTCTTCAGCTTGTAACATTTGGAACCTGTGATAAATCTACTGATTGTTTTAGCACAATTTTGTCAGTGAGAGTGTTTTGTTCTTATATAATTGTACTCTGGGCAGCTTGAACAGTTTAACCAGAGAATGAAGCTGAAGAAAGAGCAGCAAATGGAAGCCCAGCGAGCACGTGGACAAAATCGGAATTCGTCTACAGGTATTAGTATTTCCAGAGTCTTTAGGTTCAGGCATTTATTGACTACTTTATTTATTGAGCTTCAGATGTAATTACCTGCATAGTCTTTTTTAAATTATTATTATTCTTTTGTCTTGCAAGAACCTTAGTCATCCAGACCAGTACTTTCATTCCCAAGAAAGTTCAGGTAGTTCTTAGGTCATAACAGGGACAATATGAGATTATGGTGTAGCTTACTTAGTCCTAACCTAGTCCTTTGTCATGCGATCAGAAAACATTATTTTGCAGTGTGGAGATCATGGATCATGGAATGTATCAAAAGGGGGGGAATGCAAATAGATGAACTGTATCATCAAAAGTCAGGGGTTAGCAGAGTTGTTAGTGTCTTATTCTTAATCATAAAGTGGATGATGTCTCTCATTATCATTCACACTATATAATGGCTTGAAGCATTCTGGACAAAACACAGACGCTGATTGGTGGTTCTTAAATCAGCGTGGGCTAAATTAACCAATGACGGTTTACTTAGTATTGATATTTGTTGACATACCTTTTAATATTACAAATACTGCTAATTTGAGTGTTTAATGTCAGATATATTAGATGCTTTATTTGTCATATAAACATTTATTTAAAAGCCAAATTTGTACCAGACTTCAAGCAGACCCCTGCTTCCACAATCCATGGTGGAGATTAATGGGTTATTTATTTAATAGCCGACCTTGAAATTAGAATCTTGATTAAATTGTGAAAACATTGGTAATAGTTTTTTAAATGCTGATTTTATGTTTAAAAGTATTAGATTTTTTCAGACAGCAAGCTGGAAACACTGTCTACACTGGATGTGCGTATTAGAAGTAGATTGTTTGCAATATATTCAGTGGCGCTGTCTACACCGGAAGTCTCCGTTACAGCATGTTGGGATGCACTTTCTGTTGACAAAAAGTTTGGTTTCTCTCTTCTTTTTTTCACTTTTTAGATCCGTTTCTTACACTATTTTTCATATTTAAAATCATAAAATGTCTAAATGCTTTGCAGCGCATTTACCATTGCCCTGAGAATATTTGCCATCGAAATCCAGTCATTTCAATAGGAATACACGTGATCAGGTCAGGGTGAAATATTTCCTCAAATTTCACAAAGTGTTCAGTTGGTCACGCAAATTCGCCACATTGACCAACAGAAAGCTTCTTGAGTTTTGAAGTGATTTCTGCGTGAGCTGCGAATTTGCAACCGCACCTTTACTTCAAAGCTGTGGTTTGGTGATTTATTTCCATATGGAAATGCAGTTGTATCAAAAGTAGCATAAATGCTATTCTTAAATAGCTCATGCTAAGTCACTTTTTACATCACTGGATTTTTGTTGAAAATAAATTAGGATTTACCCATGATTTAGGGCGTAGTTGGGACATTAGCTTCAATGCTTCTAGTACCGACTCAACGCCAGTCGCTTCCAGTGTAGACACGTGTTCTCGCAGTAGATGCAGATCAGATGGTAGATGAGAGAAATTGTACCTTAAATCTTTTATCATTTGTCTACTCATTTTCCCAAATTAGATGGAGATTAGATAGGATTAGGAACAGGTCTTCTGCTATAAATATCACTTGGTAGGTCTTGAAATGATGTTAGATTATGGACCACCATTTAAAAAAAAAAAAGAAATGTTCACTTGGTCAAGCCTGTTGAGGTTAATGTACACCCTATATTGTAACATATTTACAGGTAAAATTACCCCCAGTGAGATAAAGAATGTGTGGATATGTGGCCACTCTCTTGTGTTTTGGGCTGAGAAGAGGGCCACTTCCCCAGAGTTTGGAGTGCAGTTGGGCATGCACCCGAACTGTGTGCGCGTTTACTGGAAGGGCATGCAGGGCATGACGTGGCAACAGCTTGTACCTTTGCTGCTCCAGCTCAAAGACAACTGGCCCAAACCTGATGTGCTTATAATCCACTTGGGTGGAAATGACATTACCACAACTGCTCCAGAAGCCTTTATTTCGACTGTGAAGAAAGATATGACCTCACTGAAGAGCATATTCCCCCAGTGCCTGCTAGTGTGGTCCAGCATCCTTTCACGACAGTCCTGGAGGGGTACAGAAGATAGCAAAGAAATGGACATCATTCGCATGGCCATTAATGACAGCATACAAGAAATGATGCCGGGACTGAGTGGCACTGCTTTGAGCCATAGCAACATACAGCCCTATTTGGGACACTACAGACCAGATGGGGTTCACCTCTCTGGGAAGGGCATTGATATCTTCAATCTCAACCTTCAGGCTTTTCTGGAGAAATGGGAGCGTGAGACGAATAAGACAGAGACATCTGACCCGTCAGTTTGAGATGATGAAATTCCTGAAGCGGTCATTTGTTTTGTTCAACTTGTACAGTGCCATGTCTGTTGTTGTTTTTTTGTTTTTTGTCACTTCAAAATTGATTGTTATACAGCTTATGTAGAATGAAAGCATTTCTTTTCTATACATGCATATTACAAAAATATTTTGAAAGAATGTTAGACTTGAGTTTTTACTTGTTCTGTTTTATACATTTAGTTTAATGACAAATAAAGACAAGACAATTTAATCACATAACCTTACTGTTGTCTTTTGATTAGAAATAAACTTTGCTTTGTGTCATACACATGGGTTTTAAAATATAAAGAAATCTATCTATAACTTCCCTTGAATTATTTATTTTATTTTAGTAAATTTAGCTGTCAGGAAGCGTCCGCTCCATTTAACACATTTTACAAGGATTAAATGCGTTCCACAAATCAGCTCAAGGAAATTATATTTAAAAAAAGTATTTGAATGCAATCGGGGTCTGTTAGAAAAGTAGCCTCTTAATTATGCCAATGATTTCTAATGCTATAGATCAGTGAATTCCAAACGGTTCCACCGGGGGTAGTTTTTAATTTTGTGCTAAAAACTACCAGTGATTGGTTTCACTCATTGTTGATGTTTCAAACTTGTTGAGCTTCTATTATTTGCGTTCCACCATAAAGATTGTAAATACCTTTAAACGATAAATCATACTTTATTGGAGAAACTATCGAGAGTCTGCTGAGTCATGGAAACAAAGCGACTTGAACAGAAAAATGCGAACAAAAAAAAAAACATCTTAAATTTGATTGGTTAAACTCATCTCGGAAGATCATTTCCCATCGTTAATCATTAAATGTCTATAGACTGCTTAATCATAAGAGAGGTTTAGTTATAGCATTGTTCCATTTACTTATATGGCTGTTGTTGTTTATTTTTTTCATTTTTTTTTTTACCTCCATAGAGCTACATTTCAACATTTAAGATTTAAATAGGACGAAATAGGAACTGAGCAAAATAACAAAATGATCATAAGATTTCCCATCGCCCATAAACCCAAAGACACTTTCACCAAGAGAAAATTTGACATTTTTCTCCATCAAAATTTCCATCACAAACTGTATGAGATGATCCACACACATCAAGACCTTTACTCCACTAGACTAGAGAGAGAAGTTCACACAGGACAGTGCCTGCTTATTTTCTCTTGATGTTATAGGTAAAATCTTAGTTTGTAGTTAGGGCCTGTTTTCACAGGGCTTAGATTAAGCCAGGATTAGGTCAGTTCGGTTAGGACATTTCAGTAGCCTTTATAAGTGTGCCTTAGGAAATAACATGGTGGTCTGCATCTTGAGACAAAACTATGGCACTGACTTAGTTTAAGATGTATCGGTGCAAGTTGCTTTCAGTTAAAACAGCTCAAAAATGCAGTTTAGTCTGGGACTAGTTTAAGCATTGTCTGTGAAACCAGGGGTAGATGTCCCTTCTAACATTATAATGTAATCACATTCATGTTAACCTTTCTTGGTATGTCCCTCTGTTGTCTCTGTTTCTTCCTCCATCCATTTGCACATGTAATCATCTTGGTGTCTGTGTCTCCTGGAATCTGAATCCGTTAGGAAAACTCTCACTGGGAACTCTCCAGGTAAGTGGTGGTTCTCGCTTGATGAACGTCAAATGATTTGGTAGATGTTTCACATAAGTGTAGTATAATAATAATAATGGAAATATTTACTTTTAAAGCACCCATAAATTGGATAATGTTTTGAACTAAGGTTAAATGTCTATGGCTGTGCCATTGTTGTAAATCAATAAGCGAGTTAAAACATGAAGCAAGGAAATTAACAAAATCTCTGTAGTACGTACTAAATATATATATTTCTGTACTGTGTGTGTGTATATATATATATACATATATATATGCACACACACTTTTAATTGGAAAAGTAATGTAAATGTGTTAGTCAATATGTGTAGGAACCCTGGATATTTTCCTCTGAATCCTGCTTATTTAAATAATGTCATTACAAGAATAAACCAGGAGCACCTGAAGTTGAAACATAAGCAGAGAACAACATAAGAGATGGTGAGATGACTACATTAGATCATTACATGAAGGCAAGTATTTGCTGAGATATATATATATATATATATACACACACACACACCAGAAATCACGTACATGCCCTAAAACACAGTCTGGTTAAGGGAGCAGGAACAGTATGGACTGCATGGGCGATGACCAGTGTGAAAAAACACACCTCATAGACTTTGCAGATGTGATTCAAATAGAAGATATGTCTGTTTGGTTCCCATTCATTCAAGCTATACATTTCCATGGGTTTTATTATCCTACAAATGGAATTTCCTGATCAGATGAAGCAAGTAATGGCGAGAAGCTCCTCACTGATGTGAAGTACTTCTTCTCCAGACCGGGGTTCATCAGACATGCTTTGTGACCAAGAGCTGTTCTTTTATTTGGTGGCTAGATTTACTTTGATGTACTGTATGGTAGCAAAATATGCATTTCTTCTCTTCTTTTGCTGGTTTCCTAATCTAGTTATCTAATAAAACTGCCATTGTGTACTACAACGATTGTTGGCTCTTTGATGAATGCTTTGTTCTTTTGTTAGTTGCTTTGGATAAAAGCTAAATGCATACATGTAAATGTTTTCCTCCCTATTTAGAGAAAAAATGCTTTGGTTTTGTTGGTAAAATGTAAAGTTATAAATAATAAAGAAGTGGATCTCTAAATAAGCTATGCAACTTGTTTCAGACTCATTCAAGGTGTTTTTAAATCTCACTTTTATCAACCACCCAGACATGAGGACAAGAACGTGAAGTCATTATGTGTCTTGTTTTCTATATTATAAGTTGAGTTAGTATTTCAGGAAATGGCACCAAACTCTCAAAAAGAGATTATGCTTCTGTCTCACTGCAAACTTTTCCATTTTAAAAGCATGTTGAAAGTCAAAATCCCATTGGCGATAGCCAATAGGTAGGGGGAACCGCTGACTTCCAGTTCATGAGAATGAGTCTATGGGTTTGGGTCCATTGGTAAAGAGAAGTTAAAACACCTGAACACTCCCCAAGAAGTACAATTTTGGGCACGGCCAAAAAAAGTGCAGTGAAGTTGCTGGTTCAGTTGCACGATGAAGGCAAAATCTGGAAATATTTTGTTAAGTTTAGTTATGGACCAGTGAGTTCTGTGCACTACCCTGAATTGAAGATGAATGTGTTCAGGCAAGGACTGAGTCCCAAACATTTTCCTCAAGTACTGTAGTTTAGCTCCTCCTCACAAAGCATCCTCAACTGAGCCATTGAGGGGGTTTGATTTGTATTAATAGTATAGATTTAGATAGGATTAGTAATGTGCTAATATATCCTCAAGAATATTTTGAGGGGAAATTAGGAAACTGCTTATGAATTAAGTTCTGTATCTGAAAATGTCTAAATAAGTGAGAGCTGGGTAAATCAAATTTCTCTTGAAGTTGAATAAAGGATGCAAAAGTATTATCTATATTGGCCAACTGTAACTAAGCCATGATCCCTCCAAATTTTGAAGTCCCCAGCAGCAAAAAGGAAATCTGATGCAAAAACAGGTGCTGTAAAACAAAGGCCTACTGCGAGATGAAACGGAGACCAGATCTTTAGAGAATGTTTAACAGCAAGGTTTTCAACTAAAGTGGTGTGCTTGAAGGGAGTGGGCGCACGAGGATGTTAAGTTGCAGGTGAGCAAGAGCTTCCATCAGAACCCACTGGAATTTCTGAAGTTGCAAGTCATGCTGTTCCCACAATAGCATATTTCTTGTGTTTGCTGCTCTGTAATAAGTTTAAAAATATGGTAGGGAACTTTGGTTTCATGAGATGATTTGACTAGTTCATTTCAACTTATTCTATATAAAAAATAAATATTCTGCTGCAAAGCGATTAAAAAAAGATTTTGGGATAGTAAGGCACAGAAATTTAGGAAGAACGTTCATTTTGATAACATTCACCCTTCCTATTAAAGAGAGAGGGAGACATCTCCAAGATATGAATAGAGACTTAATTAACAGAATGGCTAATGTTGGCTTTAAACAAGTCAGGATGTTTATAGTTCACCTGTCCTGGACTAATTAAAACCATTGCTAACCTTGAATGGAAAGTTTGATTATGACATCTGAGGGAAAGAAGCATTCAATGGGAACAACTCACTTTCATAAAAGTGCACTTTGTATCCAGTGAAACAACTAAAGGATTGTAGAATTGAAAGGGTTTGAGGAATTGAAGTATAAAAGTAAAAGATTGTCTGCATTTAGGGAAACCTGCACGGATTATGCCAGTGACCTGAGCTCTGGAGCGTAGGGCGATAACGAGGGGCTCGATGGCTATCACAAGTTATAGTGGAGAGAGGATTTTTGAATTTGGCACAAATTGATGATCCATGCCACATCTGTGCTTGCAAAGACTCATTTAACTCTCCATCACGACAACCTCAACTATTACCAGTTCACCTACTTACAATGAACTGTATCAAAGGAGTTTAACTTGTATATTCTATAACCTTTTCAAAATCAAAAATCTGTTTATAGTTACAAAATACACTCAAGTTGGTCAGTGAAAACATTGGAAATCTTTTCTCTGTACTTTTGTCAGTTAAATAAAGTTTAAAGAATGAACAAATCACAGATTCTTGATTTCCCAACTTTTTTGGAAATGGGGTTATACATAATGAACAGCCATGTGGGAATGGTCAAGAATGAAATGGGTAATTAAAAAATAAGTTTGATGGACATGAGAAAAAAAGGAGTATTTCCTTTCTATTTCAATATATGTAATGTATTCCTGTGATCAAAGCTGAATTTTCAGCATCATTACTCCAGTCTTCAGTGTCACGTGATCCTTCAGAAATCATTATATAACTGTGATATATTTCCCGGGATTCTTTTTTAAATAGAAAGCTTGAACAGCATATCTTTGAAATAGAAATTATTTGTAAATTATTTGAACTTATTTACACTTTTGATTGAATGCATTATGAAATATTACTGACCTCAGACTTTTTTATTCTCCACACTAGAGGTGTTAAATTTAAAAACAGTTAGTTTTCGTAGTCTATGTACGTGTTTGTGTTGTCAGTGAGAAGACAAATCTGACACGATTTTTTTCCCCTGCTTGCCACCACAACACATTGCGCCCCCAGTGGCCTAAAGCTGACACTACATGAGGTTTCCACATGTTACCCGTCCAGACCATAATAACCTCCAGGGCATCTTAGCATGTTGCATCTTGCATGTGATGTTGGGTAAGGGGGCTTGACTGTCAGTTGGTGTGTTTTAAATGATCCTGAATGTGTTCAGGTCTGGGTTTTGTGCAGGCCAGTCAAGATCTTCCACACAGATTATCAAAATCATTTCTGTATGGACTATATCTTATTATTACACTGAAGGAGTGGATTCTGGAATGCACTGCTGCTTCAATGTATATGTAAAGAGTGATTATAATCAAGGTATTAATCAATATGTTTCCTTCTAAATATCAAATGAGCTGAATGACTTCTCTGGAGATTTTACTTTGTTATAGATGTTACCAGTGTGATTACTGAAATGTTATTTTCGTGTATTCTTTAATGGCTGTATTTGATTTCTGAATGCAGTAACAGTGCTTGCTCATTTAGCTGAGTTTCCAGAAATGAAATATGGATTTGAGAATATGTTTGAGAAAGGTCTTCAACGTGTTAAAACATATAGAGGTCATTGAAGCCAATAGTTTAAAGGAGAACTCCGGTCAATTTTAACATAGAGCTCATTTTTTGTACATTTGGAGTGCTGTCAATACAGAGAACAACGACAAAAATCGGTGTTGCCTACACCGTGTTATCCTCTTTTTAAAATTTGCACCCTGTTGACTTCAATGGGGCAAGTTTTAAACCTGCTTTTAGCCTCTTAACATCCTTGATGTGTCATTACAAGTGCACAGGTCATGTGAGTGATTCCTTCAGAGTGAACACGGTGAGTCTGACTGCAGTAGATGTGAAAGATATTAATAAAAGTGATGTTATTTCAGCCAGCGCACATACCTGTATTTACATCCCGTTTTCGGTTGAAGTCCATAGTAATAGAAATAGAAGAGGAATTATCTCAATTGGAACCCTCCTATAGAATCTCCTCTAGCCCCTCCACTTTGCAGAATATTCTTAAATTAAAATATGAATACAATACTATTATATCAGGACAGGTATGGGATCAATTGTTGAGGATAAGACAAAAATATTTTGAGTTGGGGGATAAGCCCCATAAATTGCTGGCGTGACAGCTGAGGGGTTTACAAGCAAATAAAGTCATACACAAAATCAAATCAAAAGCAGGAGACATGCTTGTGGATCCTAAAAGTATAAATGATCGCTTTAGAGAATATTATGAACATTTATATACGTCAAAAGCAAAAGGGGACATTTCTAATTGGCTAGGACACTTGAATCTTCCTAAATTAAGTGATGTTGCTCGTGAGGCTTTAAACTCTGAAATTACTATTTCAGAGATTGTTGATTCTATAAAATCTTTCCCTAACGGCAAGGTGGCGGGGCCAGACGGTTTCGGCATTGAATTATATAAACAATATTCTGGAAAGCTGGCTCCCCTTTTACTGAGGATGTTCACTCATTCTCTTGAAACTCAAAAATTCCCTGACACATTATACGATGCTAATATCTCACTAATATTAAGACTGAGCCCTCATCTTATCGCCCTATTGCATTACTAAATTCTGACATGAAAATTTTTACAAAATTATTAGCTAATAGGTTAAATAAATACATTTCCTCCATTATACATATGGATCAAACTGGTTTTGTTCCCTTATAGATTTTCATTTTTTAATGTTAGAAGATTAATAAACATAATATACCATAAATATAAAAAAGGCTCTAAAGTGGCTGCTTTGTGCTTAGATGCAGAAAAGGCTTTTGATCAGGTGGAGTGGCCCTATATGGTGAAAGTTATGGAGGAATGTGGGTTTGGTAGTCGTTTTGTGTCATGGATTAAAACATTATATGCTCACCCAACCTCGTCCGTACTCACAAATCAAGAAAAGTCAAAATCCTTTTTATTACATCGAGGAACACGTCAGGGGTGTCCCCTCAGCCCTTTACTCTTTGCAATTGCGATAGAACCCCTTGCGATCAGTATTAGAAACCATCCATCTATTGAGCCTATAAAACTGGGAAATGTAGATCATCAAATCTCCTTATATGCAGATGATGTTGTTCTCTTTCTGTCAAATCCTGAGCAGTCTGTCCCTTTGCTGTTAGATCTTATAGAATCTTTTGGTAAAGTCTCTGGATATACCATTAATTGGCAGAAGAGTGAATTCATGTCTTTAAATGCTGATCTTGCTACTGAATTCCTACAAAATCTCCCATTCAAAATTACAGACAGACTTAAGTATCTCGGAGTCGTTTTGCCCAAAAACCCCAAATTCATTTTTAAGTTGAATTTTCTTCAGAAATTAGAGGATTTAAAGATAAACATTAGCAAATGGAGAACTCTTCCTCTTTCTATGATAGGCCGTATAAACGCTGTTAAAATGGTCTCTCTGCCTAGATTCTTGTATCTTTTTCAAAACATTCCTATTTTTCTGACAAAGTCTTTTTTTAAAACATTAGATTCAATAATCTTGCCTTTTATCTGGGGTTTTAAAGCTCACAGAATATCAAAAACACATTTACAGAAACCAAGGATTAAAGGTGGGCTAGGGTTGCCTTGCTTTTTGCATTATTATTGGGCAGCGAATGCAAGGGCGCTTGTTTATTGGCAGGGGGATTATAAAACAGAGATTTCTATTGACACTCCCCCCTGGGTAGCCATTGAAAAAAATGGTGTTAAAAATAGTTCACTTCCAGCACTTCTCTTTTCCAACCCTGTATTACCCACATCTGTTAAGGTGGATAATTTCATTGTTTCAAACTGTTTGAAAATATGGCGCCAAATTAAAAAGGTATGCCTGACACTGCTATTTTTGCCCCAGTATATCGAAATCATGCATTTACCCCCTCTCTATCAGATGCAACATTCAACATATGGAGGCTGAATGGTATTGTTACTTTGGAGGATTTATATATTAACAAACATTTTGCTTCTTTTTCGCAATTAAAAGATAAATTTTCACTACCCACAACACACTTTTTTCGACACTTACAGATTAGGAATTATGTGCGCCATGCAATGCCTAATTTTGAATCTCTGCCTGAGGAAAGGAGGATTTATATACTGCTGTTGGGCTCCCCTGATTCCAAACATTTGATTTCAGATTTTGTTTCTGTGTTTTCTGAAGAAATGAGTTATTCTACACGCTCTTTAAAAATGCTTAGGAGGAGGAATTGGGTATACAGATTGGAGCTGAAGAGTGGGAGGAGAGCCTTAGCAGGGTCCGGTCTTGTTCTATTAATTCCAGACATCAGTTAATTCAATTTAAGGTGATGCATAGATTGCACTATTCAAAATCAAAATTACATAGAATTTTTCCCACTGTTTCTCCTACATGTGACCGGTGTAAATCTGCAGAGGGCACTCTTACCCATCTCTTTTGGACATGCCCGAAGCTTTACGAGTTTTGGTGTAGCATTTTTAAGTGGTTCTCTGACATGTATGGTTTTGTGTTTAACCCTGATCCAGAGATTGCATTATTTGGATATTCTGTTTCTTTGTCAGTCCATACTGTCTCCGTACAAAGCACTATTATTTATGGAATGATTATTGCTAAAAGCATCATTCTAAGACTCTGGAAAGTGGATACTGTTCCTCAGTTTAAGACCTGGTTGGCTTGCCTCACTGGAGTGCTCCACATGGAGAGAGTGCGGTATGGTGTTATTGGTAACCTTGATAAATTTTACAATATATGGCAACCATTTCTGGATCATCTTGCCCAACTTAACGCTAAACCTGACCAGTAATGTAGGACATTGTATGCTGTCTGTTCTGCCCTCTACTGAATTCTTGCTTGTTTTCTTACTGAAACGATATACGCCCTGATTGCCTTATTATTATTTTTGTATTATTTATTTATTTTTTATTTATCATTATATATATATTGTCATTATTAATAGTGGATGATATTAATAATTATATATGTTGTTTCTGCTAATATCATCATTCATTGAGTTGTATACATCTTAATGTATTTTGTTTTCTTTTTTGTAAAATGTAAAATCTTAATAAAAATACTTAAAAAAAAAAAAAAAAAAGAAGTCCATAGTAATCGATTGTCGAGTTCACGCGCATTGGTTTAGTACCTATGATCATGCGCGTGAACTCGACAATCGATTACTATGGACTTTGACCGAAAACAGGATGTAAATACAGGTATGTGCGCTGGCTGAAATAACATCACTTTTATTAATATCTTTCACATCTACTGCAGTCAGATTCACCCGTGATCACTCTGAAGGAATCACTCACATGACCTGTGCACTTGTAATGACACATCAAGGATGTTAAGAGGCTAAAAGCAGGTTTAAAACTTGCCCCATTGAAGTCAACAGGGTGCAAATTTTAAAAAGAGGATAACACGGTGTAGGCAACACCGATTTTTGTCGTTGTTCTCTGTATTGACAGCACTCCAAATGTACAAAAAAATGAGCTGAATGTTAAAATTGACCGGAGTTCTCCTTTAAGGGACCATTTCTTTGTTAAAGCCTTACTTTCCAGTTAGACTAAAGTGTCGCTCTCCTTCAGAGAAAGAACGCATTATCTTGATGTTTTGAGACGACTCTCCTGTTTATAGTTAGAGCATGGCCAAATCCAACCTGGGAAAAGCTGTGTGTTGGTGTGTGTGTGTGTGTTGGTGTGTGTGTGTTAGTCTTCTTGGTTGCAGGTTAAGGAACCACTGGTATTATTGGAGATTTACTGAGTTGTTGTTCTGGACATGTTGGCACCCAGAAACACAAATCTGCGATCCGGAAGGTCACGACGCGCCTAACTTCAGGGTCCGAGTGTCAGCGGCATAATCGATGGAGATATGCCTCAGTCTATCTGTATATGTGTGGAAAATTACTATGTTTATCTATTTCTTAGCCAATCAGAAACTGCAACCTGAAGCAATGACGTAGCTTAGACCTTGGTGTAGGGTATAACTCCTGTGTGTGTGTGTGTGTGTGTGTGTGTGTATGTGTGTGTGTGGTGAAGGGTATAACTGCTGTGATCTTTGTAACTGTAGTAAGCAGGGCGGCCTACAAACTCCTGTGTGAGTCTTGAAGCTGAACTTCTGCTGATGAAACTGCAAACTATGTTCAGTAAAACTTTTCTTCAATTTATTGTAATTCTGACTCCGGGTCTTCTTTCAAACATCTGGTCCTTGGGTCCTGTTACCCTCTGACAACCACACACACACACACGCACGCACGCACGCACGCACGCACACACACACACACACACACACACACTCACACTCAGGATTCATTAATGAATAAAAAGTTGAAAAGAACAGCATTTATTCAAAATAGAAATCTTTTCTGATAATTTAAATCCTTACTATCACTTTTTATTAATTTAACACATCCCTGCGGAATAAAAGTATTAATTTCTTTTTTTTTTTAAAAGCACTTTTTTATCACTGGTACTGTATATTGTTACAAAATATTTCTCTTTTATATCATTTCTTTAATAAATATTTGTGCTTTTGATTTTTACAATTTTATTTAGGAGACTCAATAAACAAAACGATGCTGTATCGCCGCGTTTGATTGGTTGATCTTGGCTTGACGTCAGATCCTGTGAATGCGGGCCAATGGCGGCACAGGAAGCGACCACAGAGAGCGTTGTTCGACTGTAATGAATACGCTCTCATTCATATTTTTCTCAGCAGGGAGATTTTTGTTGAATGCACATTTACTGTTTGCAGGGATAACCGCTATCCCGCAACCGGGATAATAAGGTATCGACTCCGACGCGGAAACAGCGGTTAAGCGTCGTTATGTATCGCGGTTCTAGGCCGCAAAGAGGCGGCTATCATCCTCCGCCGTCTCGCGGATTCGGGCCTCGTCCCGGACCCGGACCAGGCCATCCTTCAGACCGGGGACACCACGCTCCTGCGGACCCGTACCGGCGCTCTTCCCCGCGGAGGAGATACTCCCCTGGAGCAAGAGATCCGCCCGATGAATATAGAGGAGCGCGACCACAAAGAGGCTATGGGGTATGAAGAGAAACTAAACTGTGGTAGTGCCTTGTTTTACACCAACAACACACTATAAAGTGGCCGTTTTTCTACATCATGTGGTTCTGTGGAGTACCACGTTTACGTAAATAGCATGTAAAAATGGAAATAAAGTAGTATCGTAGTGCCTTCGCATTCCGTTATGTAACGTTGCTTGTCGTGTACCAATAACGTAAGTACGTTGGTGCCATGCGTTTATAGACCGAATGCAATGATGATATCTTTTGAAGTGTCATATAAACACTATGGTATTATTATACCACCATGATATTGACATCTGATATCAGTAGTGTACCATGGTAAAACTGTGCATGTGTGCCTTGCTTCTCGAGAGCAGTCAGAGCCTACCATTTATTTAATGATTATGTCCAGTAAAGTGAAAAGTCCAGTAAAAATGTTTTTGTTTATTTGATTTATTCCATGTGTGAGTTAGGTATGTTATCTTTTTTCCTAAACAGAGGTACAGTCCATCGCCTCCTCGTGGTCTCCCTGCTGATCACAGTCTGGTCATAACTGTGGGCAATGAGCTGAACCATCCATCGGGCTATAAAGGGGCAGAGGCTCCTTATGTGCGGTAAGAGATGCAACCTAGTGATCGAACTATATGTTGACTGCTAAGGCTGGAAGACACTACATGTACACTGCATGCACAAAAATCCTAAATCGATTTTAAAACACAAGGCTCATTCCGTGTCAAATCTTCCCCAGCTCAAATTTTTTATTTTATTAATATTTTTTTCCCAAAGAAAGATTCAAACGTGTCGTGAAATAATCTCATGCAAATTAAGTCATATATTCCAAGTGAGAAACAAACCGAAAAAATAATTTATTAAGCGAAAATCTTAACCTCGCCGTTGCAGGCCTGTACACACTCGCGAGTGCGCAGCAGTTCACGCCAGTGCGCCCAGGAAAAGTGTTTTTTTAGTTTTTTTTTTTTTTACATAGATAGGATTTCAGCTATGATACATTTTAATAACACAAGGCCGACAGTATAAACCTCATCTCTGTTGTGCTCCGGTCATCAGACAGTCTGAATGAACACTAAGAGCAAATAATGTAGGCTATAGGCCTATATACCAAAGTCAATGTATAATTCTTTTCTTTTTGTATTAGCATTTAAAGAGATTTAATTTACAGCTAAGTTAAATATTAATGCATTTTATTTATAATTAATCTTTTAAGCACTTGGGTATGGCAAGGTATGGCTGCCCGTGCGGCACAAACGCCCTTGACTTACATTTATTTATTTATTTTGTGGAGGGCGAGCGCTGTGTCTATAACGAGCTGGGGTTTGTGTCACCCTGTGCTCACCTGGAATTTGAAGTCCCGCTGTGGATGCCGTTTGTAGCATGTCATCCACCTCTGCATCATCCCGATGACCTCCATGCACCTTCCCAGCAGTTCGGCACACTCAAACGCTGGCTTTGGTGTGCTGCAAACTCCAGGTCACGACTCGCACGGCTCGAGTGTTGCTTCACAACAGAGGAGGCCATTGTAGGTTTTAGCTTTCGTTGCTTGCTTGAGCGGCCTCAGACCTTAGATCTTGTCTCTCCTCTCACACTTTTCTCATCCTTGAGCTGCTCCAGTGTTTTGGCGATTTCTCTGTAGGCTCTACACACACGTTTGATAGCTATTGTTCGTATGAACCATCTTGTTGGACATATGGCCAGTAAGGTAACTATCTCATCGCAGCCAAACATGAACTCATAGAGATCCTTGAGCTTTGCTGATTGACGGATTACCACAGCTACACCTTGAACAAAATCAATTGAAACTGTGATGAGACCCACCTCAGCGCAGTCTCCTGAAGAACTAGGTGAAGAGAATGGTTAGCACAGTGAATGAAGAGGGACTCTCGGGCATGTTTTTCTAAGCCGCGAACAACCGAAAACCGTCCTGACATGCTAGAAGATCCATTGAAACGATATCCATGGAGACGTTCAGTCTGAGAAAAACATCTTTGATGCACTTGAACAGGAGTCGGGAGCACTGTAAAATCCAAGGAATTCAGAGTGAATATCCAAGTTCTCGTCCACATACTGCAGCGTCAGTGCGAACTGCTCGATTGTACTGGAGTCTGTGTTTCCATCAGCCGTGAGTCCATAGTACGGACTGTTTGTGGCACGGGATACAATCTCGCGTTGAATAGCGCAGACATGCTGTTGAATGCCTTCACTCTGGATTGTGTCCGAGAGCCAGTTATCTCTCCTCTGAATCCGCTCTCTCTCTCTTGGGTGTTTGTTGGTACGTTCAAGCATCAGGTCATTCAAAATGCCATCACGGTTGCTGTCACCCCGAAAAGACACCCGCTTCTTTCCGAGGAAGGACGCTTACCTGAACATTAGCTTCAAAACATGCCTTGCTGTGTCTTGAGTTTGGCAGGCGTCAGATAAAATGCCAGTAACTGGGGGTGTTTTGTAGAGCAGCGTTGTTGTATTTTATTTATTTTTTTGAATGGCATCACAATGAAGTTTAGACTTTTCATGCTCGTGTGGCTTTCCGTCAGTTTGTAAAACCTCCCTTGACAAAACTGCTGTCAAACCTTACACTGTGTTCATTGATGAGACGTTTCTCCACTGCTTTCACAGACTGAAACATACAACGCGATCTCTTTCCTCCTCAATATAATGCAACCACTTCCATTTTTTTTAAAAACCAGTTTGCATTGAATGAACTAGAAAGCATCTCTTTTCCAAACTGCCTTCCAGGAAAAATGAAGTTGGTGTGGAGGGATTGCCTTGACCAAAACTACGTTAACGCTAGCATTTGTCGTGGACGCAATTGAATTGACGCAAGTCTGCATCCTCTGCCGACAGATCCGCCAGCTCGAGGCTCGGTCTGTTTTTTACTTTGTTTGGGCTTCCCAAAAAAAGTCAGAAATGCAATTTTGCGACATTTGGACTTCTGTTATTGTGTTAACGGTTGACCTTCACTGACGAGTGCAAGCTGTGACACCAGGAGACAATTGCCGCTTGTTTTCATTGTGGCTTAGGCTACTTACTTTTACGTTTGATTAATTTGAATGAATAGACAAATTAACATGAATTTAACTTTTTTTTTGCTAAAATATTTTGTATTTTATTTTGTAGCCCCTCCATTTTTTTCTGGGGCTCCACACATGGCAGCATCATTATTTAAATTTTATAAGGATATTGGTAGGTCAGTGACTGTTCAAAAATGGGGAAAAGCTCTTCTTGTATTGTTTGCCCTAAGTTTGCTTGCCTGTAACTCAAGAAGAATTAAAGATATCTTAATATTCTTTTATAATTTGTTTTTAACAAAGAGTTCTTTTGGGATCTTCATTTTAAAAGGGAATTCAGTGTGGTTCAATCCCAGAGATATGGAGATCTTAATGTGGCTCCATGACTAAATTGGTAAAATGTACACATGTTCAGTGGCCAAAAACAAATGTGGTTCACTTTGCATACAGCTGATATTTTTTTTTCTTTTAAAGAGAAATATCTGAACAAATATTTTTGAAACTAGAAATCTTTTTTTTTTCTATCAACACAATTGCATAGAACATACTTGTGTGCCATAAATATTGTTTTTCTGCATGACTGTCACTTAAAAAGTAATAGATATCTCAGTATGATTTTTAGATTCTGGTTCTTAAACTTTCCTTGTGAAATCTTCATTTTTAAACAAAAAAAGTACAAAATAAAAGCTGTTTGAAAAGTTACCTACATTTGTTTTGTTTTTTGACCATTAAAAACTGTCGTCAAATTTAACAATTTGAACATGGAGTCGCATTGGGATCCCCATATATGGTCTTATACCATATAGGACTTTAAAAATTAAGATTCCAAAAGAAAAGTTTATTAATGAGTCTCTACTAGAAGGATATTAAGGTATCTTTAATACTATGAGTTACAGTCATGCAAACTTTTGGAAAAGAATATTAAATCTGGGCATTGTACACGAAATGACAGTACACTAAAAGGATCACATACTAAAATACTTTCAAAGTCATTCCGAACACACACAACTCGCACAGAAACATGCACTGACAAATGTAAACTATGTATTCTAACATCAGCTCAAAATACCACAAAATCAGAGTTTGTGCTCTTCATACTCTATACTCAGGCTGGCCATTTTCTGCACAGCAAATAGGTAAAAAAAAAATAAACCTGGGCAAAGGTCATGTAGTGTATTCCAACCTTTCTTTGCCTGTTTTGAGAATGAAAACTGTAAATTAATAGAGGTGTTTGAAAATCTTCCAACAGTCTTTTCAATGGATATTGCACAATTTGTGTTGTCATATTTGTAAATAATATTTTAAGAAAATGTAATTTCAGCAGGGTTTTCTCTCTTAGCAATTAAATTGTATGTTGTATTTAGAGCCCTACTCTCCAAGTATTGGCATCGCCATCGGGCGTACACATTTTTTGATGCAAGTCTTTTTGTTCACATCATGCTAGAATGTGATGGAGGTGTAAATCCATTTGGTCTTAAAAAAAATAAATAATAATGCAACAAATTGAATTTCAGAAACAACTGGCCTTCCTGCCTATTTCAAAAAATGTTCTCAAATTTTGCTTACATGGAGCAGCACTTGCTCAAACTCTTTTATTTTTCCTCTACATCCTATTCAGAGTCAGTATAGGCAGCATTCTCTGATGCAGCGTAAACTCTATTGCAGGGGTTCTCAACTCTGGCCCTCGAGATCCATTTTCCTGCAGAGTTTAGCTCCAAAAACCCTAATAAAACACACCTGAACAAGCTAATCAAGGTCTTCAGGTTCTGCTAGAAAGCTACAGGCCGGTGAGTTTGATCAGGGTTGGAGCTAAACTCTGCAGGAAAGTGGATCTCGAGAGCCAGAGGTGCCCACCCCTGCCTGGAATATTCAATACTGCAGCGCTTGAAGCAATCATGTGTAATTATGGAAATATGTTTACTTGAGCCCAAAGACTCAGTAGATATGGAATTGTTTGCTTTGCACTTCAGTTGCATTTTTATGATGTGGTGATTTCTGTTGACAGGGATTATGGTGCTGGAGAATCACACTATAATAAGCCCTATTACTCTCCACGGAGGTCAAGCCATGATGGACACAGCGATAGGGGTTCGAGGAGGCGCAGTGTTAGTCGCGGCCGGAGCAGGGGCAGGAGTCGCAGTCCTGGCTACGTGCGCAGCAAAAGTCGACCGCGCAGCCGGAGTCGGAGCTACAGTCGCGGCAGGAGTCCCGAACGAGCGAAGAGCCGTGCGCGTAGCAAGAGCAGAACCCGTGCTAGGAGCTACAGTAGAAGTAGAAGCAGAAGCAGAAGCGGAAGTCGTGGTCGCAATAAGAGTAGAGCCAGGAGCAGGGCAAGGAGCAAGAGCCGGCCACGAAGCCGCAGCCGAGAAAGGAGTCGAAGCAGGGCGAGAAGCAGAGCAAGGAGTCATGCTAGGAGCCGCAGTGTCAGTCGTAGTGGTAGCAGTAGCAGCAGCGGCTCCAGCAGGAGTCGTCACAGCAGCGTCAACAAGAGAGTCAAGTCAGGTAATTTTAGGGAGCAAGAGGAGGACTTTACTGAGCTTGAGAAGGCTCGGAGACGCAAGGAAATTCAGGATATGCTTGTGAAGCCGGCAAAGTCAATTTTGAAGAAAAGAATGGATTCCTCCGAGACTGATTCTCCCATGCTAGTGCAGGTAACTACCTCTCATTATGTCTTGGGAAATTATTATTTGACTGAAAATGTACAGGTCACATTTAAATCAAAAGCTATTATTGTTTAATACTAATTCTTCACATCAGGTATTGCAGTCTTAATTTAAGAGACTTAAGCCAGAAACATACTTCACACAAGACGTGCATGATTCGAAGGGATGAACTGATGATAATTGTTTTCTTGTTATGGCTGATAATAAAATTAATCTAAATAAAGTAAAAATTAAATAAAAAAAACTAAAAGAAGCAGGGCTCGTACAAGGTGCTTAAAGAAGTACTTGAATTTTACTTTTTGACATTCAAGTCATGAAAAACCCTTGAAAACAGCCATATTTATGAAGAGATACTAAAAAAAAGTGCTTTACTTAAAATACAATATATTTTTTCAAAAATTAAAACAAAAAATACAGTATTTTCACGCAAAATTAACACTGCAGCCTCTCTGATAATACGAAGTACGGCGACATTATAATATAAAATATTATTTATTGAACAATAATAGCCATTATAAACGTTGTATTTAATATGTATTATTAAATACGTTGTAAGTTGTATTTTGGATACCTTATAGCTATAATTTGAGTTTTAAAAATCAAATATAATCCGATATCTTGGATTGTAGTCCTTGAAAACCTGTTATAATTTCTATTTACAGTATCTGTACGAACCCTGAAGAAGTAATTATAAATGCTTCAAGTAAATCATGGGGTCACAACATTAACAATGCAGTATGAAAAATGGACATTCATTGGAGAATTGTTTTTAATTATTTAAGTGAGTATTAAATGATGGAATGGATAATCTAAATGTTAAAACATGAATGAGTATGAATGATTGAAAGTCGTCTGAAAACCGATATGTACCGATATATTGTGGAGCATCTCTGCTGGAGAATCATAGTGGCGATAGTTACCTTCAAATATCTGGTTGACCTGAAAGAGGAAACAATTTATGCTAATGGAGGCAATTGCAAGTGTGCACTGCATTTTAATTTGTAGTTTGACACGTTTTGTTGTTGTGGTGTGCAGAATTAAGAGGCGGTCATCCTACACCTTCATTGTATTCACTTGTATGTGAATGTGGGAGGCAGGAAACCAAGTTTGGTGAAATCTGCCCTGCAAATTTGTGTTGCATGAAGACACGTGACCAATAGAAGATTGATGTATCATAGCTTGACTTCTTAGCTGAATTAAAAGAAAGCAAACTGTAAAGCGGAGTACATTGCTTATAATACATCCCAAACATAAAAATAAAATGTTTTTTAAACTGTGGCATGTGTCTGTAGAAAATTTCCGTGTTTCAAAGTCTAGTGTGACCATGGCTTTAGTTTAGTTGACATTAAGTTGGCTTTACTCTTTGAAAGTAAAGAAATATTTAATGATGATGCTTTAACCAATGTATTTCAGAATAGTGATTCTCCTCGAAGAAATCCAGACGGTGGTCTTTCACATGAGGCAGAACAGCTTCTCTGTGCACTTTCCAAAACCATGGATCCAGACTTGTTTGCATCCATGCTGGGGAAAACGTCTGATGGTAATGTTCTTGAAGAGCTGATTGGCAAGCTCCAGCCAGGCGGAGAGGGTGGAAGTGACTTGCTCTACCCTCACGAGAAAGGAAGACAGAAGTCAGAACTCACAGAGTTGCTTGGAATGATAGCAGGGGCAGCCCATTCTCAGAAAAAGAGTCTAACAGATATTGAAGATGAAGAGAAATTTCTCTATGGAGATGAAGAGGGTGACGAGGTGAAACCTGCTAAGGAGGTTCCAGTAGATTCCAGCTTTCCAGACACAAGTTTTCCACAGTCTTGTGATCTTCAGAGAAGAGAACATGGCTCTGCACCCTACACTTTTGGCCATACTGCAGAAAATGTGACGAGCCATTCACAGAGAGACAACAGGCATCGTTCCTCGGCCACACCTGAGATACACGCCAAGGAAGAGCCTGAGGACTTCCCACCTGGAGTTGGGCCACAGGATGTCAAGGTGAGGAAGGAGGTAGAGGAATATGAAAAGATACAAGATTTGCTGAAAACAATTGGCTTAGACCTGGGTGTGGCCGAAATAAGCAAGATGGCCGCCAGGACGCAAGAGCGCCTCCACGGTGCCGCCCCTGTAAAGAAGACACCAGCTGCCCGGCAGTCGGATAGAAAGCACCGGAGCCGTAGTAGGAGTTACAGCAGCAGCAGTGGAAGCAGCAGGAGCTCCAGTCGCAGTCGGAGTAGCAGCCGAAGCAGAAGCAGGGGAAGCCGAAGCCGAAGTAGCAGTTTCAATCGCACTTCAAAACAGAGCCGGAAAAAGCAAGTTTCCCCAGAACAGAGATCTCCACGCTCACATAGTCAGAACAAGAAAGAGGCTCAACCTGCTGTCACAGAAAGCAGATGGCCTACGACACCCACTGTGGCTCCTGCGACACAGGCATATCCTTCCCAACCCAGCCTCCCGGCACATCAAGTGCCCCCATACCCACCCCCACGGGGAGTAATGCCACCTGACTTCCCTCCACACGGTTACGATGCATATGGCAATTATGTTCCATATATGCCCCCGGGATGGCCGATGTACCCACCTCCAGGTATGCCAGTACCTCCTCCCAGTCCAATGGATCCCTACAGCCTACCTACCTTTGAGCGACCCTTTCTTAAAGTGATTAAAGCTGGGACAAGTGAGAGTAAAAACGACAATAAAAAAGGTAAGTGACCTTCAAAATTAGACACCTTCATTTTTATATATAGCGCTTTTAACAATACAGATTGTACTCGGCCTCTTCACAAGAAGTTGCTTGAATGAGTAGTTCATAGTAAAATTCTAATTCTGCCATTATGTACTCACCTTCATGCAGGGGCGTCAGTTTGTGTTGAAAAGTGGTGGGGACAAAAGATCAGATGAAAAAACATTACAGCAGGACGGGAAAAATATTGAATAACGGCGCATCAAAAATGGGCATAGCGTAGGCCAGACAAATACTGTCATTATGTATGCCACAAAAAAAAAAAAAACCCACACTAAAATCCAAACTATGTTAAAAACTATAAGATGGCACGCAGGCCCTCTCTCTCGCACACACACACACACACACACGAAGCCAATTTTTTTTTATTGATCTGAAAATTACTTAATCGGCTACAATTAACTACATCAATCACAGTGCAAATATATGCTATATAAAAACTCCCCTACCTGCACTGTTGATCAACATCTTCTCTTAAAGTTGAAAAATGTTACAACTTCAAGAAGAACTAACGATGTTAGCTAGCTAATACATGGATAAATGAAACCTCCTCCCCAACACTTCGAGGTTTGAACGTAGCGCATCATGTCCATCCATTCCTGCTCAGGCCAGAGCGCAAATCCATGAAGCTGGAAAGGAGCGGTAGTCCCATGGAATTTCTAACACGTTCTTTCTAACAATGTAGAGTTCAATATAAGACTAACATTGGTCAGTAGCCAATCTGCGTGTTCGGGGCGTGGTTTTGCGAAGGGTCAATTCTAACCGTGCACGGTGACCGTTGACGTTCGAACTTGTGTGTGGGCCAGTACTTCCGGTGAAAACTTCCGGTGATCTGAGTCTGAGAGCGAGAGACAACAGCGACCGAGTTCCATTACCACAGAGATATTTTTTCACAATGAGTGTTTTTAGGATTCAAGAGAGGCGACTTGACTTTCAGAGGGTGACAGCCTCAGCACTTCATCGTTGTGTGCCGTTATGTACCGTTTCGTCACGTTACAACAGAGAAGTCAGCGTTCATGCATTCCCCGTTGACGCTGCGGTACGGGCTGCAGGCACGTGCACAGGTAGGGCTCAACCTGTGCAGAGCACACATGCCCTTTTTGCCCTTACACCTTCCAAAGTGCCCTTTTTTAGTGGTGTTTTTTTTTTAATCAATGCTATTGGTCACCCTTTACGTCTGTCTGTCTGTTTTACGAATATTTAGCCAATGAAAGTTCTTAAAACGAGCTTGTGTAAATCTTATTCGATCCTCAAGCTGTCAGTAAGCTGATAACTCCGCCCCCTCTATATTCACTGAATCAACTGAAGTTCCACAGCAGCCGCACAGTAGACAGCAGCTGAACGAAGTTTTGCGAAGGGTAAATACATATCTTGTTGTTTGAATAAGTACTACTAAACACTGTGTCTATAAAGGCTCATATTTTATTTATTTGATGTCTGACTCACTGACTGAGACATGTTGGACGTCGCCTGAGAGAGAGGTCTAGGCTAGCATTTGCCATCTAGTCATAGTCATAGCCAATACATAGCCTACACTTAAAAAGCCTGTGCATACAGTAGCATTTCATCTTTTATAAAATGCAATTTTGGACAAATGTATTTTACAACAGGAAAAACTGAGCGTCCGGCCTATATAGCTACAACAAACTAGTTTGAAACCTGTTGATGAAAATGTAATGTTACAAACATGGTTTTACTACAGTAATGTTGTAGTAGTAACTAAAAAAAATCATTACAGGAGATCACTGTGAAATATTTATATTTTATCATGCAGAATGTAATTCCTGATTTAATTCATTCCCAGGCTTCATTTATTTGATCCAAAATACAGCAAAAACAGTAATATTGTGAAATATTTTTACAAAATAAAAATAACTGTTTTCTATTTGAATATATTTTAAAATGTAATTTATTTCTGTGATCAAAGCTGCATTTTCAGCATCATTACTCCAGTTCAGTACTCTTCAGTGTCACGTGATCCTTCAGAAATGCTTTTCACTGCAACTGTACTTTTCACACTATATATATTTTTTTTTTTCATTGCTGGCTTATTTTAGGGAAAGTGTAGTGAATAAGAGACCTTCAAGAGACTAACATCCCTGGCTCACAGAAGGTTGCTGTTGTAATTAGGTTTAAAGAAGCCCTTAAAACCCTGTTTATCTATATTATCTATATTATTATTATTATTATGGTTTTTATTAATTGTGAATAAATCTAAAGCTTTTGAGACTATGATTTTGTGTTATTGAATTTGTCATGAAGATGTGACCATTTCTTCTTTTTATGTAGGCTTACTAAATAATCTTGATATAAAAAAAAGGGAGGGGGGTGCCCTTTTTCAATTTTAGCACATGCCCCTCAAATATTAGCCTGACTACGTCAGACTTCCTACTTCCGCTAATTTCATTTCGCTCCTGTAGTCAGTCTGAGATAGCACCGTATCTTTCAGTTTTCCACCGGCCTGAAAACAGCCGGGCCAATCAACGAACAGAGGGCGGGCTGAGAGCCGTGACGTAGGCGCTGATTGTACCGTGGATGCGTAGATTTACTTCACATAATCTGCAAAAGTCGTTCACAGCCATGTTCACCCCGGTATTTCGCTCGATGGTTTTGTTTTCGCATCATACATGTGTTTACAGTGGAAGTTAGATGCGGCTGAGCATGCGCATAACACACGCCATAACCAAACGTTATGTGATTGGCTTACGGGTAACCAATGATTTTAAACTTCAGACAAGCGCCCCCCCGCGAGAGAGAAAACACATCTCTATTATGCTATTCCAGACTCTCTCTACGAAGCAAAGTGAAGTAGCAGAGTCTGGTATTACCAGGCTACTCAAATATGCCCCTGCATATCATTTTCAGTGCGTTTCTATGCTTTCTATTACTGCATTTATTTTGTGCAAGTGAGATGAGTATAGATCTGTTTCATAAATCATTATCTGGCTGGTGTTTAAAAGCAGCACATAGTATTGAACTACGTGTAAAATATACACAAACTAACCTATATTAAATTGTTTACAGGTACCTACAGTAAAAAATGTAAATAAAATATGTGATGATAATATTGATCGAGCAATTGATGTAAGTAAAAATATATGCGCAGAATTGAGAAAATAGTATTTATGGAGATAAATTGTAGCCTATCACAGGGCAAACATGTGAATGTTCACGGTGCATTTTATGCAAACAACTCTAATCATAGTTGTAACTCTATATTTACAGTAGGCATAATTGCCATTGCGTATGTGTATGCAGCATGAGTCAAATACAATCTTCTGTTCGTGAACAGTTGTATTTCATTCATTAATCTGACTATGCATCCGTGCATTTAATTGCCATTGGCTCGTGTGATAGTAATATGGATCTTAGTAGTATTTTAAGTGATAATTGATAAATAAATCTTTAACATTTCTTGGTTCGCTTGATTTTTCAGAACATTTTAACCAAATGCTTTCAAAAAGTGGTGGGGACAAAATCAGCCATTTCAAAAAGTGGTGGGGACATGTCCCCAGCGTCCCCAGTGTAAATGACACCTATGCCTTCATGCCATTCCAAACCGTATGCTGTTCAGGGCTCAAGACTGTGACCAAATGGTCGCATTTTGTGGGCTTTTTTTTTTTGCCGGTGCGAGTCAATTTTGTTAGAGGTTGCACTGGTGCAACCAACACATTGCCCAACTAATAAGAACTGCCTTTTATGTTGCATATGAAATAGATCAAATGGCAAACAAAACAAAAGCGGAACGAAACCTCACTACTTGTTTGAGTTGCGCAGTGCGGGCAGTTTATCAGCTCAGACCAATAATAGACAGTGCAGTGCAGTACCTGCGAGCTCAGGACAGGTACTCTCGGGATGATCTCGATCTTGCGACACTGTTTCTACACAGCGCTGGGAGATCCAGTGAGGAAGCATTTGAATTTGACCAAGAATTGTCTGTTATAAACCATATCAGATCAAACAGTGCTGACCAGGAGAAACATTGTGCCATGAACAAACAAGTTATAGAAGTCTTTTCAGTCCACAAATCACCAACATTCATCATGGATTTAACGAAGCAATGCTAACTGCAACCATGGTATTGTGGCAGAAATTGTCTTATGTATACATTATTCATTTTCAAGTCCTTTTCAATGACTTTCAAGTGCTTCACATTTTTCCCAGCACTTAAAAGCTCCAAATATTACCTAATTTAAATGTTATTTTTAATGAGATGACCAAAAATAAAAAAAAATGTTCTCTATAAAAATGTTTTTTACATGTTACTGTTGTTAAGTTAATCTGCATCCCAACTCAAGCTCAGTGCTTTACTTTCAAATGTGCATTTCCAAGAAATAAACGTAATATTAGTTACTGCACTTATTAATGCAAAACAATTGTCATTTTATGATTAAATTACCTTCATGATTAAACCCCCCCCAGAGCTACCAAATCAGGTGCTGGCGCCACCATCTGTAGAACTTAGTGGCGTCGGTGCTACTGCTCTCAAATCTTAAGCACCCTACACACCGGGACGAATATAGGCGCGCGTTATTCGCCAGCGTTTTTCAACGCGTTTTTTGTGTTCACACCCAAGCGATTTTCGCTAACGATGAGCAGAGTGAACATGCAAATTCATTCCCTGACATTAGATGGCGCTTAATGTAAAACAGAAATACCCCGGTACACAAGGTGCAATACCACTCCATAACAGTTATCTTTTATCAAGATTTTTGTAGGTCATATAGTTCTTTATGTTCCGACACCAACGAGACCAGCAGCTCTACATTCATCTTGCCTTGCATCTTCCTCGTCTTATTTCTTCCCGGCAGTGTAGACCATAGACAGTATAACAGTGTAGAGACCATAGATATTATATGATGTCTATGGTAGAGACGCTACTCAGCGTATATCTTCTTCTCCGTTTCGTATGTGTGCTCGGCAAGACCGTTTTGTGTTTGAGCGCCCCCAAGTTGTGTTTTACTGTAACTTCAGAAGCTCCAGACACGTGAGCAAAAGCGCCAATCTCATTGGTCGGATAGTTTTTGACGCGGCGTGTCAAACCAAAAAAACGAACCCGAGGCGTTTTTTAAAAAAATGACGTTTTTACGCGGGCGTTTTTCGCGCCGGTGTGCACACTCACATTGGCGCCCTTTGTTTAGTCACGAGGCGTTAAACGTCGGCGAATATTGCGTGCGAAATTCGTCCCAGTGTGAACAGGCCTTTAGTCTGGAGCCCTTTTGTTGGTTCAGTGGATCTGTTTTTGAAGAATCGTCTCACAGGTCTATTCTGTACAATGACTGTGCATAGTGACCATGTCTGTCAAGCTAATAAATGATCACAAATGCACCATAACATGTTACCAACACTAAAACATAACCTGAAACTGTTATAATGTCTATCTAACTTAATAAAAACATTTGTATTCTGCCTTTCAGCTGATAAGTTCTTTGTTCTTTAGTCCCTTGCCTTCCAGAAAACACCATTAGCCTACATCACAATGTAACATAACATGTCTTTATTTTACATTTCATTTAAATTCAACATCACTGAGCCCGAAGGCAGCAGGCATCATGCTGATAACTATTTTTGAAACATTTCTGACCAAGTCCAACTAATATCCAACAAAATAAACAATGAATGAAATAAAGTATAAAACAACATGAAATTAGATAATTGACAGTCTTATATATTAAGAATATATTAAACCAAAAACTCATATTTTTAGAAAGGATGTGAGTTAAAACAACCACAGCAGGGCAACAAGTTGATAAATTCTGTTAAATTAAAATTTTAATTGACTGAATTATCCATTTGTTTTCTGACAGGGAACGCATGGAACGAATCACTGGTCCACATTTTGATTGACAGACGTCACAACCTAGTGACCGTGTTTGCTCCTTTCTTTTCAAACATTGGATAGGATTTAAAAAACGGCTGTTGTATTTGTACTTCTGACGAAGCGCTGTTAAATATAGGTGAAAAACTACGCCGCAAAAATAAAAAATAAAATGCTTTCTTAAAAAGGCAAAAGAACGCATGCACGTTTTCTTAAAGGGTAACTCTCTCCAAAATGCAACCTAGGGTCTTTTTGTTAATGCAGACTATGCAGTGTTACTTTACATTGAAGTATTATGGGTTAAAAAACAATGAAAACAATATTTATGGGGTCAGTGAAAATTTTTGGCAGGACAAGTAGAAACGTGAACCACTGATCCGACCGGGCCAGAAGAAAAAATCCTTAGCATTTTAGCCCTAGTTATGGGAAAAAGCGAAGTGAAAAATCTTCAAAAATGTCTCCTTTTTTTGTGTTGCATAGAAGACGTAAGTCATGGTTTCAGAATGACATGTTGGTGAGCAAATGATGAGAGATTTTTTAGGTGATTTAGACTTGGGACATTAGTTAAACTAACATGATTTGATGATCCTTTCAGCACCTACTAAATTGGATCCTGTGGCCTCTAAAGCGATCACCACTGACATTAAGATGAAAGAAATGGAAGATAAGAATACCGCCAGCGAAAAACAAAAGGTAATTCCCATGAAATTTGAAGGAACTATTGCATTTGCAGGGTTGGGAATCAAGAACTGTTTCTTTTTTTTTCTTTTTTTTTGACTTTCTTTGATCAGAAGCAAAATTGTTAAATACCTCATGATTCACATCTCTGTTTTTTTTTTTTTTGCTGATGAATAAATTTAAGGTCTAAATAAAATTCTATCTTAGGTCATGGAAGAACTTGAAAAACTAAAAAAGGAAAGAATATTCCGACACAAGAGAAAAGAAAATCTTTTAAAGGATGTGGAGACATTGAGAAAGCAGCAAGGTATTTCCCTCTAAGTCCAAATTGAAAGTGTTTTCTTTATAATATTTAAGGGCTCATTGTATTATGCAGTGTTTGTTTTGATCCTTTAGGGGAGCTTCTTCGTAAGAAGCGAAGGGAGAAGGATGGACACAAGGACCCTCTTCTTAAAGAGCTCGGTCAGCTCCAAGAGGATGCGATGGCCCAAATCTCTAAGTTGCGTGGTGAACAGAGAGAGGCAGATCAAAAACATGAAGAGCTGGTCAAAGTTGCACTTATTCTCGGTATAGACTACAAAGACTCGAAGATCTCTGGGGACTATGTGCAGCAGCCCCCTCAGAGTAAGAAGGATTCGACCAGAAGCCCAGAGAAATCAGGGGCCAAAACCAGCACCCCATACTCTAAGGTAGAGTTGCTAATTCTGTTATAGGACTCGATTGGCTTTTTCATAGTGAAGTCTTGTGGTGTGTTCAAATCATGTCGGAAAGATCGTATTTGATTGCACATGAATGCCACCACAAAGTCGTAAATACAAGTGGGAAGCTTTGGATTTTGAGTCCCGGGGTCTGTTCTTTGTACCTCGCTTAATACATCTGAGATGATTTGACAGATGCCAGATCTTCTAATCGTGATAACTGATCTCTGGCTAAGTCTGAGATTACTGCGTGTTCTTGTGTTCATTAGATATATCGATACTCAAAACCATCAGTAATGCAGTGATTGGCTGGCGGCAGCAACGTAATGACATCATACTAAAACAGAACATCACACACCTGATGAAAAACTTGCCAAATTTCTAGACCTTTTTAAGGAAACAGCCAAGCCACCAAATTACATAAAAGTTATAATAGATAAATGAGTGTGTTCTGTTTGTTACATGATTTCCAATTATTTACATTATTTCATGATTTCTAGTATTTGTACAGGCTTTACATTTTTGTTGTACATGCATTGTTGTAATTAGCAATTCATTTAATTTTACCTGTGAAGCAGATTTGTTATGTGACTGCAGTAATGAGTCTAAGGGTCAAGAACATTTTGCAAGTTGAAAAAGTTAACGGCATCAAGCCACTCCCATAATACCCGTCACCGTTCAAATTAATGCACAGCATAGACTAACTGTACATTATGAGATTATGAGTAAAACTGCCTGTCTCTATATTATGATACACAAAATTATAATATTATTTGCAAATTAATTTTTATATTATTAGGCTATTTTAAATTATTATAGTCCCTGGTTCGTAAAGGGTACTCTTGTAAGAAAGTAGCAGTGGCTGGGGCAGACTTTAAGTATCCCCTCTGCTTAAAGATGCGATCTAATCCTGTTTACATTAAATAAGCCTGTTCCCGAGCAGGTTTGAGCTTATGGACCTGATGCTAGGACAGCAACTCCAGGATGAGCTTCGAAGAATCTAATAATCCTGGATCATGTCAAATCGTCAACAATGAAATCCAGCTAATTGAGTAATCCACGTACGAAGAACAGGCCCCTGGTCTTAACGAGCTGGGGGGGGGGGGGGGGGGTCAAGAAACCAGGTGGATGACCACAATACAGACTCAATACAGTTTACAGTAGCTTCTTAGATAAATTTAAAACAAAAAAGCAAAACACACCTGATGCACATTCTTTGTTCTTTACTTTCTAGAAGTAGAGTTTAAAAACCTTGCTGTATTTTTGTGTAGTTAATTAAGAGAAAGTACACCGCCACCTTGCTCCAATGAAAGTGACTCGAACGCACCTGATTTCATAAACATGACTTCCAAACTCATAAATACAGACTTCCCAGAAGCAGTTGAATGCACCATTAGGCTGCCAATTCAAAAATGATCTCAAGTGGCATTTAATTCTTGACAGTGATTCCACAAAACATTTAAGCAATTTTTAATCATATTTCCAGTCAGTACATTTTTCCTCAAGTTTTAGCGTTAAAGAAGTGGTTCCCATCCCTGGTCCTAGCACTGCACATTTTTAATGTCTCTCTATTTGAGGTCTTTGAGTCTTTACTCCAGGACCAGGATTGGAAAACACTGCCCAAAAGAAATAATTTAAAAGAAAAAATAAAATATTTAAAATAATTAAACTAAAGAAAGTATTTAAAATAATGTTCAGATGAGATGAAGGCTCCTGTCATATCAGTAGCCTGTTCAAGGCCTTTTTACTTTACATAGACCAGAGGTCTTCAATCCTGCTCCTGGAGGGTCACTGTCCTGCAGAGTTTAGTGCCAACCCTAATCAAACACACCTGAATCAGCTCATCAAGCTCTTCAGGATCACATGAAAATACAAACGCATGTGTGCTGAAGCAGGTTGAAACTAAACTCTGCAGGACAGTGGCCTGATTGAAGTCCTCTGACATAGAGGGTCGGCTCATGAGGCCGAAATGTGTTTGGTAATTGTTTTCACAGATGCTTTTTAGTCCAGTGGTTCTCAAACTTTTCTGGACAAGTACCAACTTTGATCAAATCAAACCATCCAAATAGCACATAGTCACTGGGCAAATATTTTTGAGTGCTAGGTTAAGGACTAGATAATGCCATATTTTGATTAAGATAGGCCTATTCCTGATTAATCATGCTGCATGCCTTTACAGATCTGTGAAAGGAACATTTAAAAACATGCATACACCACAATAGCAACCTTTAGAAAGGATTACAATATGCATACACTGACATGTAACATTGGTATCAAAGCTTGCCTTTACTTTTAGCATATAAATGCTTGCTTTGAGAATAAACAGAACAACATGCTGCCTTTTTATTGCTCTTTATAGCACATATAATAAAATGTGCAGCCTGAGAGTGGTCAACACCACACCAATTTGCATACCGCCTATGCATTGGAGTCCTAGATGCACAAAGCTATGTTCAAATTATATATGACTAAATGACTAAGAGGATGATGTCTAGGATTTTGTGCAGAAATAATCCTGAGCGTCATTTGGCAAAAATCATATCTTCTAAAATGTGTAGTCAGTACCACCGTTCCCTATACACAAGAGTATGTGCGAGCGTACACTTAAAAGCTATTTCAATACCCAGCATATTGATAGTAGCTCCCTGATCCCTGCAAAGTATATAATTGCAAGAGAACGCAAAAGCATTGAAATGTATTTTTTTACTCCCAACTCGTTTTTTTTTTTTTCATTACCATGTCCCTTTAGAGCAGGCATGGGCAAACTCTGTTCTGGAGGGCCGCTTTCCTGCAGAGTTTAGCTCCAAACCTAATGAAACGCCTGAAACAGCTAATCAATGTTTTCAGGATTACTAGAAGTCTACAGTCAGGTGAGTTTTATCAGGGTTGGAGCTAAACTCTGCAGGACAGTGGCCCTCCAGGGCCGAGTTTGCCCATCCCTGCTTTAGAGGCTCAGTAGAAAGCATAATTTCCTTTCCGAACATAATATTCGGTTTTGGGCACATCCCTGGTTTAAGTATATTAACTTTCCAGATTTGTGTACCACCCGAGGTACTTTGTGAAAACCACAATTTGAAAACCACTGTTTTACTCCTTACAGTGTAATTTACCTGGAATCATATCTGTGAGACTTTCTTGTATTTATGTTGCAAGCATTTTAATGTGGGGGGGGAAATCATCTATTTGTCTGATATTGACTAAGTTAATGATGTTAACTTCTATTTCTGTTTTGAGGGGTTACTACAAGGTAGAGACAATGTTTTTAACTCCTGCTAAATAATTACACTGGTCTAAAACATAACTGTTTGGAGATAAGCGCTGCTGAATTATTGTAATTCTGACACAGGACATCAACATCTTCTGTAATATTGGAATGCATCAATTTGAGGGATGTTATTTCTATAGCATAGGCTTGTCTACTCATAGCTGGTAGATAATTATTTCTTTAATTTGCATGCAACCAGTTATAACTACTCCCTATACCTATTAGGGCTGTCACTTTTGTGAAAAAATCCTGTTCGATTTGAGACATAAGTGTTCATTGAATCGATTGTAAAATCATTTTTCCATGTCTAAAGACGTTTCCACTTTAAACGCCAAATATGGGCAAATCCACAGACAACTAACAGGCATTAGGACAAATGTAAAGAGGGCGCTTGAGACGCGCACAAGTCATGATGATTTATTGGCGTGAAGTTTCGTGCACAATGACAAACAGGAGTGCAACATTCTCGAAAAACAATAAGCCATAACATAAATGAAAAACATTACTGCATTCTTCAACATGGCTGTGTTTACGATTAGAAATGTCAAACTGTAGACCGAATCTGTATCTGCATGCACGAGACTGTCTGAATACCGGCAGAATTCACAGTTTTGTTGTAAAAAGCAGTTGCTGTGACGCGCTGCGGGCGTATCATGACGAGCTGGACGCGCTATGAGAGAAGGCCGTTAAAATCGATTCCCTATTTTCGTTTTCGAAACTTGCGTTAGTTGGTCCGATCAATCGATTTTCGAACGTAAAGTGACAGCCCTAATACCTATACTATATAATGGTGATCAGAAAAATTGATTTTAAGGTAAATGGTTTCCTTATCTTTGTTTTTCTGCTACAGCAAATATATTCATTTATTTCTCAAAAATCGAAAGATGTTCACTGCAAAAGTGTATTGAAATCTTGAAATTTCTTGTCCGTTTTTTGCATTGGTGATTTTTGACTAATTTAATTTGTTATATAATATAAAATCCATTTCGATGGCTTTTTAAAACCATTTATTTTACAATAGTCAATTAATTTCAAGTAGTAAACCCATTGGGTGACTTCTCCCCGACTGGAAACAGATGGCCTATTTTGCAAAGGTAAGTGTCTTACGACAAACTTTAATGATTGACAATTAGGATTTGAAGTGTTATATTCATTTCTTTGAAAAAGCTTCTGCTCATTCTTTTAAACTTGGGTTCCTCGAGTATTTGATTCATTTTTTTTCTTCTTTATTTTATTGCTTGCTTAGTGACTTATGCATTTTTTTGTACTGCCTAAAATAATTTAGGTAGCCTCCTCAAAAGCAAGAGCCTCTCCTGAAAAACCCAAGTCATCTCCTCAGTTGAGCAGCCATTCCCTGGACGCTGCTGAGCAGTTTGAGTACTACGATGCGGGAAACCACTGGTGTAAAAACTGCAATGTAACCAGTGGTTCAATGTTTGATTATTTCATGCATTTGCACTGCAAAACCCATAGGAAGGTATGTGTGCTCATATATATGTAATGATTTCTGTTGTTTGTTTGATTTGTGAATGGGGTTTATTTCTGCCAGTTGCATCTGCTTCAGTCATCCATTGTTTTGCTCTCCTATAGACTCTAGATCCTTATGACAGACCTTGGGCAAAATCAGAGAGTGAAAAGAAACACCCATCTGGAAAAAGGACTTCAAAGCCAGCCAAAGGTAACGCCTTTATAAGATGGCATTGTTTGTCATAAAACACATTACGTTAAAGATTAAGTGATGCATTTGGTTCAACACATACAACTATAAGGAACTGGAATCATTAAGTGGAATCTGAGGATCAGTGAACCAGAATCGTTAAATTCTTCGTGATTCCTTTTCCTAATGGGTGCCATGTTGATTGCAGTGATAGAAACTGTAGTTTTCTTGCAGTGTGCCTCATCATTGGAACAGAGAAAGGGTAAATTACCAGCCATCAAAAATCATTACACACTATTGGTAGATATTTAATGCTTGTTGCATTCCCTCTTCTAGGCTCTGAGTTCTTGATCCCTGTGAGGGGATTCTTCTGCCAGCTATGTGAAGAGTTTGTTGGTGATCCCATTTGTGCTGAGGCCCATGTCACCTGCCATACTCACAATGAGAGATACAAGGTAACCATCACATATGATATTCATAATAGCTTTGATTAGGGTTGGGATATGACTGCAATTTATTCATTTGTTTGACCAGATGTGATTGCCTCATATGTGTTTGATTTTGTCAACAGACAAAAATGTATGAAAATCCCCTCTATGAACAAAGGAGGAACCTGGACCGTCAGGCTGGCTTAGAGAGCCAAAAGAGTTCAGAGCACAAACGAAAACGTGAAGACGACGATCAGGAAATGAAGAAATCCAAACACACCAAAGGAGGAAAAATGTCAAGTAATGAAGTGGAGACAAAACCACAGTACAGCAAGGAAGAGGAGTACAAGAACCTCAAAGAGAATGAGAATAAACTTAAGGAGAAATACAAGAAAGAGGATGATGAGAGATTCAAGATGAAAGAGGAAGAGAGAGCGAAGTATAAAAAAGATGACGATGAACGAAACCGGTTCAAGAAAGAAGATGAATACACATATAGGTACAGGAAGGAAGAAGGGGAGAGATCCAGGTATGAAGGGGACAGATTTAGAAACAGAGATGATGATGAACATGGTCGGTATAGAGAAGAGGACGACAGATATAGATTTAGAAAAGATGACGAGAGGGGCCGATATGGTAAAGAAGAGGAGAAGGCCAAGTATGGCAGAGAAGAGGATAAGAGATACAAATACACTCGGGAGGCTGAGGATAAGAAGTCAAAATTTAAAGATGAGGACCTGGGGAAGTGGCCGAAATCAAAGTGGGACGGGGATGAAGAAAGTAATGGCAAATATGATAAAAAGGAAGATAAAACACTGCACCAGAAGGGCAAGGGTGGTTATTTCAAAGACGACCAGGAGAGCACAGGGAAGTTCAATGCTAAAGATGTCAAAGCAGAGCCAGAGAAAACCAGCGAGCCTCCTAAAGTCTTATGTGGTCCGAGCCCTGCCTTGCTTGCTAAACTTCGCAAGAAAAATGAGGATGCTGCTGGTCGGCCTGGCTTTGGGAAGTTCGGTCGGAAAAAGCCACAGAAGACAGCACTGGAGAAGGAGGCAGAGAGGATGGCGGCACAATTTTTAAAGGAAGATGAAGAGGCGCCAAATGAAAACGCAGATACTGAGCTAGATCCTTTTACCAAGTCTATAGCTGCTGCAAAATCCATTGCTATGAAATTGTCAGGAAAGGTTGTGCTTCCCCCCTCTTGTGAATGGCTAGCGTACAACGAAAATGCAACTAATCCTAATCTACCACCTCCCATATCTCCTATGGTTATTAGGAAGTCTTTTACAGGTGTGCAAAATAAACCAACACCACCTGCTGGTTGTGACAAATCTGCTGGTCCTGTAACAGGAACTCAGACGGGCCCAGCGTTGTCAGCAGACCTCATCTCCAAGGCATTCAGTGGAGAAGAGGTGCAATTAAAACACGCAAAGCCCTCTGTCAGCCCTGTAGATATTTTCAACGTATCCGCACCACTTCCATCTCCAACTGCAGCGCCAAAAGTGGTAAATGCTGCCCAGATGACACCTGTTACTCCCAGTGAATGTGTTGTTACTCTTGAGTCCGATGTGGCTGCTCCTGGAGTGCCTGAGGATGAGCAGAAGCTCACCATAATCCTTCGTCCTCCTCCTCAGCTTCCTTCTAATGCCAGAGACCCGTCCCCCAAAATTGTAAAGCCAAAGACCACTCTTGCTGCAGGAAAAGCAAAAGATTTGTATGACATTTTTTACAGTAGTAGCTCTGCTGTTAAAACTTGTGTCAGTGCCAATGTTGGTGACAAACAAGACTCTGGATTTACACCTCCAGACAGTGGCTCCAGCTTTAAAGAGTCCAACAATAAAGACCAAAGCGCTAGTGATGTTGTTAAGAGCGAAGAACCCCCCAAGAACAAGGACTCAGAAGTTGGCCAGAAAGTGGAATACCCCATGAATGTTGATTCAAGAATTGCAGAGAGAGAAGAACACCCCAAGAATGAGGACTCAGAAGTTGGCCAGAAAGTGGAATACCCCATGAATGTTGATTCAAGAATTGCAGAGAGAGAAGAACACCCCAAGAATGAGGACTCAGAAGTTGGCCAGAAAGTGGAATACCCCATGTATGTTGATTCAAGAATTGCAGAGAGAGAAGAACACCCCAAGAATGAGGACTCAGAAGTTGGCCAGAAAGTGGAATACCCCATGTATGTTGATTCAAGAATTGCAGAGAGAGAAGAACACCCCAAGAATGAGGACTCAGAAGTTGGCCAGAAAGTGGAATACCCCATGTATGTTGATTCAAGAATTGCAGAGAGAGAAGAACACCCCAAGAATGAGGACTCAAGAGTTGTCCAAAAAGATAAACCCCCCAAGAACGAGGACTCAGAAGTTGCCCAGAGCAAAGAACCCACCAAGAATGAAGACTCTGAAGTTGCCCAGAGCGAAGAACCCCCCAACAAGTCCTTAAGAGTTGCCCACAGCGAAGAGCCCACCAAGAACAAGGACTCAGAAGTTGCCCAGAAAGTGGAATCCCCCATGTATGTTGATTCAAGAATTGCAGAGAGAGAACACCCCAAGAATGAGGACTCAAGAGTTGCTCAGAAAGATGAGTCAGACAGTGACTCAAGCTGTAAAGAGTCTAACAATAAAGACAAAAGCGCTAGTGATGTTGCCCAAAGTGAAGAACCCCCCAAAAATGAGGACTCAGAAGTTGCCCAAAGCAAAGAATCCCCCAACAGTCCCTCAAGAGTTGCCCAGAGAGAAGAACCATCTGAGAACGAGGACTCAGAAGTTGCCCAGAGTGAAGAACACCCCAACAGGTCCTCAAGAGTTGCCCAGAGCGAAGTATCTCCCAAGAGCGAAGACTCGAAGGTTGGACAGAGCGAAGAATCTCCCAACACTGTGGACTCAAAATTTGAACAAGCATTTGAGGATGCATTCTTAAAACCTGAGATTCAAAAAGACGACAACTCAAAAGAGGAAGATGTTGATCAACAAGTGCTTAAATCTATTGAAATCTCTTTGGGGGACGTAACCGTGATGGACGTTCATAGTGTGGACACAATACAGATAAATAATGAAGAGGAAAACCCTCTGGAATCTGAGGAACCCATGTCATTCTCCCCCCTTCCTGGTTCTTTTACTGAGCAACTGAACTTGGACACATTTGAATTCAGTTTTGAGCCTTTGTAAAGGACCTTCCAAGAGTAGGTTTAGGGATGTATATGTTACCTCTGAATGTAAATAAGTGATTTTCAAGTATTCTTTGTAATTGCTTGATCCAGTTAGAATGTTTCATGTCTATTCTTAACCTTTTGGCAGGTAATGCCTGTGAAAGCGTGGACTGAAAAGCATTCATTCTGAAGTGGGTGCTGGGGAAGGAATCCCTCTAAGAGAATGAAAACTTACATCAAGTAATGAACCCTAAATATGTGTAAAAGTTTCGCTATCTTGTCAAAAGCACCTGGTGTTGAGCTACATGTTTCCATATTTTGTTTCCAGCAGAAATCATTCCTTTTTCCCCAAAGGTAATGTAAAACATAACGAATATGATGTGTATTAAAAATTTCAGACTCTAAATCCATATCTTCTGTTCGTTCCATTTAAATCAATGAAGATATTTTAATGCAGGAGCCACAAAGATCCAGGCTCAGAGAAGAGAAATGGTGTGGAGTTCATGCTTCAAGGACATGCATTCACAACTTTGGCCAGAAAATGTCAAGGCTTGGCCTCCGTAGTTTTATTACCCTGTGCTGTGTATTGATGGCTTTTCCTTCCGGTTTCAGTCTTGTTTTTTGTTTTTTACAACCAAATGTGTTGTCATAATGTTCACATTGCTACCATGATACTTTAGCATCTACAAATAGTTGGTGTAATTGCACAAGTTCTGTGCTAGCTCAAATAAATCACAGCAACCTTTTCTGTCTTTGCTTCTTATTAATATGCTTATTGCTGCTGTTAGACTTGTGCATTCTTATTTTTTTTTTTTTTTTAACCTTGTGCACACATTGGGCCTCATTCATGAAACTGGAGAGAATGCATGTGTAAATGGTTCATAAAACTATTCTAAGGTAATTTTCCACATTGAATTAAACCGTTTGCATAAAGCACTGTTTTATGAACATTATGCACAGAAAGCCATTCTGCTATTGATTTATGAATGGAGCACATTGTGCTCTGTATTAAGTTATTTGCATGTGCACCAAATTTAAGTGTACATATAAATGCTAGTTTTTATTACAAATTTAACACTTGTATGCTGCAACTGCTTTCGTTGAACATGAGATTACTGAACTTGTATTGCTTGTTTATATAATTGTGCAGGGTTTGCATACAAATCGTTTTCCACAGGAGTAAATACTGAAAGGAATAATTAAACCTGAAGATTAAGAAGGTATTAGGAATATCACTGTTGAGAGAGGGATTTTCTAGAGATATAGGTTGACTTGTTTACATTGTGTTTTAATGACAGTAATATTACAGTTGACATCTGCATCCAGGGAGGAACTATAACATCAGCAAAAATGAAGCTGCTGCTTACTACGGAGGTAAGTGTTTTGCCTCGACTGGTTTTGGTCATTTAACGTGCATTAATCAATATAATTCATGTACATTGGGGGAACTTATTATACGAGCTAGAATAGCCTATTTAAAAGGATAGTTCACCCCAAAATGAAAATTAGTCACCATACTACAGGTCTGCATCTCTAACTTTTTTGTGTATAAGAAGTTTTTTTTTTTTTTTTTTAAATAGACATACAATGATTGCACATGGAGTCCAGTGTGGACCTAGCTTTCAACATATATTTTGTGTTCCGTAGAGTAAAATCATACAGGTTTGGAAAGACCTCTTTTTTTCTTATTTTGGCTGTGAACTATCTTTTAAATCAACTAGCTATTTATTCACTTACGAATAGTAATATTTGAAAAATTAGTTAACAGTTACAACACTTGAGTTTGGGACCCCGAAAATTATGTTTTCTGTTTCAAATAAATGCTTGTGAATGAAATCGTGTTTCTGTTTTTTTTTCTCTAAATTGAATGTGTAGTCGTTTCGAAATCGATAGAGAAATAGGCTATATCACCAATAGATGGCACTAGATGCTTCTGTATGGATATTTTTGATGAAATCTTTAGAAAAATATTGTTTTATTTTGAATGTATAATATGCATTATATATATATATGAATAATGTTTTATATATGAACAAGATTTATGTAGGCCTAGTTTAAATATAAAGACTGAAACCGTGTCTATAAGCCATTATATAATGGATTTAGATGTGTAACACTTTTTCTGTGCCGAAGAGTGCGTTATATTTCTTTAGAGAAGAAGACCCAAATGATTTAGTGAAGTGAACTATGAGTCTAACCCTGTGTGAATAAGAAAATGCCAGTGGAATCCTCTATGCAGTTAACGGATTTTAAATGAATAAAACAATAAATAATACCCTTAATATAGTACAGCCTATCTGATGACATAGTTATTCTCAAGCTGAACCAGATGACTTCAACTGCATCAACATTCACAATTAAAAATATTTAAGCGGTTCAGCACTTCTGCCCTATACAACCTAAACACCCCCTGGAAGACCCTATTCTGACATGTTCACGGTCAATGTCACCAGCTAAAGCATCCCTCCCACGATCAATTCCTCTTGTGACAAAATGACAATCTGCACCTTTAGATAAGTCGTCAACAACAGCTGTAGTCGCAGCCAGGACCCCGTTCGGGAACCTCAAGACCGTCTGGTTCGAGCAGCGGCCAATAGAAAAATTCCGCTATGCTGTTGCTAGCTAGTTTCGTGCTTTGTTGACCAATCAGGTTGTTGCTGGTGAAGGGAGGGCGCGTGAGCTGGAGGTAACAGTGTGCGCGAGAGCCCGAGTGCAAGGGAAGCCTTATCACGGAGGCACGGCTAAAGACAACATTTCCAAAATGCCGAATAAAACTAAAAAAGAGAAGGTAAAGTACAGATTATAATCATAACACATGTCTAATTAATGCGTACGAGAATTTGATTTACAACAATTATTCTGCAGCATTTGCTGGCGTTGTTTTTTTGTGAGTGAAGGCCGCGCTAGCCCGCTAAAAGGGCGCATTTGTGCCTGCATATCTTAAGTCAAAACACTGACAGTTACATGTCCAAAGAATTTTTTAATAACAAGAAAGCGTTTTCTTTAGCTCATCATGACGTGTATTTAAAATATAAATCATATACGTTTAAGGGAATGCTCTTCGCTTGCTGTTTTACCCGGTGTTTGTTTTACAGATCAGTTTTCCATAGTGAGATTATGATCGGCCGTTAATATGTGAATACAGACGTATTAGTTGACAGATTGCAGCATAAGCTGGACACGCAAACATGTCTCCTGTATGAGTCAATGTTTCAGTGGACAGGCTGTGGATGGGCTGTGGGCATCGTTATATAAACGCTCGATATATGAGTGGACAAGTTTGTCACTGTGTATATATGATGCTGGAGGGACTTGTGTGAACTAAAATCATTTATCATTACCAGAATGACAGTCAATGTTTTGTTTATGTCATTGCCTGATTCAAAATGTAGTTCAAATTGGATCTTTTGGTTGTCACCACCTGTCATATCAACCCTGCAGCAAGACCTGCCCGTGATTTGACTTGCATATTGCAGACCATCCCCTTTTAGATATAATAAAATGGGCTTTAAGATTGAACAAAATCAAGAGGAGCTGCATTTATGACTCATTTATTGGTTCTTTTTGTGGTCATTACAGGAACCAAGCAAATCTGCAAAAAGCAGCACGAAAAACAGTAATGCCGGTGGTGGAAAGGATGCTGGAACTGACAATTCAGAAGAGGTAAAGATGACAGTATTAAAAACAAATCAAGTCTAAAAAAAAAATACTATTTCTCATAATGTGTTTGACCGTAGGGCTGCCTAGTGGATGTCTTGGCACAAATACTAGCTTGCTAAGTGTTGTAGCTGGGCTTTTTCACTTTCTCTTGGGCTTTCTCTTTCACTTTTTCACAAAAATTCAATTTCATTGACTTCTACAAGGCAGTGTACATTTTGTGTTGTAATATGTGAAGTAATCCTGTTGATTCTGCTTGTTTTTTGCAGCTGTTTGTTCTGTTACATACAGACAGGTTTTTTTTTTTTTTACTTGTTACTGGCATAGGTTTGCAGTGCATACTGTTATGCTGAGGTTAGGTAAAGCCCTTGCTATCTACCTTGCCTCCAGACATCCCCCATTTCTATTTCTGCTTTATTAACCAGTAAGATTGAAGTGTCTCTTTAAGTGGTGTTTTATTCTTCTATAAAAAAACAATGCGAGTCCATCCATCCAATGCAAGTCCCCTCTTAAAATGAGCCTAGACTGTAGGCCTGTCTGTATGTTATTAAATCTAATAGCAGTAGCTTAAAATATATTTTTCAGATCAACTTAAGTAAATGGCAAGATACTGTATTGCTTCAACTGAACATTGCACAAAATTTGCACATTCAGTCGCGCCAAAAAAAAAAAAATTAAATTATATAAATACTGTCTACATTAATGTATCTTCATGATGTGCCTCCATGTTCATAAAAAGAAGTTTATTTCTTCAGGCGACTGATTAGTGTCCTCCACAGTTAACATTTAGATATAAGGCAAATAGACTTGCAAACTCTTTTTACTGTAGAGTTGTCTTTTGAATTTTATTGAATCATTGGTTCTGTGGACCCACTTGTTTTTTAGACCCTAGTTAAGAAGCATTCAGTGTGATGAAGGAAAGTTTGTTTCATCTTTTATATTTTTTGCATCTTTAGTGATTTGCTAGATAATTACATTTGTATGCATTTAGGTATTGAGTTGTATCCCTCCCAGTGTGTGGTTGTATTGACATAATTGCTTGTCTCTGTAAACCCTGTTAGAACTGAAATATATCACTGTTGTTCAAAGTGATACAGACAGACTCGACTGGCCGAGAGTGACGTAGCAGCGGGTGAAATTCATTGATTTGGTCTATTTTAAGTCAGGCTCAGTCATGCAACCCCTGTGACTGAGGGCAGCTCTGCAATGCTGTGGGCAGGCCTCAACATGTGTTTCACAGCGGCAGTCGTTTCACACACACATACCGCTTGTTGCTTGGACAGCGAGTGTCGCTTTTTTTCTTCATTAAAATCGTTCAATGCATAAAGGATTTTTCCATGAGGGCGCACACACACAGTCGTTTCGGAAACGTCACATGCATCTCATTTAGCAATTTTCTACAGCGATCTGAACTGCTTCAGCCATGGTGCTAGAAATACATTGCGGTTTAGCATCGATTCTGTGTTCCTATAAATAAGAGATTAGCTTTGATATTTAATCAATGTCCTTCTGATCAAAAGCCGTGTGCACACTGTGTGATTTATTTATTTTTTTGCCTCAGTTTTGCTGCCTGAGACTAATTTTGAGGATTGTGAAATATTTATTTCGTTGTAGGGCAAAATTGGCAGTCTTGGACAGCTTAGTGAGACATTCTCACTGGCGGCCGATTAATTGCCTTTGCAATTAAACTTAGCCTCACATGAAGCTCAGGCAGTGTCAAAAATATTGTTTTAGGCTACGTCTACATTAATCCGGATACATTTGAAAGATGCTTCAAAATGCTCTCCATCCATACTAGGGTTTTAAAGCGTTTTCCAAAAGTTTCTCATCCAAACTGAAATGTCAAAAAAGGCTAAATTCACTTCACAGCGCATGCGTAAAACCTAAAAGCTCACTGAGATGATACAGATGTAACAGACATTATAAAGTTCTCATGCTATTCTTCTGATCATTTTATTTAGCAAAATATCTCACCATTTTTACTGATGCGTCCAGATCGCACTAAGTCATTATATGTTTGGTCTAAAACGCAACTGCTCTCGTGTTTTTCCACAGGACAGCAATTGCAAGTAAATTTTCTGTCATCTTTGATGGACTAAGATATTAAGAGAGTATAAAGTAACATATTTTAGCAACTGTGTGGAAGTGAATAGCACATAACATGCACAATAGCGGTAAAACATGCATATCTATAGGTTCAATATGCATCACATGACTAAACATGCGTCATCGTGTTCAAATACTTCACTTTTCACGGTCCACACTACTATGCAAAAACAGCGTTTTTGATTTTATCAGCTTGGGAAAGCATTTTTCGCAGGACAAAAACACCATCTCAGTGTGGACGAAAGGCCAGAGCGGAGAGAAAAAGATGCGTTTTCAAAAGAAACCGTATTGGTGTGGACAAGGCCTTAGCTAATATTTTTATCACATAGTCATTAAAGACGGTTGTTGTCGCACAGTCTGCCTTGGCTTTTGCACAAAATCTCACTGGGTTCATATCGTACAGCTTGACAAGCAACGTTCATAAAGGACAGTCCCACTGTGGTAATACTGTAATTAAACACCTATGGTTTTAAATGGTTTCTGTGATGCTCATCTTGCATTGAAGACATATTTATTTGATGGGTAGCTCAGGCTACTCATGAATGTTTAACGCAGGCTGAATCTAGAAATGGTAATAAGGAGGTATGTAGGTTAGGTTAGTTGTGGACTTCAACTCCCATGGGTTAGGGAGGCCGTTTGCTTGCAGATTGTTGACTGATGTGGTGCGTTGCTTTGTGTTACAGCAGTGGTTGCATAGGTGTTATACAATGTTTTCCATTGGAAAATACTTGTTTATTGTTGTATGTATGTGTGTATATTGTAAAAGTGGATAAAAACTACCGTCAGTTACTTTAAACATCTATACTAGACATCATCAGTCAACAGAGGCTCACTGTAGATGTCAAAATAAATGTTCCTTTATTGTTTTACAGGGTCGTATATGTTATTGCCTAATTAATGTGTCCAATATGAGAAAAGGGAACAATGCCAAGGTTGAATTGTTAATGACTGTGTTTCTGCTCTCATTTCTGGTTTTGTTTTTTGCCAATTTAAAAAAAAAAACTTTTTTTACAAAAACAAATTAGTTGCTGTTCCTTATTACAATTAGGCCCTGAAATTCATTTCTCATAATGGGGAGTGATTTTCACCCTGCTTTTCTCAATTATTCCAGTAAATATAATCAGATGGAGCTCAATATTACATCCGAGTTAGTTGCTTCCCAGTGAGGTGTGTGACGCAGTTAGTATTCGTATTGTTTGGCAGATACTTTCTATCAATATGGTAAATCAGTTATGATGTATAATGCGGATATGGATAAATAAGTTGCAATATGTATATAAAGTGTAAACAAAACTGTAATTCAAGGCATACTTGAGGAATACTTGTTGATCTAGTGAAATAGAAAGAGAGATGTAACTTAACAGGTACACTTTCTTGATGAAGTCAGCTGTTTTAAAGAAATCTAAAGGTTACACTTTATTTTAAGGTGTCATTATATATTTAAGTACTTAGTAATATTTTGTCAGACGCTTTAAAAGCGACTTACATTGCATTTCAAGGTACACTTTTACATTCTTATCAGTTCTTGCTTTCCCTGGGAATCGAACCCATGACCTTGGTGTTGTAAGCGGCAACGCTCTACTGTTTGAGCTACAGGAAAGCTTAGTAAGTTGCATGTAATTATGCATAATTTACTTGTATTACTATGGTAAGTACATGTAACAAGGACACTAAAATAAAGTGTAACCAATCAAAATAGAGTTGCAAGTGTGTTATCTTTGAGGCCATTTATATGCTAGTGTACTCATAAAGTCGACGTTCACTTTTAGAAGATGCGCACATTTAAAATTCAAAGTCTTTCTCTTCCGAGGAAGCAGACCAAAAATATTGATGACTCTTCTCACCCTGATGGGTGTATCCAAATGTTTCTCCAATAAAATGCTCTCCAGAATGAGTGTTTCCCCTGCCTCTGACTAGCAGGATTGCCTTTTTCTTATCTGTTGCATTATTTTGTTTCTTGGATTGTGTTTTCCATGAGAAGGCACTGGAGGCTGACCTTCTGCGACCAAAAGTGGTGAAATTGCATAGAATGGGATAATGTGCCCATTTTGTTTCTGAACATTGTGTTTTTTCCCCAGGCCCAGCAGACAGCCAGCAAGCGTCCGAGCAACAGCACTCCACCTCCCACTCAGCTCAACAAAATTAAGTACTCAGGTGGGCCACAGATTGTAAAGAAGGAGCGTCGACAGAGTTCATCACGATTCAACCTCAGCAAGAACCGGGAACTGCAGAAGCTTCCCACCATCAAAGGTAGAAACGACTCCTAACAGAACATAGCCAAACACAGTTCTTCTTCATTGTTGAAGATTTCTTGGAAATGATCAAATGATCTGTTGTTGCGTATATATCACAGTGAATGGTGCTAATTGTGGTAACTGTTAGAGGGTAGCCTTGCTTGACCCCGGAATTATTTTTAAGTCTATTATTGTGCCAGATGGAGCTGTTTTTGAAGTGCGACTTGGATTGTTTATTGCAGACTCCAGTCATATCTAAATTATTTTATTCCTGCAAATTTGGTAATAGATTTTGGAATTTATATGGAGATGATGATTATTGTTTCTCATCTTTAGATCTTAATCTTTCTCTCATTTATTCTCCTGTTCATGTTATCCTGTCATAGTCTCAGTCAGGAAGAGTCCTTTCTGTCTGGCCACGCAGGGAGTTTAAGCACATGACAACTCGTAGACTGTAATTGGATCAGCAGTGCAAGTGTCTCTCTAAGTAGGACAGTGAAACCTTGCCACAGCTCACAATTTAGAGAGTTACGCTCTAATCTTCAATCTAATTAAGCCTGTTACTTGCAGTTCATTTCTTAGAATCTGGTGTGGATTATACCTAAAAAGCTTATGGTTTAATTTATTCAGCACTACGTCGTCAGCTAATGTGATGTTTTCATTATATTAGGTACTGTTTACACCTGAATATATCTATCTCAGATGGTCATCTGATCACAAGTGGTCAGCTGAGAGAGAGTCATTTAAAATCCATTTCAAATGCCTCTTGTGACCGCATACATAATTTACTGCGTCATTGTGTTACTGCATGTTGGAAGATGACCGGTTAACGCTTAGAAATGTAGCAACTTCTGTTGTGAATGAATGACAGGCAGGGCTTCATGCTTCCTTTTTTACCCAATGAGCACATGTGCTCGTAAGTTGAAAAATTTAACTTAAAAACTTTAGGGGCGCAATGAAAATGTCAAATAATGTAATTTTCCTTAATGAAGGGTTGCAAGGAGAGGAGACCAAACTATTTCATTTATTAGAATACAAAAAGTATGTGTATACAGTATACACACACACACACACACACACACACACACACTCACCGGCCACTTTATTAGGTTTACCTGTTCAACTGCTTGTTAACTCAAATATCTAATCAGCCAATCACATGGGAACTCAATGCATTTAGGAATGTACACAATCAAGACGATCTACTGAAGTTCAAACTGAGCATCAGAATGCGGAAGAAAGGTGATTTAAGTGACTTTGAGCGTGGTTTGGTTGTTGGTACCAGATGGGCAGGTGTGAGAATTTTGGAAAAGTATTTTGTGAGTATCTACTGGGATTTTCACACACAACCATCTCTAGAGTTTACAGAGAATGATCCGTAAAAGAGAAAATATCCAGTTCTGTGGGTGAAAATGCCTTGATGTCAGAGGTCAGAGGAGAATGACCAGACTGGTTCAGCTGATAGAGAGGCAACATTAACTCAAATAACCACTTGTTAAAATCACTGAACACACAACATGTCGAACCTTGAAGCAGAAGAGCTACAGCAGCAGAAAACACACTGGTGTCACTCCTGTCAGATGAGAACAGGAAACTTCAGCTACTATTTCCACAGACTCACCAAAATTGGACTATAGAAGATTGGAGAAATGTTGCCTGGTCTGATGAGTCTCGGTTTCGGCTGCAACATTCAGATGGTCGTAATTTGGCGTAAACAACATGAAAGCATGGATCCATCCTGCGGTTCAGGCTGTGGCTGGTGGTGTAATGGTTTAATGGTATTCTCTTGGCACACTTTTGGCCCCTTAGTACCAATTGAGCTTCATTTAAACACCACAGCACACCTGAGGATTGTTGCTGATCATGTCCATCTCTTTATAACCACAGTGTACAGTCTTCTAATGGCTACTTCCAGCAGGAAAACGCACATGGTCACAAAGCTTGAATCATCTCAAACTGGTGTCTTGAACATGTTCACTAAACTCAAATGGCCTCCACAGTCACCAGATCTCAATCCACTAGAACAGCTTTGGGATGTTGAGGAACAGGATATTCACATCATGAATGTGCAGCGATAAATCTACAGCAACTGTGTGATGCGATCATGACAATATGTAGCAAAACCTCTGAGGAATGTTTCCTGCACCTTGTTGAATCTGTGCCATGGAGAATTACGGCAGTTATGAAGGCAACACGGTACTAGCAAGGTGTACCTAATAAAGTGGCCGGTGTGTATGTATGTGTTTATATACACTAGTCAACATTTAAAGTGGATCAAAAAAGTTCAAAGTTGTTCTAAGACATGAATGGGTATTGTTCAAAATTAAAGGTTTTGATCCACTTAAAATGTTGACTACTATATACAACTGCTGGAGATAAAATATGCACTCCTACAACCATCTACAACATATAACAATATAAACACCAAAGCACTTTGTCATAATTCATCTGTGATGCACATCAGTGGTTTTGAGCTGTGGTGGCAGAAGTCTGAGTCCCCATTGTGTGACCTCTCGACCTGCGCCTAAACTTTCAGGAATACCCTGAGGAAGGCAGTTCCTCAAGACTGTTGTTAGTGCCTGTGTTTTCATAAATTATGCTCTGTTTTGAGAAGAGTTGCTCTTTACAGTTGTTGTTATTATTACTGTAATGTGAAATACCAGTTTGGTTCGAAATGTTTTCTCTTGTGGTAAAAGCAATTACTGCAGTGATTATTGCAGTGTGTTTTAGTTTTAGAGTTGTGCATCTGCATGCTACAACAATGGTCTCGATTAACCACGCTGTATCTAAAAATACTCTGGGTTGAATAATGCGTCATGCGCATTCTTGTGGAGCCTTGACCAATACACGTATTATTCACCTTTCTATACGGGGTGCCAAACATAAGTACGCATCAGAACAATGTCTGTGTGTTTGTTTCTGGCCCAGGCAACACTGATTCTGGTGGTCTGGCACTGTCTCTGGATGTCCACATGGCAAACAAACAGAGGAAGCATGGAGATCTCCCTTTTCCTGTCTTTGTGTGAGAACTAAGCCAAACTAGCTCAGTGTTTGTCTAGGAATTCCGTTAAAGAGAGTGATTTTACTTCAGTATCTGCTAGGGCTGCACGATATTGGGAAAAACTGACATTGCGATATTTTATTTTTCTGCGATATATATTGCGATATGAAATCGAATCTAATTTTTTCTTACAAACAAAAATGGGGTGAGCACACTTACATTCTCATTTTAAATGATTTAAACATCAGAGTATTATTTAAATTAGAGTAAATTATTTGTTTGTAACTTTAGGATATGGTTTGAATTGGTAACATATTAACTAACATGAACTTACCATGAGCAATACTTTTGTTACTATATTTATTAATCTTTTTTTATCTTAGTTTATAAAAACACAGCTGTTCATTGTTTGGTAATGTTACTTCACAGTGCATTAACTATGTTAACAAATACTGTACAACTTTTGATTTCAATAATGTAGGCTATAGCCTAAATGTTGAAATTAACAATGTTGTAGAAGTGCAGTTTAGTAATAGTAAATGTTAACTAATGTAGTTAAATAGTTTAATAAATAAAACATTATTGTAAAGTGTTACAGATTTTTTTATACACCAATTCAGACGTCTCGTGAGTTCAGTGTTGGACAGGTCAGTTGTTTAAACCATTCATTAAATTGAATCGGTTCAAAGGAATCATTAGTTCGCGAATCGGACGTGTACGGCACGCGTTGTGTAATTATCTCGGCAGTTTAGGATATCGCACAAGATTTGACAATGTAGAAAACATTTCATCACTGGATAGTTTATTTTTTCTTTTGTTGGACACCATCGTGTCAATTTATTTTGATTAATGTGCGCGAGGGAGAGAGAGCAAGACAGCGCTCGTGTTGTTTGAAGACGGTGAAGGTGAGCGCGCGCGCGACCGGGGCGCTCTCTCTCTCTCTCTCTCTCTCTCTCTCTCTCTCTCTCTCTCTCTCTCTCTCTCTCTCTCTCTCTCTCTCTCTCTCTCTCTCTCTCTCTCTCTCTCTCTGCTCGTTCTTATATGCACCCTGTTAAACTGACAGGACTTAAAAACACATGCAAATGATAAACTTTCACTCTATGATGGTTAAGCTGTGCAATTAATCCGCGAATCACATTAGTCAAGGGCCGGGGAGCAGCTGGCCCGTACGATTAATGAATAACGGATCAACTACGACAGCCTACATCGCACATCCTGCGATGTGACTATCGTGGATTCGTACATCGCGATATCGATGCTTAAACAACACATCGTGCAACCTTAGTATCTGCCATGATGCCAGTTTGGATGGCAAAAATCTGTGTGTACCAGTGCAATTTAATGTTTTTCTTAATTTAATTTCATGATGGCAGCAGAAGAAATATACTAATTTAACACTATGCTACATTTCAAAATAAGCATTTTATCAAATTAGGCTGGTCTTTTTATCCCTTTAGTTTTTAATTATACTGAATGTATACTCAAAGTACCAGCACTGTTAAGGTTACTAGTGTTTTGAATAGGCATGTAGGCAGAAGTAATATTCATTATGAATTAGAATGAAAGACTTAATGATTGGAATGGACTAAAAGTTGACACAGGAAGAGACAGAATGCAGACGACACCATGCATACATGTATAATTGATTTGTGCATGCATTGTGGCAGTGTGTGCAAGTAGATCATTTCTTGGTTATCTCTGTTCTATTTTTTCACCATAAGTGGATTACGTAAGTTTCGAGATGACATATTTGAACAGGCTTTCGAATGAGTGCTTGCATACATTTTCACAGTTTAGTGAAGAACATTGTGCATCACGCGGTGGTTGCCTGCAGCAGCATGATCTCAGTGTACCATACAGATGTGCAGGCAGGAGAAACACTGCTCATTGTGTGAGGCATACAACACTGTCACTGAACCATCATTCTGACGGCTGAAGATTTTAAACTTACAATTGTCCTAAGATATTGCTTGGGGAAATAAGAAACGCACAGTATTTATCAAATGCTTATTGCAGTTTTGGTGTGCAGAGGTCAAACTGCATTTCAACCCCTTTATTTCAGCTGCATACCTTTTTAAATATAATAGTTTATTTAATTATGAATGCATTAGGTTAATATTCACTATGTAGTTAATGCATTTTTGAGACAGAACATTTTAAAATTTGTTTTTGCATTTAGTAAAATGTGGTTTAAGTAATGGATAATCCAGGGCTAGCTGTGCATTACATGATTTTAATGAGAGAGCGAGAGATTGATTCATACCTGCATCTGTTTCTCTCTCTATTAACAATGATGCTGTGAGTTTGATTACTTCAAAATAGCGATGTAACCCCCTCGTTGCCGAGAAATATAATGTAGCGATTCAGTAGCAAAGCTATTTTATTACTAAAAGTGATGGGGCAGCGTTGATAAGTTTCTATGCTCCTGAATGTTTCTGTGTGTGTCCAGCGTGATCTCCGCTCTGTGTGGGAGTGACATATGGGTATGTGTGCTTCAATGAAAACAGCGCATTAATATAGAACGATGATTCAGTTGACTTGCAACTACCTGTGCATTAAACGGTTTTATTGCACACTAGGGCTGCAACAAATTATTTACAGCGATTATTTTGATGATCGATTAATCTAACGATTATTAGAACGATTAATCGACTAATCATCGATCATTTCACCGACTAATCAGTAAGTTTGGAACGATTATTCAGCTTTTTCAATTAGTTAAAACACTGAGTTATACATATTCTAACTATAATATAAAAAAAAGAAAATCACTTCAGCTTTTGAAATGGTTGTTTTAATGAACTTTGAGCCAACTAAACAGGTCATTCTCTTTAAGTTTTCAGATTTCTGTCCAACTCAAATCACACACAAATGCTCTCTAAGCATTGGTTAAATATTCTGTTCTCTTTCAATAGAATAAAATAAACAAGAATTAATCAGCTGCATTACAGACAAACTTTATCTGCAAACAATTATTATAAGTATAACATTTTAAAAAATTGACATGACAATTGAGCTGACAGAGACATTCTCATTCACCTTTTAATTTACAGTATGAAAAAGTAACTGACATGATGTTCTTCATAACATCTCCTTTTCTAAGTCTTCGTGAATATGGAACAAAATACAGGCAAGTGATAAGACTAATACCTAATAGTGTTATAATAATAAAAACAGCTCTGACTTCTAATCTCGATCAAGCTTTATTCTATGCAAAAATAAATCATCACATTACTGTAATTATATTATTATTGTTAATATTATTACTATTATTAGTTGTATTGCATTCTCTAATAAAGAGATTTACTGCTAGTTATTTAGCTCCAGCTGGAGAACATTCACCTCTCACCGGCTCCTGTTTCCTCTGTAAGTGCTTTAACATGCATGTTGTGCCCCTGTGAAAAGCAAGTTTCGCCTTGCATGTATTGCACACGACAGCATTCTTGGTTTGAAGTTTTGTGAAACTTTCACAGGCCTAGCTAGTTCGGATTCGTTTGCACTCCTTCATATTTTGCGCTGTGTTTTCTTCTACCGCAATAGCATTTGTAACGGCTGCATTAGACTCTAGCGCTACAGCGCCGTAGTGGTCAAATCGCGATATTGCAGGCCCTTACATTAGGTCACGTGAGCTCAAACGACTACTCGACAACAAGATATTTTGTCGACAATTTTTTATTGTCGACTAATCGTTTCAGCCCTATTGCACACCTTCCAGCCAATCAGAATCGAATATTCAGACAGACCATGGTATAACAGTATTTGTTGGTAAATTTACTGTAACATACAGCCTCGCTTAGCTTGTTGCTTTTATAAAATGGTAGTAGGTTGGCAGTAGAGGTCTACACTGGTCAAAAAATTAAGAGAGAAAGAGGCCCGTAATGTGCTACACTGAACAGACCCTGACCCATCTCTCATTTCAAAAGCTGGACCCGGACCCATGCAGATCCTAGAAATGCCATAAATGTACTACCAGGAACCGACCTGGACCCGTCTATTATTTGAAAGCTGGACCCGAACCCGGCGGGAAGACACAGACCCTATTGTCACATATTCCACCCTACAAGTACAAATACACCCTTTTTTTTGTAACTAATTTTAGTAGCCGTCGTCTTTTTTTTTAACCTTATTTCCCAGCTCACACTTTTCTAATCCTACTTTTGCAAGTTACAAAAAACAAACAAGCAGTGCTGACTGACTCTGATCACGGCCGGGTGTTCTCCGAGTCCGATCGACGGATATTACACACAATGTTAAACAGACCCGGGACCCGAAGTAATAGATTGGGACCCCGACCCAGACCCGGCTGACCATTTGAAAATATAGACCCGGGATAGTCGGATCCCGGGTCGAATCACGGGTCCGAGGGTCTCGGGTGGTCCATGTAGACCTTGAGTTGGCAGCACTATGATAATACACCAGTGTTCAATAAATGTATACATTTATCAAAACCGTATTATTGTATTAATTTTACAATGGCTTCAAATGTAGTGCATCCAATCAGAGTCAACTTTTTGTGCTCTGAAATGGTGTACTATTCAAATAGAATGTATAACAAAAAGAATTTGTAATAAAAATCCATGTTGGCCTGGCTGTGGTCTAGTGTGACTGAAAGAACAGGGAGATAAAGATGTCCTGCTCTAGGGTCAGTGATTAGCCTGCGGAGGTTAATTCCCAGTCTTATGACTGTCTGTTTGTGCTAAAAACAGGGCCATTTTTATAAATTCAGCTATTTATTTTTTTTGTCTTGTGGACTATATGCAAACATCGTTTATGTAAAATATCTTATTCAGGACAATACTAAATAATAAATAAAAAAACACATGCATTTTGTATGATTCCCCCCCCCCACAGGAGTAAATTTTACTCAAATTTACTGACTTATCTCCCGGATATGATGTCAGTAGTCTATTGCTTGGAAATGTCTTGTCGTTATAGGTCTTCCTTACCTCATGCTGCCATACATGTCATCCATCTCCATCTAATCATTCTTTTTGTTTTTGCTCTTCTGATGGTTTTCAGCTTTCTCTTTTTGCAAATTGTATAGTTGTATGGTGTATAGCGATAAGATTCAGCACCCAAAATACTATCAAAACACTCCAACGCATCCTCCATTGTTTGCCAAAGATGGATAAAAAGGTGCGCGGGAAACAAAAACCTATTATCACAGGACCTCGGTGTTCGGTGAAATATGGTCCGTGAAATTTTTACTTAACAAATCACAGACATGGCCGATTCGCACGGGATTAAGATCACAGACAACCTCTGCAATTATTACAAATGATTAGAGGTCACCAGGTAATACTAATCCAGTGCGAATAGGGTTAATGACTACTAGAGTCTAGACGATACCAATGTGATTAAACGATAACTGCGACTATATCAACATGATATCATTGATGAAAAAGACAATAAAAAAATAATAAAAAAAACTTGACCAAAACCACTCTTTGTGAAAAAACATTACAGACTGTATTTAACAAGCCGCTAAGAGCTTTCATGCTTGGAGTTGCCAGAAATCAAGAATTTAAATCCCCAAACCAGAGCTTTTCTGTTAAAGAACACGTTTTCTGCCCTGAGTTTTAATTAATATTAGCAGTTTGGCAACCATGAGTGTGTGCTCTCTCTACTCTGTGAAAGAAGCTTGCACTTGCGCTGTTTGCTATAACTAAATCTGCGATCAAACCTTCTCAGTGATGACCTGTAATAAATCCGCTAAAATGGATCTCTCAACTGTATTTGCGATTATGGTTGCTGAATAAATGCACTTGTGCAACCTCTGTGTGACAATACAGTCTTTTTTGCTGTTGTTTTAATAGAAAAACATTAATGTAATTTAGAATTATTGGATTACTAGGAATGTTTAATATTTGAGAGAAGTTACTTGTTTTACTAGTTGGCCTGTATGATAAATAGCCTATAATAAATCAGGAAACTAGAACAACAACATGCGTATGTGTTGACATTCTCTTGATTTGTGCTTATAGGTGAAAGTGCAATAGTTCTGATGACATGTACAAATACATTTCTATTTATTTGAATTGATTATAATTTTGAGCAAAATAATCGGGATTATCAGTTTAACCATTATGTAGCATGACAAAAATGTGAAAACTTTAATTGGCTAAAACTAGACTAAAATGCTCAGACATTTAGTCGACAAACAAAAACAGGACAAGGTTGACTTAAATATGATGAAAACTAAAAGTCAATTGAAAAATAGCTGACAAAATTAACACTAACACACACACACATTGTATAAAGACATTGATAGATGTAAACGTTATAATGGTAGACATATAAAAACAGACCGTGTAGTCACAATTTTGAATATGGGACTACTGATATAAACTTCTTGTACTTTATGTACAGTAAGCAAAATAATTGCAGCTAGGCCTGTCGCGATAATTAAATAACCGTCTGATCGCGATTATTTGATCTAACCGCGATTGTTTCAGACAACCGCGATTATTGCGCTCTTTTATAGACCTACGGCACAAGGGGGAGTCATGAACCAAAATAAATAGACAAGCACTAATTACGTTTTCTAGCAATATATTCAAAGTCATCTGAAGCCATTCCATAGCTTAATGTGAGGGACAGTAGTATATTTACATTGTTAAATTAAAGTTCACAAACTCGTCTGCAGCTGTCAATCATTCCGTTCAGCATTCAAACTCTGCAGCTGTCAATCATTCCGTTCAGCATTCAAACAACGCGCGTCGTCCGGTTACGACAGGATACACGGTAAAACTTTCTCCAATGTGACATTGACGTTATAATGCTTGATCTGTAGATAAAGGGCTGTGGATTTGCATAAAATGACTTTATTTTGCTGGAGTTTTTTGCTGTTTCTAAATGACTCGCTCGCTACCGTGTGCCTACACAGCACAAGGACTATGAATTGGCATCAGACGCACAATAACTGGAGTTTAAAACTGTGAAGAAACAAATGATCAATAAACTGTTGGACTGATATACACTAGGATTTGTGCCCTCGACATTTCTTCGCTTTGTGCCGTGAACTTTTAAATGCGCACTTGTGCAGCGCTGCGCACTGTGACTCCATGTTGCATTAAGCACATCATTCTGCACCCGCGATGCGCATACGCGCTTTGTTCCGCTCTGTTTTGAAGCGTATCATATTATCATGGTTTGTGCACATTTGTTTTTATTAACACTTAAATTACTGTGCAGATGTTTTCAAAAATTACTTTTTGCTGCTGATTTATACACTCACTAAGTTTAATAAACAAATTGTCATAGCTATTGAATATATTTATTTAATATTTAAAGGTGTTAACTGTAATCTTACACTGCAAAATGATAACTTACAAAGGATTAAATTCATCACAATTATTTAATGAATGAAGCACAAAGCCCTAAAACAGACAATTAATCAGCATAATCGCCAAAGCCCTAACACAGACAATTAATCGTCAAAGCCCTAAAACTGACAATTAATCGGCATAACCGCAATTATTTTTTAGACAATTAATCGTCAGCCAAATTTCATAATCGTGACAGGCCTAATTGCAGCAACAAAAAAAGTTGATTTAAGGTTAGAAAGCATGAAGCTCACATTGTCAGTCAAGTCCGAAACAAGACAACCCATAGCAACGCGTTATGGCAAACAGACAGCAGCAAGCATATTAGGCTGCTGTCACTTTAAGATCTAATGTACAGATCCAATATACTCATTCACATGCGTTTTATTTCTCAACTGTTTACGTTAGAACATAACCGACTATGTTTACTGGGATACTCGCCAAAATGGGCATTTTAACATAATTTTGTGTGAATTTGTCCATTCAAGCGCAAGAAGATGTGAAAGAGCACAATTCAGTATTTGCACACTGTCTGAGACGCGGCTTTCTGTGCACTTCCAATGTTTGTGCACACAACTTCTCACACGAGTACTGAATTGAGCAATGCCATATTCTCTTTCGCATCTTTTTGCACTGGAATATTTCAATTGGCAAGGCTTAAAAGTGTGTAACTGATAAACTTTCGTGGCGATGCAGCACTGGCCCGATCAGGACAGTGACCGTTCCGTCATCTGTCCCGAGCGTCTTTCATGCTCTGCTCGAGCCCTGCAGTATCATATGTGAAATAGGAGCTTTACCTCCTGACCTTATGCCCTGACTAAAGACCGCTCAGTCAGTCCTGTTTGGTTTACCGGCACATGCAGGTCATTGGGCCGTAATTTGGATGATTAGCCTGGGCTAACACTGAACGCAGCTCAGAATCTTGTTTGAGTGTTTCGGGCCTTGATGTGTCTGTCCTGTGTAGTGGTTACTGTAGGTGCAGCTATAGAGCATGTGTCAGGACATAGATTGCCTTGGTTGTGAGAGTGTACGATCATCACAGCACACAACTATGTGACCACTTATCATTTTAATAGACTATTTTAATACGCTTGCCCTAAGAACCATGCACAATGCTTTAAAACCCTCTTTCTTGTCATCTGTTTAGGAGCCTCGAGGTTATTGCATGTGCTCTTCAAAAGCGCTGGGTGTTTTCTGTGGATTGCCCACAATAGTCACATTATAATCTTGCTATGGAGATGCCTCAGGAGACGTTTGTTGCTATTTTTGAATATTGTTTGTACTTATTGACCTAGTTCATCTGTTTCATGTTGGCTGAAGACATGTAGATTTCTTGTGCCATTACAGTAATGTGTTTGTTAAAATAAATGTTTTGGCCATGTGATGAGGTCTTTATAATACAAAAAAAAGACACAATATGTAGTCTGTTAATTGCTGTCATTTATAAGTGTTGGGCAACTATCATTATACATTTTAGAAGAAAAAATAAAAACTCTCGGATTACCTGAATAAAATCAGGTACAGTTTGTTTCCTCTTTTTTTAAGACTACAGTTCCTGTAAGAGGTCAAACAATAGTGGATTTTACCATTATCAAAAACTAGTTTGGTCTGGCACTGGCCGATAACCGATTACCCGACCGATGGTTTTTAACATGGATTCTGAATGAAAACAAACAAAATACTCCAAGAAAACTAGTGCATTATTACAAAAATAAAAAAGTGCTGAACCATGAAAGTGTGCTGTACTTATTAAATTAAATATAAACAATATAAATGTTAATATTAAGTATTAATATATTAATTATACCTTGATCATTCATGTTAGTTCATAGTGCATTAACTAATGGTAACATAAACTAAAAATGTATTAGTAGGCTAAATGTTGAATAATGAACAATACTTAACCTTAATGTTACAGATGGACTCTTATTGTAGTATTACCATTTCATATAAGTCCTGTCATGCTTAAAGATGGTCATTTTTAACTATCTATTCATGCACACTCTATGTACAGTGAAGATAAAAAAAGAACTGAAATCGGATGCATTTCTGATATGTTTGTCGGCTGCTTTTCTCACGTCACTAGCTTTAAATATGCAACTTTCCTTACAAACGAATGCATAAAAATGCCCAGCTGGATATAAACTAATGCAAACAGATGGTATCAATCGTGACATTAAACATTTGAGTCGGCCTTGCTTGTGTATATTCTTTTCACACTGTTTTTAATTGTTTGAGTTTCTGCTAATGTTAGAGTCCTCTCAGCCTTGATGGCAAACATGCTGTTCTTTCTCTAATGCAGCATCTAGTCAACAAATTAATTACTTTATAAATATATGAAAACATGTACTGTTTACACACTGTTTCTTTGTCTGTTTTGAACAGTTCTGCACATCTGAAGTGTCCTGCTCTCACTTGTCAAAACAAACACCACAAGGCCTCTACGGGCCGCTCTCATGTTGTATAATGACAGACAGCAGACACCTCTCAGTAGGGCTGCACGATACTGAAGAAAAGTGCGATATGCGATAACTCATTAAATAATGCGATACGATAATGCTTAAAGTGTGTAAAATTTAAATTATCTTTAAAATATATTTAAAATGATATAACCTACATACGTGTTTCACATTCTTTTTGTGACAAGAAAACATCCCTACAGCTTCTGAAAGTGAACAGCAGTGTTTTACCATAGGATAAGAAGTGTTATTTTAACATCAGTGTAAACCACAGGGTTTAGGGTTTCAGGAAAGCCTACATTAGGGTTGTTTAACAACAGAAAATGAATAATCAAATGTAAAAATAAAACTGCTTAGTTTTGACTGGTTGAATTAAATATATACTGATTCTTATTAAAGCTACAAAGGTTATTCAGCCAAGAACAGTGAGTGATTTTCTCTTTGTCTTTTGTTCATGACCCTAATTATTGCAAGCTGTTGTGATATGCATAACGCGATATTTCGATAATTTCGATATATTGTGCAGCCCTACTTCTCAGCATCTTCAACAATGGACTCGACCCGGAAAAAATATTGATATGGATGATTGCCGATTAATCAGCAAAACCGATCAATCGGTCAACCTCTAGTCATTTTATTATTTAACTTTTTCTAAGTGCTGGATCGATATTATTTTCCAAATTTCCGGGCTAAAAATAAGTAATTATACCCATTCAACTTAATAATTGAAAGCAAGTCATTAACAGCAAATATTATATAGTTTATTCTTCGTTTATTAATGCTTACAGAATAGTAAAAATGTAAATGAACTTAAGTTTAAGTGAAAACTATGTTCACATAAACCCATTATAATAAATTTATTTTATAATATACTTTTTCTGAAATGTCTTACACAGCAAATATTTTTTACAGAAATCAATTGTGAATTGTGAATCAATCAGAGAATTGTGATTCTAGCGATAGGCAACTCATGTTCCTGCCAGAGGTCTAGTAATCCCACATTCATAAGGGCTTTTCTTCCAGCGCTCAGCCCTGTTTTCCATCTGCAGGACTCGAGGAAAGGCACGGCTCATTATGCAATAATTACTGCGGACTAAATGGCAAGTGTTCTGTGTCATTTGTATTGTATGTATGTGCATAAGAGACCAAGAGAGAGAGAGAAATGCTTCCCTGTGGGTTCTGCAGCTCCAGTGTCTGTCACATACCGGTTTGATTTGCAGGAGTTGAGACAACTTTGAGATTGAGATAATCGAATAGGTCCTCCGTGAGACATTTGACAGTGTGCTGCTAAAGTTTGTGTGGGCAGTGGCAGTATCTTGTGGTAGGGCTGGGCGGTATATAGCGACTTTGTACAGTAAATCTATATATGTTTTTATAAAACGGTAAAGGACGAGGCAATGCCGTTTATATCGATATACTGTAGTTTGATATTAGGGCACAGGATGAGTTGCTGTGTGCATAATTCAATTCTTCCAAAACATGAGACATGCTTTATATTAAGGGCTTCAAAATAACTTGTACGATATAGTTAGCGCGTATAGGTTAACGCGGCTTGCCCCGTCAGATGCTCTGACAGATACGGTTGAATGCATTTGAGATGTGGGGTTTTCCTCACTGTATAACTTGCGCTTCACAGGTAGATTCTCCATCCGTAAATGTTAGAAAGTCATGTAAATATCTCCATTTTGCTGTCAGGAGTGGATAAGCCTTATGTAAGCGAGTTTCCGCTAAACTTCACACACTTCAGTGAATGAGCGCCACTGCGCACATGCGTGCCAAACAGACAAAGTGCAATAGAATTGGAGCGCCATAATTCTGACTAAAATATATCTACATTTTTCCAAAATATTTGTTGTTGGAGATTAAATGTGCCATTTGTAGAATTTTAAACCTACAAGTATGTTTTTGGGATAGCAGCATCTGTAAAGTGACTATTGTAATGGTGTAATCAAATGTAGGCTAATATAATGAGTAAATGTGTTCCTCTTACTGGTTTACATTTTAATCTGTGCTTTTGTTTTTAATTAAATTTTTAATTTAGTGATTCTAATTTTTTCTTTAAAACACATTATTTTTGTTGTTAGATTGTAATGTTGTTACAATATAATGTAATGTTATTTTAACCCTTTTTTTGCACATATAGCACAGCCTAGATATACACTCACCTAAAGGATTATTAGGAACACCATACTAATACTGTGTTTGACCCCCTTTCGCCTTCAGAACTGCCTTAATTCTACGTGGCATTGATTCAACAAGGTGCTGAAAGCATTCTTTAGAAATGTTGGCCCATATTGATAGGATAGCATCTTGCAGTTGATGGAGATTTGTGGGATGCACATCCAGGGCACGAAGCTCCCGTTCCACCACATCCCAAAGATGCTCTATTGGGTTGAGATCTGGTGACTGTGGGGGCCATTTTAGTACAGTGAACTCATTGTCATGTTCAAGAAACCAATTTGAAATGATTCGAGCTTTGTGACATGGTGCATTATCCTGCTGGAAGTAGCCATCAGAGGATGGGTACATGGTGGTCATAAAGGGATGGACATGGTCAGAAACAATGCTCAGGTAGGCCGTGGCATTTAAACGATGCCCAATTGGCACTAAGGGGCCTAAAGTGTGCAAAGAAAACATCCCCCACACCATTACACCACCACCTCCAGCCTGCACAGTGGTAACAAGGCATGATGGATCCATGTTCTCATTCTGTTTACGCCAAATTCTGACTCTACCATCTGAATGTCTCAACAGAAATCGAGACTCATCAGATCAGGCAACATTTTTCCAGTCTTCAACTGTACAATTTTGGTGAGCTCGTGCAAATTGTAGCCTCTTTTTCCTATTTGTAGTGGAGATGAGTGGTACCCTGTGGGGTCTTCTGTTGTAGCCCATCCACCTCAAGGTTGTGCGTGTTGTGGCTTCACAAATGCTTTGCTGCATACCTCGGTTGTAACGAGTGGTTATTTTAGTCAAAGTTGCTCTTCTATCAGCTTGAATCAGTCGGCCCATTCTCCTCTGACCTCTAGCATCAACAAGGCATTTTTGCCCACAGGACTGCCGCATACTGGATGTTTTTCCCTTTTCACACCATTCTTTGTAAACCCTATAAATGGTTGTGCGTGAAAATCCCAGTAACTGAGCAGATTGTGAAATACTCAGACCGGCCCGTCTGGCACCAACAACCATGCCACGCTCAAAATTGCTTAAATCACCTTTCTTTCCCATTCTGACATTCAGTTTGGAGTTCAGGAGATTGTCTTGACCAGGACCACACCCCTAAATGCATTGAAGCAATTGCCATGTGATTGGTTGATTAGATAATTGCATTAATGAGAAATTGAACAGGTGTTCCTAATAATCCTTTAGGTGAGTGTATATATACATTCTCTATATTTGTTTTCATAGCCTTCAATATGAACATTGTTTGTCGGACCATTTTGTGCAGGATGTTTTTTTTAAATAAGTGCAGATCTTTTTTTTTTATCCAAATAGAAAAAGTATAAAATACAGAGATATGCACTGTATATCGCCATTTAGCCAAAAATACTAAGCCGTATCACCCAGCCCTATCATGTTGTAGTCCTTTTTATGCTGTTCTCATGTTTTCTTGCTCTCTGTTTTTTACCATCCATTCAACCTTTATCATTTTTGTCCACCCGTCATTATCGACAAATAACAATATTTGTCTTAAACCTGTGATCGCAGACTGGCCCATCATGCTTTAGGCTTAATTCAGGGCAGACATTTCGGTCACACTTAAAGTTTAGGGTCCAATTATCACTATTAACTATGACTTGTTCCTCAATAAACTGCTAATTACTGCTTATTAATAGTTAGGAAGGTAGTTGTTAAGTTTAGGTACTGGAATGTAGAATATGTTCATGCAGAATAAGGCATTAATATGTGCTTTATAAGTACTAATAATATCCTGGTATGTGCATGCTAATAAGCAACAAGTTAATAGTGAGAATTTTTCAGCATGAGCGTAGGGGTGCAAATCTTTGGCTTGTTGCTAGATTTAGTGTAAAGGTTCTGCATATGTACAATCTGCATATGTACAACAAAACTGAATTTTACAATTCAGAGGGAACATACTGTAATACACGTTTATGCTGGGTGGTTTTGAGAAAAATAAAATATAAAATGTATGATTTTTCAAGCATCATTACAGTCATTTTGCAATTTGACAAATGAAATAGCGCCTAGACAAATCTGAGAATACTTGACATAAAGAGTGCCGGCAGTCTTGCACCAGTACTGAGTCTCTCAGGTGTCACTCATCACAGCGCTAGTCTGTGACAAATCCAATTCAAACGCTCACCAGAGAAACAGTGTGTTCCCTGTGATAATAGTAATAACAGTTTAGCTTGCAATTATCTTAATGGCTCAGAGATGCTTAATTATTAGTGATTTGCATCACTTAAGCTAAACACAGTCATAAAGAGAGTCACAATAGTGCGCTCCTAATAGTACTGGAGCTGTTTTGGTGCTGCTAGTGGACATTTCTCTACTCTTCAGAAATTTGGGGTCAGTAAGGTTTTTGTAGTGCTTCTTTAATGAGTCTCTTCTGCTCACCAAGGCTGCAATCATTTCATCAAAAATACAGTACAAAAGTAATATTGTGAAATATTATTACAATCAAAATAATTACAAAGGATTGATACTTTTTTTTGGGAATCTAGGAATAGAAATCTTTTTGTAACAAGAAATTGATAGAACTCTTTTTTTTTTTTGTAACAATGTAAGTCTTTACTGTCACTTTTTATCAATTGAATGCATCGTTGCTGAATAAAAGTAGAAAATGTCTTTAAAAAAAAAATCTCACCCATGGAGTAATATGTCAAAACACAATATTCTTATTTTTGGTTAGGGCTGTGCAATTAATTGAATTTCGATTTCGATTTCGATTTTGGCTCCCAACGATCACCAAAATAGTACAATCGAGTAAAAACGATTATTTTGCGCTAATTTTGTCTTGTGTTCTGAATGACACGCGCACATCCGCCCCTCCCGAAGCCGTAAACTCTCTTAGCTTGAACGTTTAAACTGGTAAGATTTAAAAAGAAGTGAAAATGATAACCTTTAGTTACGATGCAATGCTGGCCTGATTGTGTAAGTGACAATTCTCTCATGTCCCGACTCCTAAACGCGAAAGTGTAGTTTCGACGCTTGCTTTGTCCAACCCATTTTGAGAGACAGAGAGAGAGAAGACGCAGCGCCGCGAACACTCAAGCGGTTTGTGAAATTGCGTCTTGGAGAAAGTTTTAAAATTATTGATTTGATTTTATAATCTGTGTGGATTCATTTAGGCTACTCGTACAATCTACATGCTAAAGTGAATCAATGTTTGTGGGGGAAAAGTGGTAGACCTGCGGGAATTATTAAAATACTCATTGAAGTATTATCTGTTATATTATTTATTTTAGTTCAAAAAGACTATGTTCAAATTTCGATTTTTTTTTTAAGAATTGTTGAAAGGTGTCTTTGGTAACACTTTACAATAAGGTTCATTAATTAGCATTAGTTAACTACCTTAGTTAACATTAACTAATAATGAACAATACTTCTACAGCATTTATTAATCTTAGTTAATATTAATTTCACCATTTACTAATATGTTATTAAAATGAAAGGTTGAATTTTTTAACATTAGTTAATGCACTGTGAACTAACATGAACAATGAACAGCTGTATTTTTATTAACTAACATTAAAAAAGATTAATAAATACTGTAACAAATGTATTTCTCATTGTTAGTTCATGTTAGTTAATACATTAAAGGGATACTTCACCTCTGGGAAGATGAATGTGTATTTAAAATAGGTCATTTAAGTAGAAGAAATGTGAAGAAATTTTTTAATTTGGAGCTTTCTAGACTGAGAAAACCCAGAAAATGTATTTTTGGCTTATGTGGATGAAAGACAACAACTCCCAGAATGCACTTGCTTCGCTGCCTTAGGAGGCCACGCCTACCGGTAAGAGTGCGCAGTTGAAAACAAACAACAAGGCTAGCCTACGTGATGAGTTTGCCAGGGATTTAGAGATCGCCCAAAATGTCCGGGATTCGGCTTTTGCGTTCTACAGTCGCCATTCATTCATTATGTTTACTGTGGCGAGCAGGACGAGGATGATGGCCGCGGGAGAACGGCGCGAGGCTGGTGGCGTCATTACTGAGACGCGCCGGGTCTCGCATCTCTCACGGAGGAGCGGGAATTTTCTTAGCAATGGTAAAACGCACATCAACTGATCACTTGTTTAGCGTTCATGTAAACACTACATTCAGATTCACCAATCGGAATGAATTCGGTTAGATTGAAACAAAAGGTGTGCATGTAAACAAAGAATGGCGACCGCAGAACGCAAAAGCCGAATCCCGGACATTTTGAACGATCTCGACGGCCGGACAAGTCCGGGAAAAGGAGGATGGTAACCCCTACTTACTCAGCTTTCTCCTACTATTCAGCTTTCTCCACAGAAAGAGACTGCTAGCTTAGCTTCCAAAGAAAGACGACTGACACTGTGTACAGTGAGATCCAACCCTCTATGGGCGGGCTGAAAACATGCGGAACAAAGCCATCTACTGGCTGTAGTCTTTAGCCTCTGGCCAGAAAATCCTCCGATGACGCAAAATGACGATTTTTGCGTCATCGGAGGATTTTTTCCAGACAAAAAATACATAAATATCTTGTATCAGGGGGATATGAGGGTGGAAAGTAGGGTAATTCGAAAATACTACAGGTTTTCTACTAATACAAAGCTTAATGCTAAATCCTGAAGTATCCCTTTAACTAATGTTAACTAATTAACCTTATTGTAAAGTGTTACCGTGTCTTTTTAATAAATGCAACACGTTCCCAAAGTCATGTGAAATAATCGTGTTACATAATCGTGATTTCAATACTGACCAAAATAATCGTGATTATGATTTTTTCCATAATCGAGCAGCCCTATTTTTGGTCCATAACCAAATATATATAACACTGTACACATTTTTAAGCATTAACGAAATACATTAATATCTAATGCATTACACATTTGAATTCATTTGGAACAGTTGACAAATTTATACCACTATATCATTAAAATCAGTTGTATTCCCCACCTCTGTAGTTTCAGCCGGTATATTGCTAACCCCTAATACATAAGAGTGGTAAAATAAATGATTAGCCATCAGTGTCTGCCTCAAGTTTCATAATGGGTGCACCCCCACCATTTAGCATTGTCTTCTGACTCTGATTATTTTGTGTCATGTACTAGACTAGTGCAAATTTGATTTGATTATATGAATGTGAAAGGCATCCTGTGCATTCATCAGCAGAAAACCTGCTGGCAACAGGCCATCCTCCTCTTCCTCCATCCCTCCTCTCATCACTTTCTGAGCTTCTCCTCTGGCATTGCATAAGATCTCCAGATCACACACTCCTACTTCATCTTAGAGTCAAAAATAAGATTGTAATGTTTGTATACAAGTCTCTAAATAATCAGGCCCCTGTGTACCTTGCAAAACTTTTGATTCCTTATAATCCTCCTAGAGCATTGCGTTCAGAAAATCAAATACTTACAGTGAGGAAAATAAGTATTTGAACACCCTGCTATTTTGCAAGTTCTCCCACTTGGAAATCATGGAGGGGTCTGAAATTGTCATCGTAGGTGCATGTCCACTGTGAGAGACATAATCTAAAAAAAAAATCCAGAAATCACAATATATGATTTTTTAACTATTTATTTGTATGATACAGCTGCAAATAAGTATTTGAACACCTGTCTATCAGCTAGAATTCTGACCCTCAAAGACCTGTTAGTCTGCCTTTAAAATGTCCACCTCCACTCCATTTATTATCCTAAATTAGATGCACCTGTTTGAGGTCAGTAGCTGCATAAAGACACCTGTCCACCCCATACAATCAGTAAGAATCCAACTACTAACATGGCCAAGACCAAAGAGCTGTCCAAAGACACTAGAGACAAAATTGTACACCTCCACAAGGCTGGAAAGGGCTACGGGGAAATTGCCAAGCAGCTTGGTGAAAAAAGGTCCACTGTTGGAGCAATCATTAGAAAATGGAAGAAGCTAAACATGACTGTCAATCTCCCTCGGACTGGGGCTTCATGCAAGATCTCACCTCGTGGGGTCTCAATGATCCTAAGAAAGGTGAGAAATCAGCCCAGAACTACACGGCAGGAGCTGGTCAAGGATCTTAAAAGAGCTGGGACCACCGTTTCCAAGGTTACTGTTGGTAATACACTAAGACGTCATGGTTTGACATCATGCATGGCACGGAAGGTTCCCCTGCTTAAACCAGCACATGTCAAGGCCTGTCTTAAGTTTGCCAATGACCATTTGGATGATCCAGAGGAGTCATGGGAGAAAGTCATGTGGTCAGATGAGACCAAAATAGAACTTTTTGGTCATAATTCCACTAAACGTGTTTGGAGGAAGAAGAATGATGAGTACCATCCCAAGAACACCATCCCTACTGTGAAGCATGGGGGTGGTAGCATCATGCTTTGGGGGTGTTTTTCTGCACATGGGACAGGGCGACTGCACTGTATTAAGGAGAGGATGACCGGGGCCATGTATTGCGAGATTTTGGGGAACAACCTCCTTCCCTCAGTTAGAGCATTGAAGATGGGTCGAGGCTGGGTCTTCCAACATGACAATGACCCGAAGCACACAGCAGGATAACCAAGGAGTGGCTCTGTAAGAAGCATATCAAGGTTCTGGCGTGGCCTAGCCAGTCTCGAGACCTAAACCCAATAGAGAATCTTTGGAGGGAGCTCAAACTCTGTGTTTCTCAGTGACAGCCCAGACACCTGACTGATCTAGAGAAGATCTGTGTGGAGGAGTGGGCCAAAATCCCTCCTGCAGTGTGTGCAAACCTGGTGAAAAACTACAGGAAACGTTTGACCTCTGTAATTGCAAACAAAGGCTACTGTACCAAATATTAACATTGATTTTCTCAGGTGTTCAAATACTTATTTGCAGCTGTATCATACAAATAAATAGTTAAAAAATCATACATTGTGATTTCTGGATTTTTTCTTTTAGATTATGTCTCTCACAGTGGACATGCACCTACGATGACAATTTCAGACCCCTCCATGATTTCTAAGTGGGAGAACTTGCAAAATAGCAGGGTGTTCAAATACTTATTTTCCTCACTGTATACTCGTACCAGGGACTAAACGCCTTCATAAAGGTGATCGCGCTTTCGCTGGTATGGGACCGATTTCAGATTTCAGGAACTTGCTCAAGGCACATTTATCATTGACCGCTTATAACAGGTAATCTCAATATATATATATTTATTATTTTAATGCAAAGCACTTTGGGCAACCTCGGTTGCATTTAGCAGTGCTATATAAATAAATAAAGAAAGAAAGAAAGAAAGAAAGAAAGAAAGAAAGAGGTTCATGGCCTGCAGCAATTCTGGAAATCCTGCTATCCTCCGCCAGCATAAAGCATTGTTGAAAGAATTCACTTGTGTCAGCAGGGTTAAAGATATGGCACACAAATTTCGTACATGCACACAATCGAGATGCAGGACACCATCAAAGAGATAAATAATCAAAAAATCATGCAAATCACACAATAATAGCTGTTTGTTTGAGATCTCTTCTGCAATTACATGTCAGGCATTGTGCCATTTGTGTTTGGTGTCATGTGAAACGGGATGTGATAACGTTCTGATGGAGCTGCTGCAGTGCAGATCTCTGTGGATCCCGTTTAATATAGATTCATTGAAGCTGTCATCTGTGCCCCAGATTTTAGTCCTGCGTTTTTATTCCGTCCCCTACGCTGTCCAAAAATGGATCAATCCCCCATCCTCTCCCCGTTACCGTGCCGTCCACCTCCATGGACAGGGTCTGTTTAACAAAAAACACTGTCAGATTCAATACCTCTTCTGTGTGATTTTAAAATGACAAATTAGCCTGATGCATGTTCAAATTACATAACATTTGCTTACTGAATATTTTTTTTGTTTTTCCTTGCGCTAATAGTGAAACATACTTGTAGTACTTTGTATAATAATTAATTTTACATTCTCTTATATCATCTCTTTATACATTTCCCTTTTTATATATTTAGTCTGAAATTGCTCGTTGAAAGAAAAACAAAAAAAACACAATAGCCATTTGTTGCGAATATTCAAAACTAAATGTAAAATGCATTGTGAATTGTGAATCGAGGCATGTTTTTCACGGTATTTTCCATTAAATGAACACAAGAAAATGGAACTATTTATATGTGACAAAATAACAATACATAGTAATAAAATGTATTTAGTTATTTCCATGTATACTTGCATATATCTTTTCTAAAACATTTTAATATGTGAAGAAAGCCACATGGGGACTTTATGATGCAATTTAATCACTGAATCAAAGTTTTATATGCAAGGACAGAGATTTTTCAAAAGTGGCATTAAAGACTTTTCCATTGTTACAACGAATTCTGTTTCAAATAAATGCTGTTCTTTTGAATTATTCTATTAAATAACTTTCTATTCATCAAGAAATCCTGAAAAATCTACAATAATATTAAGCAGCACAATAGTTTTCAACAATAATAAGAAATGTTTCTTAAGGAACCATATCAGCATCATGTGACACTGAAGACTGGAATAATGATGCTGAAAATTCAGCTTTGATCACAGGAATAAATTACATTTTAAAATATATTATTATAATATTATATTACCCATCCCTAGTACTTGTTCATCTGCTTCCAGTTCAGCCATTATGGTCTTATAATTGCAGACTGCCTTGGCAGAACAGTGTTATTTTCTACAAGCTCATGCAGGGACACACAGTTCACAACACTTGGACAGACGTGAGGTTCATGGGCAAGGTGAGAGGAGGGTGTAAATGAGACTCCGGTGGACCCGAGAGCCTCCTAAATGGGAACTCTGCTTAAATGGTGTGTTGGTGTGAAACTGCACAGTAAGAGGTATTAGAAATCTTCCCTGTGAGGTTTGCAGGTTGGTTTGATTGACAGTTCTGCCGGACAGGTGTCACTCAGCCTGTTTTGTTTATTGTGTCTTCTATTCCAGATGCCCCACCCTTGGATCGAGAAGAACTGTTTGTCCAGAAACTGCGGCAGTGCTGTGTGCTTTTTGACTTTGTGACTGATCCACTAAGTGATCTGAAGTACAAGGAGGTGAAGAGAGCCGGCCTTAATGAAATGGTGGAGTACATCACACACAACCGTGACGTGGTCACAGAATCCATCTACCCCGAAGCTGTCATCATGGTGAGAGAGCACAAATATCACCTAAGCAGACATACATCAGTGAATCCCATTTAGGGGATGCGATTATGCTTGATTATGGCAAAAATCATATCATAAAATCAATTCTATCACCGTTACTTTGGTCAGTATTATAATCACGATAAATTAAGACGATAGGCATGGGCAATATTACCAAAGTCTAATGAGTTTTTTTTTGTTTGTTTGTTTTTACTTAGATTCTTATTAAAGCTCCTCTTTGTCTTTTGTTGTTTGATTAAAGTGCCCCGTTATGGTTTTCCGAATATTCCCTCTCATGCAGTGTGAAATACAGCTGTTTGTGAATATAAACGCTCTGCAAAGTTGTAGAGTCGAAAGTGCACGATAAATAAAGTTATTGTCTCCCAAAAGAACGAATCGACTCTGAACCGCCTATATGAGTCGTTTGTGTTTCAAATGCCCACCTTAATTGTACGTTGTCCACCCGTGAACAACTTGATCAGTCCTCAAACACGTCATTTTATTGTTGTTCAACACGGGATTCGCAAAACGCTTGCTTTTGAAAGATGGGTCAGTACCCAGTTTATTTGTCACAACCTGTAAGCATGAATATTATTGATGTATATATTTTCTACCTGGTTTTCAAAATACGTAGTTTTGTGTTTTATATTGTGTAGGCCTTCGGCTAACCAGCTAACTCATGTTATTACTGTCTTACAGAAATACTTCTGCTAAGCAGCGGTGGGACACTATTACCTAAAACTGTCTATTAATGCTAGAGCTGGGTATTGTTAAAAAAAATTCAATACCGATACAGATACCTTGACTTCGATACCGGTTTTTGAACGATACTTGTTTCGATTCCAATTACATATTATTATGTATTTTATTATTTATAAATGTAATTTTGGTGATCAAAGTTCAGTTTTGAGGGATCAAATTATTGACTACAGGGGGACTTTAATATCAAGCATGTCGCACAGCTAAATCCAGGGTTCATACAAGGTGCTTAAAGTACTTGAATTTGACTTTTTGACATTTAAGTCATGGAAAACCCTTGAAAACAGCCATATTTATGAAGAGATACTTAAAGTGCTTTACTTAAAATAACAATATATTTTTTTGAAAAAAACCAAAAAAAACCCCAATATTTTCACGCAAAATTAACACTGCAGCCTGTCTGATAATACGAAGTACGGCAACATTATAATATCAAATATTATTTATTATTATATTATATATTATTAAATACATTGTAAGTTGTGTTTTGGATACCTTATATCTGTAATCTGTAAAAATCCTTAAAAAATACTAAAGATATTGCTTGATAAGTGAGATCTCAGATTGTAGTCCTTGTCCTTGAAAAGTCCTTGAAAGTCCTGGAATTTCTTTTTACAGTATATGTACGAACCCTCTATATCACCATTACCTATATACATGGTCCCCGTGCATATAAGAAATGTGTGGCCTAGTTCACACCACCCTACCTCTCTTGAATGCTCGCAACTGAAGCTAAATAAAGTACTGCATTTCAAAAATCAAATGTAGTAATCTTTTTTTAAAATGGAAAATTGCCCCTCTAATTCAGTTTCCATGGCAACATTAATCCTCTCCTACCATTCTGAGATCCCTCAACACACTAAGGTGGAAACACACTGAGGTTGATGCCTCAGCTGCACTGTATCGTGTGACTCACCCTTCACGTGAGTCACAAGAACTCATTACAAGTGACTAGTGGCATGGAGGATTTAGAGATATTGTATGTTAAACCTATAATCTAAAAAACATTTCATAAATCTTCATTTGAGACCTAAATGTGTCAAGTCATTTTGCCTCACCGATTGCTTGACATTTTGTTTTTGTACCGCATACACATTTATTTTGTAAATTTGTTGGTCTATATACACATGCATGTTAAACATTATCTTCCACTTCTTTTTTTTCTTAGTATTTCTTTCCTTCTCTTACTCGCATATATGTTTGCTAGCTGATTCTCATCGGGCCAGAAGATAATAGGACAAAACATGTTGAAAGTGCACACCTCTCCCTATCATGTGACCAATTGACAGAAATGGCCTTTGCCTGACCAGTGCAAGGGTGATTACTAGCCAGGCCAAGGGTAAATCTGCTCAAGTGTAAATGTACGCCAGGGAATTGTGGGTAATTACCCGTCATAAATCAAGGCCCAGACACCTGCGTTTCCTTTCAGCCATTCATAATTCGGAAAAGAGATCTGCTGTGTCCTAAATAGGGCTCTGCAATACAAAACTATATTTTTCATCAATTTAATATACAAATATTCATGTACTTGCTCTGAAATAACAGAAAATGGTTTAAAAGGTTGATTTCTTTTATATAAAATAGTTTCCCACAGAGTTTTAACTAAATGCAACAATGCAAAGAGTTACATATTAATACACAGCGATATCTACATACATGAACATGCACGGGAAAAACTACTAGCACAGCCTTTAGGAAACGTAATGCCAAATAAAAGTGCATTAAAGTCATTGTGATATAAAAAAAATTATCTGGTGCATTTTGTGAACATTTAGATCAGCAAGCCCCATTTCTAATCATAAATCCTGTGGCTCTATTGTAAGACAATCGCAACCATATAACTAAAACCTCTTAGCTTCCAGATGCACATTGTCCTCTCACGTCCCTCATTAGTCTCTCACGTCCCGCTCTCCCATCTCAGTTCGAGGTGTCAGTGATAATGTCTCGCCTCTCTCTCTCCTGTCTGGAGGTCTGAGTCGACTCTAGTTTGAGGCTGTGGTCGAAACATTGCGTCATCTTGACAGAGAAAGCTGTGCCGCCCCTCTGCAGTAGTAACACTCCTTTCCTTCCTCTCAGCCATTTTGGGACACACTGATAAGCAGTATCTCACGACTTGTCACTTCAGAGGGAGTTGATATTTGAGGTCATCCATATTTAATGCCTTTGATTCATAATTAGAGCTAAAGAAGGATGATATTTCAGTGTTGTAGTTTGTTCACAGCTGTGTGAGGTGATGGTTATAGAGCTGAATTTTTTTTAGTGCAAACATTATGGCGAAGTGTACAGATGGTTTCAAGATAATATCAGAAAATACCAAATGCATTCTTATTAAATTAATAGTTCTGACTCTAAACTCTGATTGGACAGGTATTGTTCAAAAACACTGTAAAATGCTTGTACCTGTCACCATATATTCTATATTATTGCACCAAATTGCTTTCCAATTGTTTGGCTAGAGTTATACAAACTATATATTACTTTGTGAATGAATTTATTATTCTGATTATTAATTAGCATAAGTAAATGTAACTATTTTTTTTTTTTTTTGAACTTGTGGCTCAATCTTATTTCTGGTGACGTTCACACAGAATGCAAGACGAAACGCTTTAAAACGAAACGCAACACAGGAATTCAAAGGAGAACTTTTAAGAGTGTCCTATCAAGCGAAAACTGACATTTTGGGCCAAAATTGTCCATCTGACACATCTCTACATAAGCCAAGCCAACACTTAATAATGGTGCATGTGGAATATAACATTAAAAGCAACAGCACAAGTGCCTTCCATGATGAGTTTGGTGGACTTTAGAGAGGTTTGGGAACATTTATAATGCTTATTGAAAACACAATTATAAATTAAACTTCAAAATGTAAGTTTGGCTTTACAAGTCAGTTTTCTGTGTGAAGAAATTTAAAACCAATTCAAAAATATAATTTGTATAACAATATTCCAGTGTAGCAATAATAATAATATTTTGTGAACTGTAAATCTGTAATAATTGCTTGGTACTAATACTACTTGGTGCCGTGATACTTTCACAAAAAAAATTTATTGCGACAAAAAGGTGGTAGTACTTTTAGTATATTCTCAAAATGGACATGTAATGACAGATAATGTGTTTCTTTTTTCCAGTTTTCTGTAAACTTGTTCAGGACTCTTCCGCCCTCTTCCAATCCTACGGGAGCAGAGTTTGACCCTGAAGAGGATGAACCCACTCTGGAGGCCGCTTGGCCCCACCTGCAGGTGTGTGTGAAGCTTCATATTATCATAACACTAGTCGTCTACCCGGTCCATCGTGAAGTTTGCAATATCAGCGTTCTAAATTCGGCTCTAAAAGCCCTGTCATATTTCTAAAAATCTTTAGTGTATTAGTGCTGCACAATAATGGGTAAATTGATAATGATGATTATTTTGCTGAAAAACTGTAATCATGATTAATATACAGATATTCCAGAGAAAGAGGAAGATGAGTTAACACACACACACATATTAATATATATATATATATAATAATTATCAAAAGGGGTAAAGTAATAAAGGCCATTTCACTTCACCTAATAGGCCTGTAGATGGCACATGGACTTCATTTAACCAACTATGACAGCTTCATTAAAACAGAAAATCAATACAAAAAACGATGTCTCCTAATCTTAATTCCAATAATTACAAATGTTACATTTTTACTTTCTATTGTATCACAGAGGTTTCATTTTTGGAATGAAATTTGAAATTCATGTTTGGATTTATTACAGTTTGACACAGAGAAGGTTCACTTGCAGATTTAGTAGCTGTAAATCACACACCCGGCTTGGCTGTATGACACTTTCCTTCTAGCAGAATTTCACAATGGACATCACTAAACTTACACGTATATGTTTGTCGGTGTTGTCAGATCATCAGCACTCTTGCAGCCCTGAGAAAGCGTGTGTGCATGGTTGCCAGGTAGAGAAGATTAAGTAGAACATTGGACATAAAACGTATCTTTTTAAGATAAAAGCTCAGTTTGAGTGATTGATGCTCTTGACATCTGGCAACCTCAAGCAGGAAAGATAGTGGAGGCTCCTTACCAATGCAAGATATCGACAGAAGCAGATATCATTATCACGATTAAAACACGATTAATCGTGCAGCCCTATAGTGCATGTTAAAGTTTGGTAGTGGTTCTTGGTGGTTGCCCCTTCATGTGCATTTTTTACATTATGTAAATTCAAAGACAGCATCACATGTGTCCTTTGCGATTAATCTCATATTTAATCTCATATATAATCTAATATCCAAGATAGATTAAGCAAGAGGATGTGGAATATAAAAATATCATTTAGTACAAAATAGTGTGGATAAAAATAGTTTAGTCAAATTAAAATTGACTTTATATTAGTGTTATAATTTGAAGTATGAAGTTGTTCGATTTATCACTATGCTAAAGTCAAAATCAAAAGAGTCACAGAGTTGCTGCCTATGTAGTGCATTGCATTCCAGTCACTTCTGTGGTTCCCCGCCGGCTTGATTGCAGCAAGACAGCTCATTGGGTTTTGGTGTGTGTCTCAAATGATTAAAAAATCAATTTTTGCAAGAACTGACAGCATTTATTGTTTTGGTGGCAAAGAGAACCTGACAGATGCATTCATCATATATTAATCTTTATTATATCTCTTATTCTCTCCCCCTCTTTCTCCCTTCTTCAGCTGGTTTATGAATTCTTCTTAAGATTCCTAGAGTCACCTGACTTCCAGCCCAATGTTGCCAAAAAATACATCGACCAAAAGTTTGTAATGTCGGTGAGTGTCCTTTCTTCTGTTCTACATCTGCATCATGGTTTGTCCTCATCAGCACACAATCAGATGAATATAAACACTCCCTCTGTTGTGAGGGTCAGTAAGGAAACTGAGGCCAGCTGCAGCTAAAGGTAGTGTTAAGCACTTGCCGGTGTAGAATACTAAGTCAAGTTTAAAGCAAGGGTAGATCATCATGTTAATATCTATTTGTGCTAGTGATATCTATATCTATAATATCTATTTGTGCTAGCCAATCAAGTTTTTTGGGCCCCCCGATCCGAGTCATTGAATACAGAGTATCTACTGAGTCCCGATCCAATACTTGTGTTTTCCAAGTGCTTGGTGCACACTTCAAGTACATTTAAAGTTATTAAAGTCAATTCAATATACAGAACCATGCAAGGAGTTTCTCAAGGGGCAGGGGCTCAACTGTAAAAATGGGGCATCCATCACTACGTACATATATATACATACAGTACAAGTGAGTACACCCCTCACATTTTTGTAAATATTTTATTACTTCTTTTCATGGGACAACAGTGAAGAAATGACACTTTGCGACAATGTAAAGTAGTGAGTGTACAGCTTGTGTAACAGTGTAAATTTGCTGTCCCCTCAAAAGAACTCAACACACAGCCATTAATGTCTAAACCACTGGCAACAAAAGTGAGTACACTCTTAAGTGAAAATGTCCAAATTGGGCCCAAATTGTCAATATTTTGTGTGACCACCATTATTTTCCAGCACTGCCTTAAGCCTAGGGCTGGGCGATATGGCCAAAAAAAAAAATCACGATATTTTTTTTTATATCAGTCGATATCGATAATTATCACGATAAAAGTCAAATCTTTATTTCTTTCAAGTTTAAAGGCAGATTTTTGCTCCTAAGTGAAAGTTGTAGAAACCAGAGCGTTAACTGTGGTTTTAAACTACTCTTTATTGTCAGATCATATCAGGACAAACACTTGCCAAACTGGTGAACATTTCACAAATCTGAGGTAGAGCATTCAAACATTTGTCATTTTTCCTTAACAAAATAAATATATTTATTGGACAATTAATTTCTTAGTTTCTGCATGTGCTAATTTTTATTTGGTAAAATGTAATATTCTGACTGTTTGAGTTTTATTAAACTTAACCACATTGGTCATCCAGTATCATGCATTTAAATCATGATAACCTCACTATCATGGCAAAATGTAACGTTATGGTTTCTATGGTATTTGTATGAAAAACAGTAGCCTAAATACTGTAATTATATTCCATCAGTCCTTTAATACATCGTCTACATTAATAATATAATACAATTCAATATGTATATCCCACATTTCATGGTGCAGTTAATATTACTATGCTAACGTTACAGTAAATCCATGGTAAATGATGGGAATTTGTAGACGGAAAAGCCTTCTGACTGTATCGTTGCGCACAGTGTTTCTCCTGTTTGTCAGCGCTGTTTCATCTGCCTTTAAACTGGTTTAAATCACGGAGACATTGTGTTCTTCGCTGAATTCAAGCGCTTCTCACTGGATCTCGTGACCGAGAGCGATCAGCGTAAACGCCTCAGCTCTAGTGAGCTCCATGGTGAGCTCGCGCTGCGCTGCCGTTTGGACTTTGAGCCGAGCGGATAAAAGGTCCGTGTGGCGCGCGGTTCAAATTAGTTTCGTTCCGCTTTTGGCGCATAAACATTATCGAACATTTATCGAGCTCTTGATATCGTTTTATCGAGAAAAATTATATCGCGATAATTATCGTTATCGTTTTATCGCCCAGCCCTACTTAAGCCTCTTGAGCATGGAGTTCACCAGAGCTGCACAGGTTGCCACTGGAGTCCTCTTCCATGACGACATCACGGAGCTGGTGGATGTTAGAGACCTTGCGCTCCTCCACCTTCCGCTTGAGGACGCCCCACAGATGCTCAATAGGGTTTAGGTCTGGAGACATGCTTGGCCAGTCCATCACCTTCACCCTCAGCTTCTTTAGCAAGGCGGTGGTCGTCTTGGAGGTGTGTTTGGGGTCGTTATCATGTTGGAATACTGCCATGCGGCCCAGTTTCCAAAGGGAGGGGGTCATGCTCTGCTTCAGAATGTCACAGTACATGTTGGCATTCATGGTTCCCTCAATGAACTGTAGCTCCCCAATGCCAGCAGCACTCATGCAGCCCCAGACCATGACACTCCCACCACCATGCTCGACTGCAGGCAAGACACACTTCTCTTTGTCCTCCTCACCCGGTTGCCGCCACACACGCTTGACACCATCTGAACCAAATAAGCTTATCTTGCTCTCATCAGACCACAGGACATGGTTCCAGTAATCCATGTCTTTAGTCTGCTTGTCTTCAGCAAATTGTTTGCGGGCTTTCTTGTGCATCATCTTTAGAAGAGGCTTCATTCTGGGACGACAGCCATGCAGACCAATTTGATGCAGTGTGCGGCGTATGGCTTCGACCTCTGCAGCAATGCTGGCAGCACTCATACGTCTATTTTGCAAAGCCAACCTCTGAGTTCTTTGCCGTGAGGTGCCATGTTGAACTTCCAGTGACCAGTGTGAGAGAGTATGAGAGTGATAACACCAAACTTAACACACCTGCTCCCCATTCACACCTGAGACCATGTAACACTAACGAGTCACATGACACCCGGGAGGGAAAATGGCTCATTGGACCCAATTTGGACATTTTCACTTAGGGGTGTACTCACTTTTGTTGCCAGTGGTTTAGACATTAATGGCTATGTGTTGAGTTCTTTTGAGGGGACAGCAAATTTACACTGTTATACAAGCTGTACACTCACTACTTTACATTGTAGCAAAGTGTCATTTCTTCAGTGTTGTCTCATGAAAAGATATAATAAAATATTTTCAAAATGTGAGGGGTGTACTCACTTTTGTGAGATACTGTGTATGTATGTACAGGTGCTGGTCATATAATTAGAATATCATCAAAAAGTTGATTTATTTCAGTAATTCCGTTAAAAAAGTGAAACTTGTATATTATATAGACTCATTACATGCAAAGTGAGATATCTCAAGCCTTTATTTGTTATAATTTTGATGATTATGGCTTACAGCTTGTGAAAACCACAAAATCAAAATCTCAGAAAATTAGAATATTACATGAAATCACACAGTAATTACACAGTGATACCATGGTCATTGAAGCAGGTTTTGGTTCTTTTGGCAGTGTGGGCAGGTGCAAATCCTGCTGGAAAATGAAGGAAGCATGAAGTGCTCTGAAAATGTCCTGGTAGACGACTGCGTTGACTCTGGATTTAATAAAGCACAGTGGACCAAAGTCCTCTTTTCTGATGAGAGCAAATTTTGCATCTCATTTGGAAACCAAGGTCCCAGAGTCTGGAGGAAGAATGGAGAGGCACACAATCCAAGATGCTTGAAGTCCAGTGTGAAGTTTCCACAGTCTGTGTTGGTTTGGGGAGCCATGTCATCGGCTGGTGTTGGTCCACTGTGCTGTCCACTCAACACAGCCGTCTACCAGGACATGTTCAGAGCACTTCATGCTTCCTTCAGCAGACAAGCTTTATGGAGATGCTGACTTCATTTTCCAGCAGGATTTGCACCGGCCCACACTGCCAAAATAACCAAAACCTGGTTCAATGACCATGGTATCACTGTGTAATTACTGTGTGATTTCATGTAATATTCTAATTTTCTGAGATTTTGATTTTGTGGTTTTCACAAGCTGTAAGCTATAATCATCAAAATTATAACAAATAAAGGCTTGAGATATCTCACTTTGCATGTAATGAGTCTATATAATATACAAGTTTAACTTTTTTAATGGAATTACTGAAATAAATCAACTTTTTGATGATATTCTAATTATATGACCAGCACCTGTATATAATGAAGTTTGACTCGCCATTGGGTAGTAAATTTTCTATTTTACTCACCAAACAAAGCAAATTAATAAATTCTATAGAAACATAATATAATTGTAAATTATTAATAGAAGTAAACAGTCTAATAAAATAAGAACAGATGATGAAACTTCAAGAAATAGCACAAATAAAAACAGAACAAAGACAATGCGTAATTGCAACAACTTCTCATATAGTCTTAGACCAGATAAAAATAAACCGTAAACAAATGACTTTTGAGGGATTTGTTTAAAAAGTGTGCATCAAATATGCTTAACAGAAGCTTGAACGTGTGTGACACGCTAGAACAGAGCTCATTGGTTCTTGCACGCCACGCAAGTTGATGTTAAATAAAGGATCAGGCTTAGGATAGCCGATACCGATCAGTTAAAAACAAATCTTAATCGGCCCGATACCAATCCTTGAGATAAGCTCGGGACGTTCCTGCTTTGTGCACTTTGGTGGACAGATTTTTTTTAAATGATTATTATTGAAGATGATACTGGTATCTGGAGAGATATCTGGCTTGATGACGTACCTAAAAGGAAAGCTGAGATTTAGGTCACAAGAGCTTTTTTAGTAAATATTTAGTCTCATCCAATGACCAGCTTGTAAAATGTGAGACGTAAATAAACATATGCAAGTTTGTATGACATAAAACATTCCGCATTACAACAGCAAGATATTTTTGAATCCTATTGAGAAAATAGTCGATTCAGGCGTTTACATGCTTTATTTTTTCCTTTTGAACAGATTATATAAGGTCTACACTAACTGTTTACAGGAAGGCTCTTCAGTCTGATTGAGCTGTCAGTCTGATTATAAATGGATTTATTTGGATGCATGTAAACGTAGCTACTGGGATTGGGTCTCAGAACCCATCTAATGATTGAGCTAATGGATTCAGTTCACCTTATTTCTTTTCAGCTGCTGGAGCTTTTTGACAGTGAAGACCCCAGAGAGCGGGACTTCCTGAAAACCATCCTGCACAGGATCTATGGAAAGTTCCTGGGGCTGAGAGCCTACGTCCGTCGGCAGATCAACAATATATTCTACAGGCAAGCTGTCCTTTGCATATGGTTCTTTCGGCTATCAAAATGTTCTCATTCATAAACTTTTAAGAGTAGATGCAGAAAGTGTGAGCTCTTGGATTTGGAAGTGTGAGTGTTTGTCTTTGTCCAGAATTCATCCATTGAGTCGATGTCCTTGATCTCGCTCTGTAGGTTTATATACGAGACGGAGCATCACAATGGGATTGCAGAGCTCTTAGAAATCTTAGGAAGGTGAGCGTGACCACTATCAGTGTTGCCATGACAAATCTGAAGGGAGGTCTTTCTCTCTTTGCTGAACTGAAAGAACCTGTCCGTCACATGACCGATCTCATGTTCTTCCCACAGCATAATTAATGGCTTTGCCCTGCCACTGAAAGAGGAGCACAAAATGTTCCTCATCAGAGTGCTTCTGCCTTTACACAAAGTCAAGTCTCTCAGCGTCTATCACCCACAGGTACGCTTAAGGAAATCTCTTCTGAAGGTATTTCTTCTGAGGGGGGGGGGGGATTATATGAAAAAATTCTAATGTAAAAATTCTCAAAAATGTCAGTAATTGCTAGTGCTGTCAAAGTTAGCGCCTTAATAACGTGTTAATGCAAAATCATATTAACGGCACTAATTTTTTTAACGCGCGATTAACGCAGCGCGTATTTTCTGTTTGACCCGTGGCCCAACCCCTAGTTGGAGAAATGGAGATACACAGTGTTGCCAACTTAGCGACATTGCAGACCCCTTTAGTGATTTTTTTTTTTCCTTCAAAAAAGCGCCCAAACCTTATTTAGTTTCTGAGAATCTCCGGTACTGCTCTCCCAGCACGCGCACGCACCTCTCTCTCTCTCTCTCTCTCTCTCTCTCTCTCTCTCTCTCTCTCTCTCTCTCTCTCTCTCACTCTCTCTCTCTCTCTCTCTCTCTCTCTCTCTCTCTCTCTCTGCGTCTCGCGCTGCAGACAGGAGCAGCGCTTTAATTCAGTTAAACACAGATATTATGTTGCTTCTCTAATTTTACATGCAAGTATAGCCGAAATCACAGCACAGATATTGTATTTATCTTATGTGTATTTGATTTCATCAGACGACGGCTCGATTATCAGGATTTTTGTGCAGATTAACATCTTGGAAGGGAGAGCTGGTTATGTCTTAATGGGTCGCGTTTCAGCCACTATTTCATATTCATTCCGTTGTTTGACAACAGAAAAAGTCAAATATACCAATGAAAACAGTTTTATTGAGAATTTAGCTTCATCAAAATGGGCACAGAGGGAGACAAACTAATGTAATAATAAATAATAAATGTATATTTAGCATTTTCAGAAGAGCTGCCCTGTCATGCAAAAATCTAAACATGTTTGTGTTAGTAAATTGCTCAGTGCAAAGAAAGAGAAGTAATGGGAACCTGGTATTTCTTTGTTCTTTCTACGTGTGTCTAATAGACATGAACAAGTTCTTTGAAAAACATCTATGACCTTTGAAACATGTCTCTTCTTCATGCTCTATGTTGACTATGGTTTCAATAATAAACATACATTTGCATGAAGTATCCATATTTATCCATGCCCATGTTGATTAGAGTATTACAAACTTGAAAAGTATTAATTTAAGGTACATTTAGAACAAACAAAAAAAAGTGTGATTAATCGCGAGTTAACTCATGACAATCATGCGATTAATCGCGATTACCGGTACATTTTTTAATCGATTGACAGCCCTAGTAATTGCATTAACTACTGTTAGTTCAAGTCCTAAAATGTGATTGGCTCACTGACGTTAATCATTTTGTATAACACTGGGATGTTTCTGTTTTTCTCAGTCCACTTATCATCTTAAGGCGAGACACGGCAGGCAAAAACATCGATTTTCATGCAGTGGTCAATTTTGAGATTTTGGGCTAGTTTACTCCTTCAATATGTGTTCTTTCAAGCTGCTATAAAGAAAACGTTGAAAATATACATTAAGATGTTTATTTTATTACATTTTGTTTACTTGCGGCTGTAAGTTTCTCCCGAATTTACCAGGAAGTTAGCATTACAACGCGACACGCCGAGCTCCGTCTGTTTACTGAAGTCTGTCATGACCGGTATCACTGTGAAGCTCTGAGTCTCCTGCACAACGCTATGTAACCCAAATATGGGCATTTCCTTTCTATCAGTAACCAATCGTGAATGTCCAAAGGGGGATTTAAAGCTACGACGATTTCTCATTTAGAGCTATTTAAATCTTTAACTGCCGTTTTCTCAAAATGAGTTTTTGTCATTCTCCAGTAGAAACATCTCAGCCTATGTAGCACCTGTGTACACCAAACTTTCCAGTTATACACTTAGCAGTATTCTGAAGATATTTTCAGAGGGATTTGTTAATAAATCATTCCTAGCCTGATTTATGTGATATTTTAATAAAAAAAATATGGTGAAAATCTATTTTTTATGGCTATGGACAGTATATTTTGATTCCCTAGGTAATGAAAGCATATATCCTGAAATCCCTCTGAGTTTTTATTTTCATCTTGTGTGTAAACAAAATGAAAAAATAATTTTTCACCTGGCTTTATCATATGTTCAGATCTATCTACCGAAAATATATGCAAAATCGTGCATATTTAATGAGATAATGCCTAATTTGCATAATTAAACATCCAAATTTCTAAAACTTGTAATACATTTTTTTTATATACTTGTGAAAGTAATCAACTGAGGAAGTTTCATGGTGATATCTATTATTTTAAAATTTTACCCTATTCACCTGTAGTGTCTCGCCTTAAGCTTCTATTGGGGAGGAAGAAAAATATGCAAACTCAAAATTATGCTTTAGTACTGAATACTGAATGCAAGACTCTGATTACCTGTGGCTGAACAGCACTCTTGCTTGCATGATTTAAAAATAAAGAAATAATATTAAAACATTTTATTTGATTGCATTTGAGAAAAATTCTGAACCAAAAAAATCAAGCTTCTGTATTTTTAAGGTCACCTTGAGTGCTGTTACTTTACAGCATATTGGAGACCTTTTTGGCAGCTAATGGTTATTTCAGATCTTATTTAACAATTTGAGGTAATGCGTTCAGTTCAATCATTTCTCTTCATGTTTGACATTAGAACAAGGGCAAGTAGGAAAGCTTTACAGCAACTAAGGGGTTTGGTTTAGTTCCACACCATGAGGATGCACCTTTTCATTTCCTCCTTCACAGTGATATTTGAAAGTGAAACACCTATGAATTTTGCATAACCACATGTGAAAATATTCATATTTACCAGTTTAGTGCTTCATCCAGCGTATCGCCCTCCCCCGCCTCACTGTATCCATAGTTTATAAGTATTAGAGGTTAAGATGGTTTGCATGGTAGGTGTTGCACAATGTATTAATAGAATTAGGAATAGCAGTGGCTCAATGTTAGTCATCCTATTATGTTCTTTTTGGGGGAAAAAAGTAATTTCCTGTGCTTTCAGCTGGCCTACTGCGTGGTGCAGTTTTTGGAAAAGGACAGCAGCCTCACTGAACCTGTAAGATTTACAGCATTGGCAACTGCACTGTTTTCTGTCACTATTATTAACATTTCTTTCAAGTATTTTTCTGTATGAATTCTTTATTCATGGTGAACTTGAACTTAACTGGTGCAAAGATGACTTTCTCAGCCATTTGTCTTCCTCTTCTGCATCAGGTGATTATGGGCCTGCTGAAGTTCTGGCCTAAGACCCACAGTCCTAAGGAGGTGATGTTTCTGAATGAACTGGAGGAAATCTTGGATGTCATTGAGCCCTCAGAGTTTGTTAAAGTCATGGAGCCTCTGTTTAGACAGCTGGCCAAGTGTGTATCAAGTCCACACTTCCAGGTATGAAAGCACAGATCTCGTTCTATCACTGAACATTGGGCATCAATTAACATAATCTTTTTCACATCGTCGATGTTGGGCAGAAACCTTGTATCTCCTTATTTCATCTCTTTTTTTATTTTATTTTTCATAATTCATTACTATTGGTAACCCTTTACGTCTGTCTGTGGGTTTTGCAAGTATTTAACTCTTGTGCATCCTTAAGGAATTTTTTGTCTTTTTCAGTTTAGTTTTTTTGATCACTTTGCCTGTGTTAAGGCTAACTGCATAAAATTTGGCACAGGAGTGTATTTTTAGTGGAATTTCACTATTTCACCCCTATTTCCTTTAAAAAATCTATTTTGCACTAGGTACACAAAATAGTTCCTCTCAGCGCATTTTGGACAAAAATGTCCGTATTGAAACCCATTAAAACTGCAATTTTTAATTCCAGGGCCATTTAACTATAAAATGATGCAATATTTAAGAGGCTTTCATTCTGTTGGCAAGGCTTCAAAATTTTTATTTGTACAATTTTTTCCAGATGGTGCCCCTTTTTTCAGGTTTGGTCTATAAAGCAAATACTCGCTTTATTCCTGTTTTCTGCTTCGGCATATTATAGAGCCAATTGGATCAATTATGCAGCGATAATTGTGTGGGTGTGTTGGTATGGATGTCTGAGTGTGGTTTTTATGTGTAAAAAAAAATGTGTGTGTGTGTGCTTATAATATTTGAGATAGAAAAACTCAACTGCAAATCTAAACTCCAACCACTGTGTGCACCAGTGGAGTTTTGCTGGCATCTAATGGGGAAAATCTGTTACAGCCCCCAAACAATATCTTACCGAAAGCTCATTTTTTGCGATAACATCCTCAAATTTGGAACACAACTTGCTTAGATTTATGGCTTTGGATTTCTCCGTTTTAGAGTTCAATATGTTTCATAAAATATAAATGTTATATAAAATAATGTTCATAAATCATTTTCATAAACTTAAACCTATATAACTTTATTATTTTTTTTAGTTCAGCAATAATCTGCCAAGGGTCTTCTTTAAAATGAGACCAAACTTAAGTCTTTGCTCCGAAGCTTCAAATATTTATGACAGGTTTTTGACATGAACATTTTTGTCCACTGTCCATAGTGGACAAAAATGTTTGTGTCAAAAAACTGTCATAAAAATTTTAAGCTTCAGAGCAAAGACTTAAGTTTGGTTTCATTTATGTGTAATGTGTGTCAATTTTTTTTTAATTGATTCACAAGGGTTACAAATATTTGGAGCTTGTGACTAAACCTCGTCACTCCATTGGATCCTCAAACTGTCAGTCAAACCTCATAACTCCGTCCGCCTCTATAGAGCTGGTAAGTCCCGCCCATCCGTAAAACCCCAAGTGGACCTCTAGGTTGAAAAATCGTCAATGCAAGTGAATGGGAGAAAATAATTATTTTCTGGTCCCGTTTGAATTGTGTCATAAATGTGAACATATGTTGTCTGTGAATTTTTTATATAACTTTTCATGTTACGAGTTTGACAGTATATGGTATGATTCTTCGGCTAGCAGTTGTGGAAAAGACATAACGAGAAAGACTACATGTCGCCTATGTGACGTCACCCCATAAAGTTGACTTACCCGTGGTTTTCCCCAACCTCAGCGATTTTGTCCTCTCCCTGAAAGAAGGCGGTGAAGTGCACCAAAGACACAGCCATGTTTAGCGGGATCCGTGAGCTAGTGTCCGTGTGTGAGTGGTGTTGACGTTTCAAACGCGTCGAAAGCAGCGAAGGGTTGTAGTCCACAAAGTGCTCTCACACAAAGTCTACCCGTATCAAACTTCTACCCGCTAAATTGTAGCATTCTTTACACGAAAAGTTATATAAAAAATTCACAGACAACTTATGTTCACATTCATGGCAAAATTCAAACGGGACCAGAAAATAATTATTTTCTCCCATTCACTTGCATTGACGATTTTTCAACCTAGAGGTCCAGTGGGGCTAGCGGAAGGGGCGGGACTTACCAGCTCTATGGTGAATGAAGAGCCGCACACAGTTTGGAGCGTTTCTGCTTGTTTGCAATGCAAGAGTAAATAAAGACCTGGTTCTTTGTGTTTGTATTATTCAAGAAACACTATATATAAAGGCTAATGTTTTATGTATTTGAGGAGTGGTGAAGAGAATCTTAGAATTTGTCATCGAGTCACAGCCAATACTGTCTGAAATATCCTATGCAAAGCACTTTGTCTTTAGTAACATGAGATTTTGGCCAAATGACCGAAAAAACTAAGCGCCCACATAGCCACAGTAAACTTTCTGTATCTGTAAGTTGATGGAAATGCACTGCGATGCACTTACTGCCTCAGATGCGCCCGTTCTAATGACGGACAAAACACGTATGTACGAATTTCGCCGGTCAAAAACGTTGCAATTCCATTTGAGCTTGATTTTGATTAAATGTTCATAACAATGACCCATGCAAGTGTCTGAAACCCATAATAAAGACGCAATATCAACATTAACATGTTTTATGATGTCAAAATGATGTTTTATTATTTAAAAAAGTAGCGTTTTTGGAGATACAAGGTTTCCACCCGACAGCGACGATATGCAGTAACACAAAAAGAGCATTGTAGCATGTTTGAGTGTGATAGCCATTGATCTGTAATGTCATGTGTGTTCCAGGTTGCTGAAAGAGCATTGTATTACTGGAACAATGAGTACATCATGAGCCTGATCAGTGACAATGCTGCCAAGATCCTCCCCATCATGTTTCCCGCTCTCTACAAGAACTCCAAGAGCCACTGGAACAAGTACAGCCACACTTTGACAGATTGTGTTCAGTCACAATCTGTTTTTTCCATCAAGACACATCTTTCTTATGATGAATGAACACCTGAAGGAAAGAACGTTCTGTTCAAATGGCTGGAGTAATAATGTGGTGTTTTCTCCTGCAGGACAATCCACGGGCTTATCTACAATGCCCTTAAGCTCTTTATGGAGATGAACCAGAAGCTGTTTGATGATTGCACTCAGCAGTACAAGGCTGAGAAGCAGAAGTAAGTGAATGAGGCAAGAAAGAGAGAATATGAGGCGAAAAAAAGGTGTACAGATTGTAAAAGGCTTGTTCTGACACAAATTGTTTGAGAAGGTCTTGTCAGCAGTTGTCATTTACTGTCTCAAATCCTAGTGAACTACAAAGAGAGAGACAGCATTTTGGGCATCGAACATGCCCAGAGATGATGTCTAGGTAGGCAGTTCTCTAGATTTTGAGACTCAGTGACTGTCTTTGTTCTCTAAGCAGAATTACTAAGCAAGCTGGTTTTGTTGAGCTAAGCTTGTGGCAGCCATATGTATCCACATATGCATACGAGTTATTTTCTCTGACATATCCTAAACTCTGTGTTGTTTTCCTGTTCTTCCCTAGAGAGAAGTACAAACTTAAGGAACGGGAAGAAATGTGGCATAAAATTGAAGAACTGGCTAAACAGAACCCTCAGGTAAACACCCTCCGCTGCACTCACACTTTTTTAATAGAATTTTATAATGACTTCTCGAGTAACACTGACGACTTGAGTAATGACTGCTGAGAATTCAGCTTTGCCAACACAGGAACACATTACAAAAATATTTATTTAGATAAGTTATTAAGATAAGTTATTTTTACTGCATATTTGATCAAACTATAATGCAGCCTTGGTGAGCACAAGAGAAAATACTGACTGACCCAAAACTTAAGAATGGTAGTGTATAGGACACAGTCAAACTGTCAGTAGCTATGTTTCCACCCAAAGTTGCGAATTAAACTTATGTGCAAAATTTAAACATCGCATAAAACATTTGCAAGTAAAGCACTGTTTCCTTCCAGCGAGCCGAAGAGAACAGAATCGTCACTTCCTGATAAACTGGTGCTAAGTCAATAAGACCATCTCTGGCTAAATATCATTACGAAAAATGGAAGTAATTATATATGCAGCAACTTTCACATTTTTTTTAATGATATTTAGCCAGAGATGATCTTATTGACTTAGTGCCAGTTTATCCGGAAGTGACGATTTTGTTCTCTTCGGCTCGCTGGAAGGAAACGGTGCAGGCGAAACACAATAAACGCAGTCATGTTATCATGCTTTCTGAGGCGAATGCTGCTGTTTGGGAGCGCAGTCGTGTAAGACACTTCTGGGAGGGAATTATACTGAACCACTTTGAAGACAGACTTTGCTAAGCATTTCAGAATGATCACAACAGCATTCATGCTGTGCAACGATTAGTCCAGTTATGCCGCCCCATCGCGGAAATTCACATGACTTTTTTGATGCACATTATGGAATATATTCGGTAAATGTGTTTCCATCAGTTTATGCATTGGTTTTGTCTTGTTATCGGATGAAAAAATGTATCCGACTCAATTGAGTGCATGGGTTTTAAGAATTTATGCGCTTCCAACAGTTTTTTTTAATGCGATATCTCAAAATGCACATAAAAATAGGTGGATGGAAACATAGCTAGTGAAGTCATATGTTATAGGTTAAAATTGAGAAGTTCTTTTATGATCAGATGCACAAGCTTTGAGTGCAGCTAATTTTGTACGTATCCTAATTAAAATTAATCAACTCCAAACTACTCCTGACGAGTTTAATTATCACCACTCATCTCTCTCTGTGCTCTGAGGGCAAACACAAAAAGAACCCACCATTTAATCAGGATGTGATGAGGAATCCTGTGAATGTGTGTTTATCAACCACAAGTTTTGGATTTTCACAGAGTACAAAGGTTCAGCTGCGGCCCGGTCTGGCTCAGGAGGAGGTGAGTCATTTATTTCTGTAACGGAATCGTTATTATGCATTCATCTTACTCTTTGGGTTACTTTCATCTTCCCTACCAAGTTCTGTTTAGATGTGGGGTGGGTGGTATGACGAAAAATCCTATATGACTAATTCAGTATCACAGTCTTTGCTGGAAACTCAACAAAAATGGTTCATATTTTAATAACCATGCAGTTATGTCTATTTTTGCTGATGCTTACTGCAGAACCAAATGATGTCAAGTGACAGCTCCTCCTCTCTGCACTTAATGGGTGGAGCTTAACCTAATTAAGTTTAGGAATAGGGTGTGGCTCGACTTTCAAGCTCCACCCATTCACTCTGCAGTGAGCAGCCTCTCATAATTACAATTTGTAAAAGGTGCTTGGTCTCATCGAATCACGATTTTTTTTTTAAACGTTAAAACTAAGATAGTTCACGCTCTGAATTCTGAGCCATATACAAAGTAAACTAGCTGATAATCACACCTTTGAGCGCACATCATTTGAATTCTGTTAATGCTGCAAGTTGCAGGAAACAAAACACTGTGACAGCATCCCTTAATAATATATATTCGGTAACACTTTATTTTACAGTGTCCTTGTTACATTTGCTACATGTACTTACCATAGTAATAATAGTAAATGATGCATAATTACATGCAACTAACCAAAACCTAATCCTACCCTAACCCTATAGTAAGTACATGTAGTTGCTTAATATTACTCGGTACTTAACCCTGAAGAACCTGAAGCTAAAATAGGTGTTTTTCACATATTTTGATTTTTTGACTAAAATTCTAAAACAATGTGCTATCTTCATGTGCAAGGTGTCATCTTTTTCAGAAAAAGATTAGCTTTCAACAAATTACAGTTATTGACCATTATTGTGTGTGGTGAGTTTGTAAATAGAATTTAAATAGACAAAAAAAAAAAAAATAACGAGAACAAATTTACTGATTTTTATTTAGAAAAAAACCCCCAGAAAAACTAAAGAAACTAACACTTATAAGTTTATATATATATATATATATGCCTTTTTGTGATATTGTGTTGCACAGTTTTCATTTAGGACACTTTTTTTCATACTCGCACACATACAAATACATGCATTCATACTAGGCACGCACACATGCACACACCACATGCTAAGATACTGAAAGAGTAACGGCCATCCGCCTCCCAAGTTTCATTAAAAATCATCCCAATCCCCTGTTCTGCTGTCTACCACTTCTTTCTCAATGTATTTGTTCGTTTCTTTTATTATTTTATGCAATCCAAAACACTCTAACCTGCTGCGCTTCGTATCTCTCTGTTCAAATCCTTCCTTCCCGCTCTGCCAGAAAGCTGCTGTCATTTGCTGACGGATATTGTCGAAAAATAACTGTATAAAATAAAGTGCAACCTATCTTGTTCTCCCATATAAATAACGTAAAGCAGTCCTGCCCAGCCGACCACATGTATGTTTAGGTGTGAACTAGCTTCATTAATGTGTAAATGGCATGTGTTTGTGTGCATGTGCAGTATATGATGTATAATGAAGGAGGGATGCCATTGTACTCGATGGAGACCGAGACCCCCACAGCCGAGGACATCCAGCTGCTGAAGAAGACTGTGGAAACAGAAGCCTCACAGGTACAGTCAAACACTTGTACATCTTCACAGCAACAAAAAATGCCTGTACAGTGGATTGGTGGGTATCGACATGCGAGTTTGTTCTAGAGCATGAGTGCCAAACTCTTTGCTAGCTAGAGCGCAATACATGCTCTTTTGGAGCTAATACGGTACACAATTTTGACAACGTGATGCTATATTTATGCATTTATATTTATATTTATGCATTTGGCAGACGCTTTTATCCAAAGCGACTTGCATAGCATTTCAAGGAACACATTTACATTCTTATCAGTTCTTGCTTTAATAAATAATATTGGGTAAAAACATGCTTTTTGCTGGATACATTTTTAGCTTTAATACAAGCCAACTGAAACTAAACATTAACATAAATGTCTGGCCTAAATGAAAGAAACTACAGTTAATTTAGATTACAGATTTAGATTACAATTTAGATTGCATCAAATAAGTGTAAATGTATTATATTTAAAGGGTTAGTTCACCCAAAAATGAAAAAAATTGTCATAATTTACTCACCCTCATGTCGTTCCAAACTTTTGCTCATCTTCAGAACACAAATGAAGATCTATTTGATGAAATCTGAGAGCTTTCTGTCCCTCCATTGACAGCTACACAACTGACACTCTGATGCTTCATAAAGAGATCGTAAAAATAATCCATATGAATTAAGCGGTTTAGTCTACATTTTTTGAAGAGACACGATCGCTTTATATGATGAACAGATTGAATTTAGGCTTTTATTCACATATTAACATTCATCGGCGAACATAAACAAATCACAAGAATAAACATCATTGGCTCAAACGTGCTGTGTAAAACGAGAATGAACCTCATTGGTTCTCATACATGCTTGAGCTTCCGTTTACTACAACTGATGTGTGAATTGATAAATGTTTATATGTGAATAAAAGCCTAAATTCAATCTGTTAATCAAAAAAGCGATCGTGTCTCTTCAGAAAATTTGGACTAAACCGCTCGATTCATATGGATTAGTTTTACGATCTCTTTATGAACTTTTTAAAGTGTCAAAGTGGTAGTTGTGTAGCTGTTAATGGAGGGACATAAATCTCTCAGATTTCATCAAAAATATCTTCATTTGTGTTCCCAAGATGAACGGGTTTGGAACGAACTTATGTATACTTTGGGCATTAGTCTGGCACTGCCTCAGGAATGCAACCGTTTTCTTTTCAGGGGATGAAAGAAATCAAGAAAGACAAGGTTTTGATGAGGCGAAAGTCTGAGCTGCCGCAGGACGTCTACACTATAAAAGCCCTGGAATCTCACAAGCGAGCGGAGGAGTACCTGACGGCCAACCAAGAAGCCCTCTGACGCGGGAGCCCCGGCACCCTCCACCGCGCCTAAACTGTTCCTCTCGTCTTGGTCCAAAATTGTCGCCTGCTGTAACCCACCTCTCTATTCCTCTGCCTATATCCACACTCCCTCCTCCCTCACTGTTGGAAAGCCCCGTCTGCAAAAGTCCAGTCCACAGAGCAGTGGAGAGCTCCCATGCACTCTTCCTCATCTCCCCAACTCTTTCCCCCATCCATAGATGCTGATCCGCACACCGAACAGAAGCGACCGCTGGGTTGGTAGAAAGCAAGTGTGGGTTACAAATAATCAAAGTATGCTCTTGTTGTGGTTGCGTTGTTTTTCTCTCCACACTTTATGTTGCCCACTTTATGCTGTCTCCATTTGTCCGCATGTTCCCTATCCCTTTTTTACCGCTGCTTGAGAGCTTCTCCTGTTTTCCCATCACCGCCTCTGCGAATCTGTCGTGTCTGCAATGAAGGGGGCCACACTTAACTAAATGAATCATGTTACTGGAGATATGGAGATGGAAACCCTGTCCTGGATTTTAGATGGTGTGGATGGTCGCCAAACGGGAGTGAATCAGGGTAACTCTTGATGTCAATCAAAGAACTAACTAGTGAAACGTGTTTCTTACAAAACAAGCTTTATGAATTAAACATGCAAGTTTGAGATTTCAACTCGCATGGGATTGTGAATCTGTTTCAGATGCTTTCCTAGACAGGTCTGCGCGAACATCTGAGATGGGACTTTTGTTTCTCCATCGAGACCTGGTGCTGTAAATGTTTCAGGTAGTCATCTGAAGCCGTTTTTTTAGATCTAAGACCATGACCACACATTTTGAAGAGATTGACCTAGTGATTGTCTTAATGATCATGAACAACAACAACAACAACAACAAATAAGTAAGGGAGCTTTGTGGAAGCAATCACCTCTATATCCAGCACCAGCAGAGCGCTTGATGAAAATGCTGTAAAAGTAGTATACAGTCCGTTTACAGTCGCATAAAAGAATGTGATCTAAACGCATGCACCAATGGCCTATTGGTCCACACTCCACTTATCTTTGTATGCATCTATTTTAGTTTCATTTTAAGACTTGTACCTCTTCAACAGATTCCCATGAAATCGCAATGTGCTTTTTTCACCTCCTAGCTTTTGTAAGTTGACTTGTTTCGCTTCATAGGTTTCTGTGATTTATAAAAAAAACTAGACGAGAACGAAAAACAAACTCCCGTTGAACCTTTAAAACGGAAACCGTTCAAGATCGGGAACTACCGTCCTGTCCAAGATTCTCATTTCGTTGCCGTTTTCACTTTAAAGCAATATTTTTTCCAGGTGTTAGAACGGTAAAGAAAAACATCCACTGATCTAGTGTACGATCAAGCGCTATACAATCCTCCTTATAGGACTATATACTTAAAGAGAAAAGATACTCGCTTACCTGTCCAGGCTTAATATACGGAAAAGCGACAGCTTGCGATTGCGACTACTTGTGTACTGTATATTGTCATGTATATTGCTTACGATTGTACCCTTGCCCTTCAGTATTCCCTCTTTCTGCCCCAACTTCATCTTTTCTTTAGTTCTGTTTGCTTGAATGACTTCATTCTGATGCATGATGTCCCCTCTCTGTTGTAAAGGTCTGTCCCGTGAAGTGTCACTTTGATCATTCCAATAGTGAGGGAACATTTCCTCCTCCTACAAGCTGCTGGACAACGCAACACTTTATTGCTATCCAGTGTGCAGCTCAAGCTCCCGCCGTAATTCGCTCCTTGTGAATTCAAGCTGCTACACTTTTTCCATCGTTCCAAACGTGTGCGTATGTTTCGACTCATGCTGTTACAGCCTATAGTATGCAGTGCAGAGGTGAAGTCTTTAAATCATTAGCTGTTTGAAGTGTCGTTACATCACCTCAGCCTATCAGTGTACGGGAATGACTCGTCCATGCAATCAAGAGCATGAATTGCCAACCTAGCTGCCTCTAAATAGACCAAAACATTCCAGAAACAATCAGAGGCAACTTCGCTCTTGAACGCAGCATGATTCCTGCCTCAATGCAGTTTGCCCGGCGAATGGGGCCCGTGTTCAGCTTGTCCGGCAGCAACAACAAAACCGAGGGAAATTAAGAAAGTATGGGTCTCTCCACACTCACCCTTTCCCTCCTCTCCCAGCCCTCCTAATCTTAAGCTGCTTTCCAGGTCATATGTACATATGTTGTACTTTAATTAGGTTGAGCATTACATAGTATGAAAGTCATATTTTGTACAGATGTTCATGTATGTACAGAACAACAATAAAGAAACACAAAAGACGTGACGGCCAGTTGTGTTGCTCAAGCCATGTGAAATACATAAAGGATTAGTCACTCATTGCACATCTTCAATCAGATTAATGGATTTTTTTGTGACTTGAACGGCACATAACTGAGATGCACCATTACATGTTTATACTGTCATACAAAAGCAACCACTAAATCTCACCAAACTTCACTTTACAAAAAAATAATCAAGCAAACGAACATACTGCATAATTAACACAACTGCCTTTGGGAAAAGCCTGAGTGTTTTCAGGACAATTTTTGCCAACTCTGTAACTGAATAATCAAAAAGTTCAAAGCAATTAAAAGGTAAACTATTACATTTCCTCTTTAAGAATTCCACAGTTAGGGTGATAAATGTGCCTTTTGGGTTGACTGAGCAAATGTCAGAAGGTCCTCTAGCGTTTATGCAGTATGAGAAGTGTCGAGGCCGAGGCGAGGCTTCACTTGCGCTCCAGTCTCAGGCCTGCAGAGCTCTGTCTGGTCTGGAGCGTCTGCTGGACCATGTCCTTCCACTGGTCGTCTGAGATCTCCTGGGCCCAGGCAGGGATTCCCAGTGTCGGAAGATTGATGGCCGCCATGGTCCTTTTCACCAGCTCCACGTGATCTGTGAACACAAACAAGAACATTTCAAATATGTCGGTACCACGTTGGTTAATTGGTTGATATTAGCACTTTTTAAATGCATCTATATTAGTATAAGGTAATGGATATTTTAAAGTACTCATTTATTTAGATTACCTTTGCCGTCATTCAATTATGTCTTCTAAAACACTAACTATTAAATAACTCAAATAATATAATTTATGGGCAAAAACTTGCTGCACATTATACATTATAATGGTGTGATGGCTAAATTCACTTGAAGTATTACATTTTAGTATTTTATTTAAGGAAAATAGTGTAGAATTTAAATATCGGATATTTATAGGGCATAACATGAAAGCAATCTGTATGTTAGACTAATAACATGCATGCTTTAGCCAAGGTTTAATCCTCATTCCACCTGTTAATTCCAGAATTGCACTTGTGTATATTTTCTTTTTTAAATAATACTAAGTTAAATCAACCGTTTTGTGTACTTCTAGTATTAATCTGTATTATTTATAACGTCCATTTATTTTATTTGAATAGTGATTTTCACAATACTCATTGTTTCAAAGCAGCTTTACAGAAAATCCTGATGTTAATGTTCTATAATAATCTCATTTGGCAGATTAGAGCTGTGCAATAATGTAGTTTACATTTTGTGATTATAAAAGCAATCAAGCAGTTGAGATTTACTAAATGATATATACTGCGTTATGTGAGTGTACTGATAAAGTTGGATATATTCAACTTTATAACCATAATGGATGACTTCATTCATATCCAAACTTTATTTTTTAAGGCCAATAGCATTGATTAAGGTGATGAGATTTTAGTCCAACACACTGACAGAGGAGTAATGAAACAATAAGTGACATGATGACAGTATATCAGTGTTGTGTAAAGTCAGTTCTCATGCTTACCTGCATCCATGGGAATGGACACTTGACTTCTACAGGCAGCAGCTCCTTCAGGATCCTCCTCTTCGTCGCTGTCAGGAGGAGGCTGGGGAAGGAACAGACCCATGGCCTGCAAAATGTGGATGAAGATCAGATTTCAGCAAGACAATTCAAATGTAATGAAACCAAGCAATTAGAGGGTAAAACCACACTTGCTGACCAGAAAGATGAGGATACAACAGGCACCCTGTACCTCTATTCTCTCCTGGACCTCCTGGAGCTGCTCTGCGGCGCTCGCCTCGTCGGCTGGCTCTGTGTGTGCGCTGTTCATCCCGTCTGGGTCTTGGTTCAGAGGCTGGTAATAATACCCAGCACTGTCCTCGTCTCCAGCATTGTCCTCGTCCTCCTCCATGTCCTCCCCGCTCCACTCCTCCGGCACTGCGGTGTCTAAAGGCCGGTCCTGCACCACATCCTCCTCGGAGTTCGGTAAGATTCTCTCGGGACCCATCTCTCGGGCCCTCGCCACTTCCATTCACTGGCTGCTAACACACACACAGACGCGGGTGAGAGAAAATAGTGTGTGTTGTATGGGGTAAAACATCCAACTGTCAATGTAAGCTTAGGCTATGAAATCATGCTAGGTCATATACACTTACAATTCCAGGGTATTAACTAATGAATGCGACTGTTCACCATGCAGAAAATGATCTCAGGTCATTTTCTGTTACCTGTTTTCTTCTGTCGAGCTCTTTTATCCAAATGTTTTGAGCAGATGTATGTGTATCTGGAGAGCTGTTATTTGCTTCCGGTCCTGCGCAGAAGCAGAACTGCGCATTGATTGCGTCATGATACATCGACGAGCTAGCTAAGCGATTAAATGTGTACATAAAAATAAATAAATAAAGGTGTACATGAAAATACCAGATTTTTATATTTTTTTTCATTTTGATGCTTCATAATTTATTTACGTTATTAATCCATGTGTTTATTATATACTTTGTTCTAATGTCGAGATATGAATGTTGTCTCTGTTGCTGTATCTATTCTGAAATAAAAATGAATATGTAAATGTATAAAGTAATAGAAATTAAATCTTTTGAGTAAAAAAGATTGAGTAAAACCCTGTCAGACCGAGTTTTTTTCTTTTTTATATTATTCCCACTCAGTGCTGTTTGTTTAATATGTAGTAAATAAATAAAAAGTAAATAAATAAATAAAAACAATTAAATGCAACTAATTCAATTTGACTCATTAGAATAATTTTTTTTTATTTTGACTCGCAAAATTTTAACCTTATTTTATTAGGATATATATATATATATATTAGGGCTGTCAAAAGATTAATCACGATTAATCGCATCCAAAATAAAAGTTTGTGTTTACATAATATATGTGTGTGTACTCTGTATAATTATTTTGTATATATAAATACACACACATGCATGTATATATTTAAGAAATATTTGCATACATATACTGTATATATTTATATATAATTTATATTATATATAAATATAATTTTTTTTTATATAAATTACACATTTTTCTTAAATATATACAAGCATGTGTGTGTATTTATATATACAAATTAAATTATACACAGTACACACACATATATTATTTAAACACAAACTTTTATTTTGGATGCGATTAATCGCGATTAATCTTTTGACAGCCCTAATATATATATATATATATATATATATATATATATATATATATATTGGCCTATATTACATCAGATTTGGAAAATTACAAACTAACGTGTTATAAATCCTAAAGATTAACAATTTATTTGTGTATTGTTTATTTTCGTTTCGGAAATTTTCTTTATAAATTATTATAATTGTATCTTGGTGTACATGTTTATTATTGTTTAATAGATAAACAAGTAAATATATACATCTATGAGGAGGACGAATAATTGTAAAAGAAATTAAAACATTTAGGTAATAATGGTAAATAATTGCATCATGAAGTACTGCGTTGATATGGAAGCACTGCTGCACATAAACCTATGACATAAACATAATAAATACATGTATTTATCATGTATTTATGAGTGGATATGACCACCGGGTGGCGCGCGCCTCTCCGTCACGTGTGAGTTTGAGCGGGAAACGAATGACCTGCTGCAGTCTGTCTGAACTTCCCGTCGAAGTTGTAAAGCGCTTTTAGCTGTTAATATCGAGAAAATCACACTTGTGTTATTGTCGAGGGACGAGGACGTTTGCTCAGTATGAACATATACTTTTGTGGAAGTATCCGAGGAGGGAGACAGGACTTGCACATTTACCAGAGAATAGTGAAGAAATTACAGCAGTATGGCAAGGTTTTAACAGAGCATGTCAGCTATGACAGTCTGTCTGAAAAGGGTGATTCACTTTTACTCTCTTTCTCTCATAGTTGCGCTGTTTATCCATTTCATATTGTTTGGTGTTAGTAAGTTAAATCATATGTGTGTGAACAACTGCAAATAATCGCATAGTCGTAGATGCAGTAAACATGTCAAGATTCAAGATTTTATTTGTCACATACACAATTATACAGAGTAAGTTACACCCAGCAGTGAAATATAAGTCAGGTCCACTCCAATAACAGTGCAATTGACCTTTCGCCGGCCCCTCCCCCAAAACGGCCATTGTCCAATCACACATCATAGCAACCGTTACTATGTGAGCAGGTCCGACAAACATTAGCAAGATGGTGAAGCGTGCGCCCATGGCGTTTGTAAATCGGACACTACATACCCCGAGAGATTGTCTGGAGGAGTTGTGGTCTTTCCATTCCCAAAGCCGAAAACACAACGTGAGCGGTGCCTACAATAGATAAAACAGTGTGGACGGCCCCACTCCCAGTTAAATGTGTCGAACATTACGAAGCATACGTTAAATACGTCTGCTGGCTGTGGTATCGATGGCTACTTAAAGTTTTTCTTTTTTTTTTCTGATCTGAAAAACTATCCTATCTGTAACTCAAAAAACATAATATTGTCTGAACCGCGAGTTTTATGATCCGTTGCCCCACTAATAAATATTATGGTCTCAACCGCGATTTTTGTGATCTGTTGTCCCCCTAATAAATATTATGGTAACTTAAGTGCATTATGAAAGACAATCAATGAAAGTTATTTAGATGCAAATTAAGGCTATGTCTGGTTAAACAGTTATTGTGTGATTTCGTTTATTGTGCTTTGTCAACTTGAAGCATGAATTTGAGAAAGAAAATCATTTTTGGAAGAAAATGCACCACATACTTTTGTCAATGATATAACGTTAGGCCTAAGTTATAGCTAAAATATTGTAAAAGCTTTCAGTTCACCCTGCCTAATTGTAGTTGAAAAGTCAAATTAAGCTTGATTAATGATATACTGTGACTGATCAAATAAACTACAGCATCGGGAATATAACTCCCATGTGTTTTGCAGCATTTAAAATTTTAGTCATAGTGTTATGCGAAAAAACACACATAAGAAATTATTGCTGACAGCACTTTTATTTTCAGAGACAGTTTTTTCTTTCACACAAAAACACAACAGTAAGTGTCTTACAATGCTTTTAAACACTTGTTTCCTTGTTCTTTGCCATAATCACAAATGATGTGTATGAACACCGGTAAGCATTAGCCTCGATAGAGACGTAGATAGTAGTCGTGTCTCCTTCATTGCGTATTTTTATATTATAATATATCCCTCCACTGCATACTGTAACCCTTTTTGCCTCAATCTGGAGGATATCGCGGAGGTATTGCTCCAAAAAAGGTCACTGACACGCACGGGTATACCTTTTTCCGTCATGGCAATCTGTCGCGCTGGTCGTGTTTGACCATTTGTTTGTCGGACGTAGCAACAGTAACTAAGGGGGGCGGGGCTCGGCGAAAGGTCAATTGTATAGAATACAAAAAAAAAGAATATACATAAATATTAAGAAAAAGAAAAGTAGAAAAAATATAAGAATAAAATCAAATAAAGGATAAGATTTAAAAAATGTATATATAAATATAAATGTACAGGTCAGTATGTTTGTTGACTTAAATAATACTATTATATACATGTGTCCGTGACCCAGGTGAAGATGCAGCGCTGGATGGAGATAAAGCCATTCATGATCGAGATGTGGAGTGGCTGAGGATGTCTGATGGTGAGAGATCACAGTGACATGCTCATATTTCGACATTCCTCATTGTATTTATTAAAAGTGTTGTTCATACATACATAATGTAGTCAACAGTGGCCCGAAAAACTATCCAAGTGGCATTTACTTTCACAATATGAAAATTCAGGTGATAAAATGAAATGAATGTGATTCTCTACACATGTTGTTACTCTGCTAAGGTGATCTTAGAAAATCAAACTCTATCATACACTAAAAATCACTAAAACACCAACTGAAAGTTTGAATATGTTGTTATCTGATGCAGATATAATTTTTTAATTGTGATTGTTGTGTTCAATATTTGATGACATATGAAATAATATTATAGTTTATTGAATGTTTAGACAAAATATTAACATTTTTTAAAAGCTTGCATATGTGGCTCATATAGTGTAATGAAGGAGAATATGGAGGTCATACTTGAGGAAATGACACCTTAATTTTATTCAGAGGCCCAAACTGAGCAGAAATATGCAGTTTGGTGCAGTTGCAGACATTTATATGGCCAAATCTTATCAGTCCTGCAGAAACTTACACAAGAGGTTAATAAATATCAGTCATCACTCTATATCTCCCTTTATATGTCTTAGTAAGATTATATTTAAATGCTTAGTTTTATGACTAAAGCTCTGTAGGTTTAAAACATATAATACAATGATGATTGACAGATGAACAAATTTAAACCATCCTCAAAAGCCTGATGGATTATATTCGGTACACGCATTATAACAGGACTTTTCTAAAATAATATATGGATAATCAAGTAAAACCTATAATTACTCTCAACAGCAGCAGCATAGCAGATCTATCCCGCCAAGATCAAATACATTAACATTGTCATATCCGCTAAACTCTTCTGAGATTTTCATAATATCCACAGTTATTCAGGACTCTGATTACAGTGTGCTCTCTCTGTACCAGTGATCGTGGCTGAGGTGACACAGCCGTCATTAGGAGTCGGTTATGAACTTGGCCGCGCTGTGGAAATGAACAAGAGGGTTCTCTGTCTCTTCAGACCTTCATCTGGAAAAGGTATTTAGACATTCTCCCAGCTTTCCTTGGGAAATAGATTACACGGTTATTATATTACATATACACTCACCTAAAGGAGTATTAGGAACACCTGTTCAATTTCTCATTAATGCAATTATCTAATCAACCAATCACATGGCAGTTGCTTCAATGCATTTAGGGGTGTGGTCCTGGTCAAGACAATCTCCTGAGCTCCAAACTGAATGTCAGAATGGGAAAGAAAGGTGATTTAAGCAATTTTGAGCGTGACATGGTTGTTGGTGCCAGACGGGCCGGTCTGAGTATTTCACAATCTGCTCAGTTACTGGGATTTTCACGCACAACCATTTCTAGGGTTTACAAAGAATGGTGTGAAAAGGGAAAAACATCCAGTATGCGGCAGTCCTGTGGGCGAAAATGCCTTGTTGATGCTAGAGGTCAGAGGAGAATGGGCCGACTGATTCAAGCTGATAGAAGAGCAACTTTGACTGAAATAACCACTCGTTACAACCGAGGTATGCAGCAAAGCATTTGTGAAGCCACAACACACACAACCTTGAGGCGGATGGGCTACAACAGCAGAAGACCCCACCGGGTACCACTCATCTCCACTACAAATAGGAAAAAGAGGCTACAATTTGCACGAGCTCACCAAAATTGTACAGTTGAAGACTGGAAAAATGTTGCCTGGTCTGATGAGTCTCGATTTCTGTTGAGACATTCAGATGGTAGAGTCAGAATTTGGCGTAAACAGAATGAGAACATGGATCCATCATGCCTTGTTACCACTGTGCAGGCTGGTGGTGGTGGTGTAATGGTGTGGGGGATGTTTTCTTGGCACACTTTAGGCCCCTTAGTGCCAATTGGGCATCGTTTAAATGCCACGGCCTACCTGAGCATTGTTTCTGACCATGTCCATCCCTTTATGACCACCATGTACCCATCCTCTGATGGCTACTTCCAGCAGGATAATGCACCATGTCACAAAGCTCGAATCATTTCAAATTGGTTTCTTGAACATGACAATGAGTTCACTGTACTAAAATGGCCCCCACAGTCACCAGATCTCAACCCAATAGAGCATCTTTGGGATGTGGTGGAACGGGAGCTTCGTGCCCTGGATGTGCATCCCACAAATCTCCATCAACTGCAAGATGCTATCCTATCAATATAGGCCAACATTTCTAAAGAATGCTTTCAGCACCTTGTTGAATCAATGCCACGTAGAATTAAGGCAGTTCTGAAGGCGAAAGGGGGTCAAACACAGTATTAGTATGGTGTTCCTAATAATCCTTTAGGTGAGTGTATGTGACTCTGGACCACAAAACCAGTCACATGTGTACATTTTTTGAAATTGAGATTTATACATCCTCAGAAAGCTGAATAAATAAGCTTTCCACTGATGTATGGTTTGTTAGGACAATATTTGGCCGAGATACAATTATTAGAAAATCTGGAATCTGAGGGTGCAAAAAAATCGAAACATTGAGAAAATCACCTTTAAAGTTGTCCATTTATGTTCGCGATTGTGCTGCATTCACTCACAAAAATAAATGTTTTATATATTTACGGTAGGAAATTTACAAAATATCTTCATGGAACATGATTTTTATTTAATATCTTAATGATTTTTGGCATAAAAGAAAAATTTATCATTTTGACCCATACAATGTATTATTGGCTATTGCCACAAATATACCCGTGCGACATGTGACTGGTTTTGTGATCCAGGGTCACATATATACACTGCCCGGCCAAAAAAAAAAGTCGCTGTTTGGATTTAAATACACAAAATGCTGAAGAGTCTATGACTGGATCATTATTGCAGTGATTATTATGTTTCTAGCATGTTATATGTTTGGCAACAGTTCTTCTAACCATAATTGATGGAGTGTGTGGCTTTTCATTTCTTAAAGGTGCCCTAAAATTTGAAATTGAATTTATCTTGGTATAGTTAAATAACAAGAGTTCAGTACATGGACATGACATACAGTGAGTCTCAAACACCATTGTTTTCTCCTTCTTATTTAAATCTCGTTTTTGAAAAACACCCCTGAAAAATATCTCCACATAACATAACGAATCTCCACATAACACTGACTGTGACGCAACAGTCTGGATCATTAATATGTACGCCTCCAAAAATTTGCATATGCCAGCCCATGTTCAAGGCCAGGCGGAACTCAAGCCGAATCATCGTCCGAATCATTTTTCCTCGAGAGACATCATGGCTTGCAAACGAGCGAAGCATGGCAGTTGCTCAGTATTTGGATGTACAAATGAACACAAAGGTATTTTTTTAGTTCCTTCATCCGAGCCTCTGAAGAACCAGTGGGTTATGTGAATGTCTGATGTGTAATTGTTCAAGTTCAGACAGATAATCTTTCTCTCAAAGTCGTTCAATACTGTTTATGCATCAGTAAATCAAGCCAGTGACTAAACGATCAACTTCACGTCGTTTCTCTTGGTAGGATGAATATAATCTTATTTAAACTGTGATTAATATACAGATAGCGATCAAAGAACAATCCCTTTCCAGTCGCCCAAGCTGTCAATCACACAGCGCGAGTTTATCTGGACACTTGCCAAAACTCGTTATGAAATCAATGACGCTGTTACACTGCACAACGAAGCTCTTACTGTACGTACATCATGTTTGCATTGGTGAAATCATTAATAGTGAGAGTGCAGAAACTGCGTTGCAATGATAAGATCTTCATTCACGTGATCAACAGGCTTACACTGAAGTCTCACAGCAGCCAATCACAGCAGTGGGCATTTACACTGAAGTCTCACAGCAGTGGGCGTTTACACTGAAGTCTCACAGCAGCCAATCACAGCAGTGGGCGTTTACACTGAAGTCTCACAGCAGCCAATCACAGCAGTGGGCGTTTACACTGAAGTCTCACAGCAGCCAATCACAGCAGTGGGCGTTTACACTGAAGTCTCACAGCAGCCAATCACAGCAGTGGGCGTTTACACTGAAGTCTCACAGCAGCCAATCACAGCAGTGGGTGTTTACACTGAAGACTCACAGCAGCCAATCACAGCAGTGGGCGTTTACACTGAAGTCTCACAGCAGCCAATCACAGCAGTGGGCGTTTACACTGAAGTCTCACAGCAGCCAATCACAGCAGTGGGTGTTTACACTGAAGTCTCACAGCAGCCAATCACAGCAGTGGGTGTTTACACTGAAGTCTCACAGCAGCCAATCACAGCAGTGGGCGTTTACACTGAAGTCTCACAGCAGCCAATCACAGCAGTGGGTGTTTACACTGAAGTCTCACAGCAGCCAATCACAGCAGTGGGCGTTTACGCTGAAGTCTCACAGCAGACACGCCCCTTCAAACAGAGTGTTCAAATCAGAGGCTAAAATCAGGCTAGGAAAAATGCTTTTTATTTCTAAATTATAACACATTTTGATTTAAAAAACATACTAACATTATAAGGGCACCCCAGGAAACATTCTAAAATAATCAAATAATCCATGCAATGGCACCTTTAAACAACCATGTATGAAGAAACATCATGGCCATATTCCAGGATGACAATGCCCAGATTCATCAGGTTTAAACTGTGAAAGAATGGTTGTGAGGAGCAAGAAGAATCATTTTCACACATGAATCGGCTCCTACCTTCACTGAAAGTGTTTGGGATGTGCTGGAGGAGGCTTTACTGGACTCATTGACAATACAAGATCTTGAGCAAACACTCTTGATGGAAATAACATCACAACCTTTGTTTCCATCAAGAGGTGTATACATTTTTGTTTGCCTATTTAAATCGAATATTTGCCTAAATTCAAACAGTGACACGGTGTGAGTGGGTGTTTGTGTGTGTGTGTATAATTTCTTATTCATTTCTGTTGATTTTTGGTGGAGTGTGACCCTGGCTTTGACAGATTGTACGTGCCTCTTTTCATCTCTCACCCTCCAGTGCTGTCTGCCATGATCAGAGGAGCGTCGACAAACTCGCTCTTCCAGGTACAGGACTACACGGAGGATGAAGTCGAGAGTTTTTTGGGGAAATATTTTGATAGTATCAACAAGAACTGATGATGAGCATATTTCAACGAATCATAACAGATAAGCACAACTCTTATATGATGCTCCTCTCCTTTTAGAAAGCAAAGTTTCCCTTTGGTGGCCATAAGCATTTACATCACATTGTAAAATGTAAATGACCCTGTGTTGTTACGTACATGTGAATAAATCTGTCCCATCTGAACACTGGTGTTACATAGGATCATAGAAATAAATGTTTTGTTGTAATTTCTAGTATCGTCATTTCTGATGACGAACATTAAATAACTGAGATAACCACACAGATTCATTAGAAGGTGATTTCCACATACTTTTGGTCATATTGTGTAGTGCAGGGCTATTCAATTGGCGGCCCGCGGGCCAAATGCGGCCCGCCAATCATCTCCATGTGGCCCGACGGCACCAACCTCCCTCCTCCTCTTTTCCTGGCGGTGCGGCTAATTCAGTTTGATACTCGCTCCGATTGACCTGAGAAACGTTTTACGTGCGAATATTTCAGCAGTTATTATATGCGTCCCGAATTTATGTCGACTGAACCAGCGATAGGCTACCAATTATTCGTGAATGAATCAATCTTTTGGTTCGATTCTAAACGCGCTTGCATAACGGTCTAAAACTATTCGGATTCATTCGGACCGCTCAGTCACTGAATCATCTGAAGCGGTTTCTCGTTCAGTACAGTAACAACAAATAGCGATGTTTTCAGTTGTTTCACTAGTTTCAACACGGCCCAGCGCGGAGTTGCGTTTACTCCCGGTCCCGGACACTAAACAGCGTTGCGACAACCAGTGGGAAGCGTTTCAGTTCGACAGAAACCTCTCTGTTACAAACTACAATTCACTCGATGATTTAATTAGTATTAAATCGGATGAAACAGCCTCAACATTCCCAACAAGACTGACGAGGAAAGCAGGAGAAACATTGTGGCATGAACGAAATTAGAAGACTTTAAATCCCCTAATCACCCTTACAAACATTTACCATGAATGTACTGTAGTAATTTACCATGGTTGGGCAGAAATGTGCAATATTTATATTGAATACTATGTAGTAATAAATAATAGTAAATATATATACTATAATATTATATAGTATAATAGTAAATATAGTGATTTATATTGCATTAGTTTTATTAGGTGGGTAGAGGAATATATAATTAATGCTTGTTATGAAATTATGTTTCTTTGTAAAGGTGCGTATAGTTTTTAACTTGGGTTTAGTCATTTTTTTATACAGTGGGAGCGAGTAGCCAGTGGTTAACAAGTCTCACTGTCAGAATGTTTTAATTATAAATAAAATTATTATTATTTCTCACCAACAGCTATAAGTTTGTATAAATAATTTATTTGTTCCAAGGAAAATAGTTGTACACAGCTGTAAATTATCAAGTTTTTTATTTATTATGGTTTTATATATTTGTATAGGCTACTGTTGGGTACCACATTTCCAAGTAAATACCACACTTTTTTAGGGTTACTTTAACTTATTTATTGAAACTGTTATGTTTCAATAAATAAGCTAAACCCCCAAACCAACCCACCGGCCCACCTCAACTTTTCGATTTGATAATGCGGCCCTCGAATGAAACTAATTGAATAGCCCTGGTGTAGTGCATTTATCAGTTTTTGATATGTCCACCAGGGGTCACTTGTTGTCTTTTTTTAGGACATTAGCAAAGATTAATAAATGAATAACCAAGATTAATAAGTTAATTACCAGGCTTGTGACATAACTCATTAATGACCTAAAAAAAAAAATATATATATGAAGACTTCCGATGCAAAAGCCTCTAAGTGCCATCTGAAATTTTCTTCTAAAATGAGCGTTTTTATCAAGCTCGTATATTTAGGTTCAGTTATTTCACTTTAATGACAATTAATAGGGAATTTTCATTACCATTAAAGTGAAATAACTGAACATAAACATACAAGCTTGATAAAAACAATCATTCTAGAGGAAAATTTCAGAACTCTATTATATAATAAATATATATTTAATTTTATATATATAATTATTAACTATAAGGACTATTACTGAAATAATAGTCATTTTTAGCTTGGATATGGATAAGAAAATTGCATAGATAAGATAATTTATTCATGACACCTGCTTTTTAAAGACAGTTTTTATAGAGTGATTTAGACATGGAGTTACACAGTTAAAATCTTTAATACACACAGTTCTGTATAAAAATGCACATTACAATAAAAAAAACAAATATACATTTCACCAATAAATTACATAAATAAATTATATTTGCACTTAAGAATACTGTTGTTTATGTATCATTTTATATCACAAAAATCATTCCCATAAAACTAATATTACTATCTAAACCGCTTAAAATAGCATCACAATAATGTTAAAGGGAACTTACACTTTCATTTAAAAAAAAAAAAGTATGTTCATAAAACAAACATATTCTCAAAAAAATAAAAAGTAGCATATACTCACTCTTACGATTTGAACACTTGGCAAAAATGTGTACACGTACATCTGAAATTAAAAGAGCTTCTCGAGAGATGTGGCTAGATATTACACATACAGCACTACTATACACACAGTTTTGATGTATTTGAGTGGTTTAGTGCTTCCCTTGATGTGACATGCAGCTCGTTAGTGCTACCGTATACTCTTTGAGTACAGACCTCATATCAACTAACAGTTCCCAGGATGTGTGTACCTTAAAGTCAACATGAAACAGCATCTGCATCCACCTGACCTTCATAATGTGACGTACAGTATATTCAATGAGAAAAGTATATGGTGAGATTCAGTTTTGATTCAGATTGGATTTTGAAAATGGTCTGAAAATTACGAAAGCCCCAAAACAAGATAAATATCTTTTTTTTTTTTCTTAAATTTTTTCTAACACTTTACAATAAGGTCCCATTACTCAACATTAGTTAATGCAGTAACTAACAAACAATGAGCAATACATTTGTTACAATATTTATTCATCTTTTCTAACGTTAGTTGATAAAAATACAACTGTTCATTGTAAGTTCATGTTAGCTCAGATCCATTAAATAATATTAACAGACACAACTTTTGATTTTAATAATGTATTAGTAATTGTTGAAATGAATATTAAGATTAATGCTTTTTTTTATATATATATAATAAATGCTTTTTTTTTTAAAAGAAGAAGAATTTTCATGTTAACTAACCTTATTGTAAAATGTTAAGTAAAATAAATCTGCTTCTGGTTGCCAAGGTTTGTACCGCATGCTGTTAGCTAGCAAGCAATTTTGTTGCTTTTATTAAGGGAAAAAATTAAGACCAAAAAAATACAGAGAAATAATTTTGGGAGAGGAAATATAGACTCAGAATGGCACTAAGACTCTCGGTCCATCGAAAATAGTGCCTGGATCAGCCAAAACGTTTTCAGAGGAAGTTAATACATTTATGGATTATTACATTACATGTGTTACATTACATTTGTTATTACATGTATATAACATTTCTACGGAGAAGAAAAAATGAGGAAAAATGATTATTTATTCCCCGAGAAACTTTGCATTCGCTCTCACAAACACAAACGTTTTTTTTTTGCGGGGGAATGCAAAGGTTTTGCGAGCGAACGCAAAGTTTCTCGGGGGAACGCAAACATTTTTGCAAGAGAATGCAAAAGCATTTCATTATTTTTCGTCCCATCTCATATTTTTTTTGCCACCACCACGTCCCATCAGGGCCTCCGTACATGATCTTATCTTGGGAATAATATCCCAAGACCAGGTAAGAGCATTACTGATTTCATGTTGACTCTAACTGACCTAATGTTCCCTCATCAGTACATGCCCTCACTTGTGGCATTGATAATTAAAATACAACTACTAATTGGTTCTTTACATCTGTGTAATGGCTCTGTATAATAACCACCTGCATTCAGCCAACTCTCAGATTCATCTTTATCCTGTGAGTGGTCAGAAGTGGTCGTTTACTTCAGCGAGAGCAGCTGCGCGATCTCCGTGTCTAAATGACGTCGGTGTTCAGCCTCTTCTTCTCGAGCTCGGCTGGAGGCTGGAGGAAACTGATCTTGCACTCCTGTTGCACAGGAGAGTGAGTTCGACACCGGTGGAACGGGCGATGCTGAGTGGGAGCCGGTCTACACTGGCAGCGAGCCGATCGGTCCTGGCACTGTCCGCGCAGCACCAGACCAGCTGTTACTGCCACCACGGCTAAAGTCATGCCGCCCAGCACCAGCAGGAGGACGAGCTGCGACTCCGACAGCCCGTCCGCCCCACGCTGGGTCACCACTGAGATTTTAAACGAGCGTTTCTCATTCCCGTTGGGAGTCGTCCAATGTGAGTGGTTTCCCAGAACAGATTTGCTCTTGAACGGAGACACCGCTTGAGATCCCGACTCCCAGACGGGAATCTCGCATGTTCTTCCGGTGTGACCTGGAGGGCAGAGGCACTGGAAGGCCGAGACCCGATCTATGCAGCGTCCTCCGTTGAGGCAGGGCCGGCCGGCGCAGTCGTCCAAGTTGATGGTGCAGAAACGCCCGGTGAAACCCACAGGGCACAGGCAGGAAAAACGGTTCACGCCGTCCACACAGGTGGCGCCATTGGCACAGGGGCGCATCAGGCAGTCGTCCATGTTGGTCTCGCAGCGCGGCCCGGTGAAGCCGGCCAGGCACCGGCACGACAGCTCTGGAGCGAAACCACCCAGATCCTCGCAGAGACCGCCATTCTTGCAGGGGGACCTGAAGTGAGAAACATCGGAGAAAATATCTGTCACTTACGCTTGTGATTTATTTATTTTTGTGCTGCTGTCACAATGTTTTAAAGGTCAAAGTTGGGATTTCTGAACTCATATTGTCACCAATTGTTTTCTGAGAACTGATATATATTCAAAACATTTGTAAAAATATTTTTCATACATTAAAAAAAAAAAAAAAAAAAAAAAAGAGCGCCGTGGACATTTATAAGTTGAATGTGTCTGGCTTCTGATGTCATACGCTTCCAGTTATTATCAGCTGTACAAAACAGCCCTACATGCTGCTTGATTTTACAAATCTGGTATTTCTCACCATATTATTATAATGAATTATCATAATTAATAAACACACTGGTTTGTAGCACAAATAGTTTTACCGTGATATTCTTCTAGTTATTTTCCTATAGCAGCTAATTATTCGGAAATCTCGCAAAATCACAGAAAGCTTACGTTGCAAAATATGGTGGATATAACAGCGCTACTATAACATAACATAACGAACATAACAGCAACCAGTGAAGTCCACTTCCTGAGAGAATGACATTTATGAGCCGGTTCTTATTTGTCAATTAAGGGTGTGTTCACACTTGTAGTTTGGTTCGCTTGGTTTGTTTGGTCTGGACAAAAGAAAACATTTAGTCCTGGTCCGCTTAGCGTTCACATTGGCATTTTAACACTGAACCTAAAGGCATAGGGATATGTTCACAACCAGATTGGTCGGCTTTTATTACGTATATATTGCGACGGAACATCCCAAACGATGCTGTATTCTGGGATATGTGCGAAGCTCCATATGATGGTATTTTGAGCAGCTGAGAACTCGTGAAGAGCTTATAAAATGTGTAAAAGTGTCAAAACAGCACACACACACACACGAAGATCTGCTGCGAGGAGACGCGGTTCTGATGCCTGTACTGAACTGTGATGAGCAACATCACGACTATGGTGAGAAAAAACATGCTTGAGCATTCGGTCCTTTTTAGAGTCGCATCTTGTGACATCATGCCCAATTTTTGGTTCGTTTACATGTCTTTGGTCCGTGTTGCGTTCATATTTAATTCAAAACGCACCAGAGTTCGCTTGGAAGTGGCCTGAGACCCATCTCTCCGCACACCAGGTGGACCAAGACCCATTATTGTTTGGTGTCATCAATTTCCAAGCAATGCATGATTTGATCAAATGGACACCTTTAATGCAATGTAAGTTGCTTCTGTCAAAAACATAAATGTAAATAAAAAGTGTGAGCCAGTTCTTTTTAGTGAATCAAAAGCACTTATGATTCAGCAGCAGTGGTCAAAAAGACTCGCTTACTGAGCTGCAAATGTGTTGATACTGCTTAAGAGTCACAGGATTTATACTTTCAGGGGAATCGGTCAATGCATGTATTACTTACAGTTATCTCTGCATATTACACTTTAACAAGGTGACATCAAAAACATTGCACACGTGTTGCCCACAACATCATTCATGTGCACAATCGAAACACAATTAAACATTTCTTTTTAAATACATTTATAAAACATGCATATGCACAGATTTTACCTAAATGTGCGCACGATAAAATCAACGCCAACGTTCATATTTATAAAATCGGTCTTTGACGTGGAGAAGTGCTCAGCGCCACGTCAGGGTCTGGGCAGACGTACACACTTTCCTTGTGCAGAGAGTCTGAGAACTGCAGGTATTTGGAAATCTAAGCAATTCTTGCCACTCGCAATTCTCAAGTAAAACCTTTAGAAATGATCGTAAGATCAAATGTAGGACGGTTTCTATGCAACATTGTATAAATTAGGCCCTTTGGTGTCTCTAGAACAGCAACTGGTCCAGTCCTGCTGCATCATTTCCCAGGAACACACTCAGTCGGTTTGTGTTGCTCGTCCTGGGAGGAACAGTCGGGCCGATCTGCAGTGTGTCGGTGTTACAGACTCTCACTGGGCCAGTAATGATGAGCCCACTGAATTACATGATTGCACTCTGGAGGCTGCAGATTGACCAGGCTGTTGTTCTGTCTGTGCCAGTGCTTCTGGACTTGTGTGCTAATAGATTAAGGATCACAGCTTAACGAAACATTTATTCAGAGGGGTCATATCATGAGCAATTCACTGATCTCACGTAAAAGAGTTCATTGTAATTGAAAGTCCTACTAAAAACGACTTGTTCTGTTCTTCTGCAACTTTTTGATGTCAAACAGGTGAGTATCTGAAAACACGAGCATTATTATAAACCAAATATTATTCAGACACCAGATTTAATTATTGGTTATTTTTTACTAGTGGGTGCAGGACACTGTAGTTAATTTATGTAAGTGAGGATAGCAAAATAAAGTAAACCGTGACATTTTATACCCAAAAATTCTTCATACAGTGACCAGTAAAATGGGTAAAAATTTGGAAACAAAAATTATTCAGACACTTGTGCATGTTTTGCTTAAGTGTTTTTTCTTTAATTGCTAATGCAACCTTTTTCCACTAGCCTGACAAGCCAGACCCACATCAAGATGTTGGGTCTGGGAACCCACCATTGGCAGGGCTCAATCCGAGGGGCGGGATAAACGGTTGTCTTTCAAATTCCCTCTGCATGCAATAGGATAGCGCTATAACCAACCACAGCGTCTTCCCACCAGCGGAGCTAGTTGATAGATTAAACTTTTGCCGTATCCGGTCGGCAAAACACATCTTCCTTTTTTAAGAATGACTTAAGTGCCATTCTCTGCTTAAAAAAAAGCTTAACACCAAGTTTTCCTGAGTCGCGGCCAAAGCCGATTGGAAAGACCACTGTTCGCCAGCAGCAGCTCTTCTTTGTTTTCAAGTAGCAGGGAACCGTCGCAACTCTGTCGTCATTATGTTAACCCGCCCACCGACTCTATACACGATGTGATTGGCCTGACTAGAGTTTGGTTTTTCCACTTCGCAAGCCAACGGAGAGTTGCTAGACCACCCTGGCTGCAAATTACATTTGCTGCTAGGGTGCGTCTATATTTCTAGGCTACTTTTACACCACAGACTGAACAAAATTAAGCATTGCTTGGTAATTGGTTGATGTTAACTGGTCTGGTTTTAACCAGGCTAATAATACCATTCTCAGTAGTAACTGAGTTATGGTCTGGCAAAGCTCCATATACAAATCATTTCCAAAGAGGCGTCACCAACGGACGTCACTCAAATGCCTCTGGGCGCAGTTGGATAGACCTAAAACCAATCAGAGTGATCGTCATCGTGTAAAGCTGCGTCCCAATTCGCCTAAGTTACACTACGCCATAAAAGTATGTACTCTTTTTGTGAAGAAAAGGTATTTACTTTTGAATGTGTAGCAAAAAAGTAGGCAAGCTTTGGGACATACTACTTCGTCATCTTTATCGGACGGATCTGTCGCGTGCATCCTGTCACGTAAACTGCCCTGTCAATCATCGTGTCACAGTTAAAATCCTCTATTAAATCTAATTTAATTTCCTACCGTTTCGGAGAGAAATGTAGAAGCACGTTCATCTGCCAGTGGGTCTTTCATGGAGACTGTCCTCATGTGTTTGCAATTAGAATATAATAATGCATTTAAAAGTTGAACGGACGTCGCTCAAATGCCTCTGGGCGCAATTGGATAGACCTAAAACCAATCAGAGCGATCGTCATTGTGTAAAGCCCGCCTCAACGTTTCTGATTGGTGCCGCGATTTCTAGGCCATGGAAATGGGCTTGAATGAGCTCTTTGCCAGACTACTTCTCGAGCAAATCTGAATTTGCCGGAAGTTGTCTGGGTTTTCCCAGGCTATGGTATTATCTAATTGTGTACTTAAATTTAACAGCTGGCAGATATTCAACATAATTCATTTGTGAGACGGTCTAACAGAAGGATGGACAAAACCAGTGAAATATGAGAGTTCTTGTCATATTTTATTACCATTTTCCTAAACTATAGCAAATAAACTGTGATAATGTTGAAGGCGTCTGAATACATTTTGGTTTGACTGTATATATATATATATATATATACATATAAAAAAATAAAAAAAACACTCACTTTGTCTTTTGGCAAGGCCCAGTTTTCAGTTCGCAGTCCCGCCCATGAAAGCCTTCAGGACATAAGCAGTTATAATCCCCCGACTCACTCAAGACGCATGTCGCCCCGTTCTGACACGGCTGCTCTCTAGAGCACACGTAAATATCTGCGAGACAAGAAGGTGTTGTCATGTCAGTCTGTTAATGCATTTAACTCTTACACTCATGAATAATGAATCACCTTTGTCACAGAATCTCCCCCCCCACCCGTCCATGCAGGTGCACTGCCAGGGCTGATGACAGGAGCCGTGAACACAGCCGGGCATTCGCACGCAGTCGTCACAGCGCGGGCCACCCCAGCCCGGGTCACACCTGACACACAGAGACAACAGGTAAATACTGTTCATCTGTTTACAGCAGGGGCGCCCAATCGACTGTCCTGCACAGGTCATCTCCAACCCTAATCAAACACACCTAAAGCAACCAATTAAGGTCTTCAGGATCACTTGAAAACTAAAGGCAGGTGTGTTTGACCAGGGTTGGAGATGAACTGTGCAGGACAGGATTGGGCACCCTTGGTTTACAGTCTTCTAAAGCAAGCTGTGAGCGGGAACAAGCTTGCACAGGTCAAATATACTTTACCAGCATGACACCTGAAAGTCACACAAACTTCCCCCTCATGAGTCGACTCACCTGCAGTCTCCATTTTCAGCACACTTTCCGTGGCCAAGTTCACACGTGCAGTTACTGGCTGAGGGCGTTGGAGATGTTTCCACTGAGGGAAATGAAACTGAAGAGAAGCATACATGTTTATTGATCTTACTATGCAGCAGTGTCTGTTGGCTAAAATTATTAAGAAATGTTTTTTATTTACATTTAATCATTAAGCAGACGCTTTTATCCGAAGCGACTTACAAACGAGGAGAGCAATAGACGCAATTAAACTAACAACAGGACAACAATATGAGAGTGCTGTGACCCTTCCCAGTGTAGTTTAACGCAGTATGTGTCTTTTTTTTTTAAAGATAGATACAGAGTAGGAGAGAAAACAAAGTGTTAGTGTTAATGGATCAAGTGTTGCCATTAATACTAACTTTATTTTCTCACTCTATGGGCCCTATCTTGAACCCAGCGCAATTGACTTTGTATTACAGACGCATGTATCATTCCTATTTTGCACCTGCGCACAGCGGACTTTCCCTCCACAGACGCATGTCAGTAAAGTAGGGAATGAACTTGCGCTCCCGGGGGCGGTTCAGCGAAAAGAGGCGGCGTGTTCCGGCGCAAACGTTCCCTGGTGCTATTTTGCAGGTTTAGAAAACAATTCCGCCACTGACCAGGAAAAACCTAGTCTAAAGTCGTGTTGCGCATGTTATTCAGATGCTATTTTAAGGGCGCATGCTTGGCCATAATCAATGTAGCGTGTGGTACAACGCGCATACACTTTGCTTCACTCATCTACACAGAAGCAGCAGTTCACATTTTTAGAAAATCATACATTATTACAAGGAAAAATATTAACACACGAGGGAAATCATTGTTGTGTCCATGAAGATGAGAAAAAATAGGCATAAATTATCATACGCCTGTTTAACCGAAGCTAATTTGGGTGGGTTTCTCCATCCCCGTTAATTAAATGTCACTTCTCTGTGTTTTACGGCCCTGACGAGAACGCCGGTCTCCTCGGCTGTGAACCGCTCCTGGCAAATCCGCCGTTATAATAGCAATCCGCCATGGAACAAGCGCGCCTGCTCTTAAAGGGAATGTGAGATGACGCTCTGATTGGTTTATTTCACGTTACGCCCAAACCACACCTATGAGTAATGAAGCTACTTCAGACCAACACATTTTAGATTTGCGTCGGGCGCAAGAGTCATTTATCCCGCCAGTATAATAGCAACAGCGCCCGAGATCCGCCCACAAAGTTACTTGCGTTTCGCATTTGATACTTGCGTTTCAGATCGTTAAAATAGGGCCCTTTTTTTATTTTTATTATTACGTATACCGTGTTAGACTAAACTGGAAATGGAATGGAATGGGAATGGAAACTGGGTTTAACTGGAATTAAGCTGAAATAAAATATTAGATTTAAAAACAAAACAACAATTACAAATGTTGCCTTGGCAGCTAAAATACTGTATACATATAAAATGAAGTTCTAAACTAAACCTGAAATGAAAATATATAAAAGCTAAACAAATTATTTAAAAAAATTACAAGTACAAAAACAAAACAAAATTACAAAAATATGCATTTTGGTGCAGTTTCTTATATTCATATTGTCAAAAAGTGAGATGAAATTCTGAGAGCTTGTAATGTAAATCAGTGAGATCTTTAAAACAGTCCAGCGGACACTTACATAAACTGCATATGAATGTCAGTTGTCACTCTATGTCTCCCAATAATATGCCTTAGTAAGATTAAGTGCTAAATGCTTATTTTTATTATCAAAGCTCTGTAGTTTTTATCATGGGGGGAAACATAATGCAATCCAATACAATGGTGATTGCGAGATGGACAAATAAACGTTCCTCAAAAGCATGATAGATCATATTTGAGACTCACATTTTAGCTTAATTAAAAAAAAAAAAAATTTTTTAAATCCATTAAGTGTTCAACGTGAAATATTACTAACAATATGAAAGTTACTTTTTTTTTTGTTTTCCGATATAAAAAAGTAATTCAAGATCTCACAGCAAAAAGACGTGACCCACAACCTGAAAGGGGTGTTTTCACAATTATACTAAAAGACCTTTTACTTGCTAAAAATAAGTATAAAATATCGATCGTAGGGCAGAAGGCATGTAGTAGATTGTGTACAACATGTTTTTTCAGAAAGTTTTGATCATGTTGATAATTTAGAGGCCTAAGAAGTTTGTGTATCAAATATGACACAGTAGAATTTATAGGGTTAATAATCTGCATGTACTTTTATATGAAAAGTGTTTTGATCTGGTACAGGAAGTGATCCACCCCTGATCTCCATCATCACCATCTCGACTGAGTGATTTAGCATTCTTGGCTGTGCTAATCCAGGATTGGGCTTTGCACTACGGTGGATGTTAGTGCAGGGTGTGTGTGTGTGTTGGGGGACGGCCAGCAAGCGCGTGTGTCTGTGGTGATGGGCACGAGGGGAGCGTGTGCGGTGGGAGGAGAGGAATGTGCTCATGTCTCCGCCCGTATGAGCTTTGCCCGAACATCACAAGAATTCACCATCGCCCAGAGCCCAACCCCTACATGCCTTCAAACCACCTCTGACATCACATGTCCTGAGAGAGGGATAGTCCTTTCACTAAACATGCTGAATTATTCCCTACAGCCTGGAAGTTTTTAACAATTATTAATATGCAAATCACATGCACACTTATGAGAACTTCATTTTCCCCCATCTGACATACTCACTTAATCGTGTGACTATTTCGGATAAGAGCTGGTATGTCAGACACAATACATGTGTAAGCTCATATTCATTGACTGCTGCTGGAATGGGAAGCATTTTCCATGTAATCTGGCCAAGACCTATATTCCTGGAAACACAGAGCTTTGAACAATGCGTGCCTGGCTTTCCTGTGCTATCAGTGCAACAGCTGAAAAGTACAACCTGATAACAGAGCAGTCCAAACAACAATATGAAGTGTAATCTCTTAAACATAGACAGCTGAAGGATTAGTTTAACATTTAAAATTCTCAAAATAATTCTTGTTCTACAGCTTTATGTGAAGTGAATGGTAATTTTGTCCCTCTTGCTTGCAAAAAGACTTCCTGAGAGCTGAGAGCACATTAAAAATTATGATTTATTATTATTTAAAGTCCCCCTGTGGTGAAAATCCAGCTTTTAATGTTGTTTATATGTCTATGTGGTGTTTTTAATATGCTTTAAGACAAACCATGTGCAAATTCATAAGTCGACGGCATTGCTGAGTATTTTCTCCTTAAAACTGCAGTGAACCAAAGACAGTCTCAAGAACACGGTTTGAAATCGCTGGTGTTTCTGACATCACAAACTACCTTGTAACCAATCACGTCAACGTGTGATCGAGTGGATCTCTGAGCTGGTGCTAGTGAGTGGAGGCGGGGCTCATTTGCATATTCATGGTCCGCGTAAACTAAATGAGGTGTTGGTGTGGAAAGGAAGCAGATTTGCATGATTTTGCCAACAAGATTACACGGAAAAAAACTTAACTATTTTACAAGGGGGCAATTTTTTATACATTTATTTGAATCATTCAAAAACGAAAGATTTTTAGAAAAAGGTCACCATGAAGGATCACCCTTTAACATAACCTCTAATATGAACCTCATACTCTGATATCTCTTCATTATGGTTGTAACAGTATTGTAAAGGCCTAATGTTAAGGCTAATGTTACAAGTAGTGTTAATTAAAAAAAATATATATATATCTTGTGGGCAACACTCATGATATTAAAAACCAAACATATTGAAAGAACAACTGAACACAAATTTTGCTATGGAGTGGGTTCCCTGTCTAATTGCTGACGCTATGGGGACACGTCCTCGGGGAACCCGGTGTCTGAGAACCGTGTAACTACACACTGATATCATTGGCCAACGCAGTATAAATAGTATAAACACAGAGTGCCCGAGAGTATGCATAAGGCGCCTGCAAACTTTTTTTGTGTGCCCATAAAGTCTTGTGTTTTTTGGTCTCCATGATTTAGACAGCTCTTACGAAAAAGAAGTTTATTCAAGTGTTCTATTAGTATACTTCTTTTAATCTAAAAATAAGAAAGTATAGGATACTTTCACTCTACTTTTTATGTACTTTTCAGAAATATACTTTTTAGAATTATACTTAAAATTGCACTTTAATATACTTGACTTATACTGACAGATATGTATATTTAGCCTATACTTGTACTCAATCTTTTGATCGAGATAAACTTAAAAAAAGTATAATTAAGTATTCCAAGTATACTTGGCTGGTAATTGTTTTTATGTTTTTGATTGAGTAGCCTATTAAATACTTTTTTTACATACTGTCTTATAAACTTACATTGTTTGAAAATATAAATTTATAAAGAAAACAGATGTTCCTAATTCTGAGTGTCTGAATTTTTGTGTAGGCTAGACCACTGGTAGTGCACACAGGAATTGACTTCAAATCTACACTTTCCCCACCATTGTCTGAAATGTCAGGCTATCCATGTTTTCACTGTTATACGGTAGGGGGAGCTATTACGCGTCTTTTGAAATAGTACAGAATCTTTGGATCAAAACACGGGTGAAGAAGAAGCAGGAGCAAGTGATAGAAGATTGCTTATGCAAATGTAAAATTACGCGATCATCAAACATTAATCAGCATATAAAACTGCCTAACGTTACCGAATGTAAGATATTTCATACAGGAGCAACATTTCTGTTTGAATATTTAGTTCTAACCCTATCCCTACCCACAACTTGTTCCAAAAATCAGAGAGGAATAGATAGTTGAATAACAATGATGTAGCAGCACCAAACCCTGGTTATAAGACTAAACTTGACATAAACTGTAAACTTGTCCCTCAAATCTGATTGTTTGATTGGAATGTTGTTTCAGAATCAACAAAGATGTTGATCCAGAAACATGTTGTACTTGATGAAATCAGGTTCACACTGTTGCTTATCAGGAGCTCATTCAGGCAGGAGAAAATTTGTCTTTGTGTTAAATGAGTGAAGAAAAAATGGCGAGCAAACAATTTAAGAGATGTGTCCCCCCGTGTCCATGTTTTATTACTCCTGGCAATGAACAAAAGCGCTGTGTTATTTGCTTAGGAGCGAGTTCAGACTTCAAGGGGGATAGATGGGCTCACTGTGATCCTTTCTCTCCGAGAAAGTTCTGCTCCCACTTGGCCCTCTAATAATGATGTTTTATTAACAAAGTTTGGGAGGAGCATGTTCAAACTGCCCATCCAATCAGTACGAGAGGAGCCTATATATATACGTAGCCGACTCACCTATGTTCCTCAACAGTTTTCTGCATCCCTCCACATCCCCGTCTCCTCACACTCTCCTGATTACTATCCTAACCAGAGATATGGGTCAGTACTCTGGGTTCGGGCCATATTCCAAGCTCCGAACCCTCCCTCTAGACAACACGCCAAATACACATACTTTTTACATTGATTATTTGTAAGTGTGAACTCGTGAAATGATTGATGGGAGTCAGGCCTCTGAGCCCCACGGTTCTGGCCCTGCATCAGCGTGGGGATCTCAGATGGAGCTAGTGCTAGCTAAGGAGCTTAAAGTGGTTTCCCTCGCTTCTCCGGCTAGCTCTGCAGCTCTCGCCGGCCCAGAAGCCCGTGTAGCAGCTTCTTCTGGGTTGAAAGAGAGCAGTTTGCTTGCTTTGGTTCAGAGGAGCTAGAAATGGAGTCAGTGTCAGAATAACAACCAAGTCTGACACACTCCCCACATATGAAAGCCCTGCATATGATGTTTTGCCATCCAAGCCGTCCCAGACAACATCTAGGCTGGTTGGCAAGTCATATGTGGTGGCAGGTCAGGCTGGTGAACCTGGACCAGAATGAGGGTCTATTTCCTGAGGCAGTTGCAGAACTGCACATAGTCACATCTGGCCCTCAGCGCCACTAAACAGGCAGCCCGTTCAATCAGCCGATCCATGGTGGTGATTGAGAGGCATTTGTGGCTCAATCTGTCAGGCATCAGGGAGAGTGATAACCTTCGGGTCCATTTCCGGGAATGAGTTCCTGGAGAGGGGGAGTAGGGGGAAGAGACTCCGCACTGGAAGGAAAACAGGCAATTGAGCCAGATAAAAATTTAACTCTCACCCCTCTATCTTTCCCTTCCCAGGAGGGTGTTGAAGCACTAGAGGTTGTTTAAAAAAATGAGGGAAGGAAGGTGTTAGGAGGTTGAGATTTATCATGTTACTGTCCAATAAAAAAAAGATAGAAAGAAACTGACTGGACAAGAGTGATGCACGCTCCCTGTGAGACTGGGTGAGTGGATGGAAAGTTAAAATGCTGAAAAAATGCGTCTAGTGCTCTGTTCTCCTCTCTGGGGTGAGATACTTGATGCATATGTATTTGGGTTTTAGAGTGGGATTAATCGTTTTTAGTATCCCAGTTATTTCTGACCCGCAACAAGCTAAGCTGCAGCTGATGTGCGGAAGATTCAAGTTTGACTCTTCGAAAGAAACAAAAAAAGGACTTCTCCTTTTTCTTCGACTTCTCTGACTCTCCCCTGTGGGGGCTTATAAGGTAGAGCCAGTTATTATTACCCACTCTCTCAGTTATGTTGGTGGCCTAAATAGGGCTATGCTCTCTTATGCACATCAGGAGCTTACTATACGGTGAGTATTAAGTGGACTATTTTGGAAAAATGCGTCCAGCTCTCTCATCAGCTGCCCTCTCCAATCCTTCGGTTGGGTTTGTAAGAAGAGCTATGCACCTCATGAATATTTGTTGAGTTGAGCTTGACACTCAAGGCCTTTCCTCTCCAGTCCTCTCAGGACTTGAGATGGACCAGGCATGTTGATGTGGTCCAGACTGTGGTTTGGCCCATTTTTCCACCCTGTTAACCCTTCAGCGGGTATCAAAGCAGAGTAAAAAGAAGTAGACCTCTTTATTAGACCTGAGGAATCTGTCACCCTCTCCATTGTATTGTAAAAAGATGTACGCAGGGCTGTGCTCTCCGACAGATATCCAGTGAGTGGAGCTGACAGGTGAACAGATATTGTCACACGTCTCCCTCCACCCATTCCAAGGAATAGGGGTTATGTTAGGGCTTATGCTCCCTTTCTAATGGGTAGAACAATATATTTGTCAGGTGCATGTTCAGTTCTGTTTGTGTTTTAGTTTTGTTTTCCCTGTGGGCTTGCCCGTCTGTGTTCCTAGTTAGTCTCCATTGTTTGGTAATTTTAGTACCATTTACATTTACAATAAATCATTCCGCAGACGCTTTTATCCAAAGCGACTTACAAATGAGGAGAGCAATAGAAGCAATCAAAGCAGCAACAGGGCAGCAATTTGCAAGTGCTGTGACCTGTCCCAGTTAGTCAAGCACAGTACATGTAACAAGGTGTTATATATATAGAGAGAGAATAGTATGTGCTAGTATTAATGGGTCAAGTGTTTGCCTGGAGAAATAAATAAAATAGGATGGTAGATGTGGTGCTATGGACTTAGCTGAGGCTACCCCTATAGTCTCCCCTTATATCTCTGCTTTTTGGGGCTTCGGGCTGTCCAGTAGCTGGGCTCGGACTTGTCTAGTGGATGAGTCCCCGTTTCAGAAACGGTTGAGCATGGAGTTTGGGGTTTTATTTAACACCTGTAGCACTGAGCTAGTTGCGAACAACAATGTGAGGTCACGGAATATAACCGCTTGGTCTCTGTTGAACCCTTCAATGCCCAGGAAAATGACAGGATCGTGCTTGTGTAAGAGCTTTTTCATTGGTCAGCGTGGCGTAGTGGGTATTAACGTCTCAATAGTGTCAGCAACTGACATGGTGTAGAGTTCTTTTGAAGGAATGTCTTAGGGTTACGTATATAACGGTTCCCTGAAAAGGGAACAAGACGCCACATCACGTCGCCATGTTTCAGGCATGCCTGCGTGTCTTCCTTCAGACAAATCGAATCTGATGATCTGAATTAAAGTGTTGTCGTAAAAGATGCATCTTCAGCAGTTTCTTGAAAATGGCTAGAGACTCATCAACTCGGCAGGTCATTCCACCTGCAGGGAACAGTCCAGGCAAAGGTCTGTGAAAGAGATTTTGTGCCTCTTTGAGATGGCAACACATGGCACCGTTCACTTGCAGAATGCACGCTTCTGGATGGCACGTAGGTCTGGAGTAGTGAGTTTAGGTATCAGGGTCCAGAACCAGTGGTTGTTCTGTAGGCAAGCATCAGTGCCTTTAATTTGATGCGAGTGGCAATTGGCAACCAGTGCAAGTTTTTGAGTAACACACCTGTTCTGTTTTCCCTTGATTGCTCCTTTATGTATATAAGCATTTAGTTCATTCAGGTCCTTGTTCGATATCATTTATGTTGTAGTGGTTGTTCTGTTTAATGAGTTTGATTCCTATATGTTTCCAAGTAAAGACTTTGTTATTGAATTTTATGTTGCCGTGTGATTATTGCAGCCACTCAAGTGTGACAATATAACATTTTTAAAAAAGTAGAGCTGTATAGTTGAAGGTTGAGATGGTTAAGTCGTGAAGCGACCCACTCCCTAATGTCACCTTCTCCAGAATGGATGTTAAAGTAAGGCTATGCTCCTTTTTAGATCTGTAAGGTAGAGCCTACCCAGACAGCAACATAGTGTCGGCCCAGATCCAGCCCAAATCTGGTACACGGCCCAGATGTGGGTCGGATCTGCAGCGACACTATGTTGCTGTCTGGGTAGCAGACATAGTCTGTTGCACCCCCACCCCCCGAAAGGAATCCATTGGGGGATGTTGCCCCCTGGCAGGCACCTTGGCATGATTACGCTCTTTGGTTGAATAGGAAATGCTAGTGCTGACAGATGGAGCTATGATAAAACATCACCCTCGTCTGTCACCCTCCCTAGTTCATCACTGGATGTTGAAGTAGGATGGAGCTCCCTGGTGGCCCAGCTTCTTATCTCACCTTCCCCATCCTCTTTGGCGGGGTAATTAACCAAGGATAGAGACATCCACCTTAGGTTGTGCCTGACAGATATTCTGTCGCCCTCCCCAGTTCATCAACTGGGAGTTAAAGTATGTTGGAGCTCCCTGGCAGCGACTGGCATGAGTTGAATCTTGGTGGTGGGACAAAAAAAAAAAAAAAAAAAAACATTATCTCGCTTGTCATCCTCCCCAGTTGTCAATCTGGGTAGTGAAGCAGGATAATGCTCCTTGTGTACAGATTTGCCCCATCATAACAGACTACGCAAAGGTTGGATGGGTGCTCCAGGGTACCCGTTGAGCCCTCCATTGCCCAGGAAAATGACAGGATTGTGATTGTGTAAGAGCTTTTTCAGCACATAACCAGGCATTGGTCAGCATGGCGTAGTGTGTATTAACGTCCCCATAGTGTCAGCAACTGATGTGGTGTGGAGTTTCCTTGAAAGGGAACGTCTTAGGGTTACGTATGTAACCCGGTTCCCTGAGGAGGAAACAAGACACGCGTCACGTTGCCATGCTTTAGGGCATGGCTGCATGCCTTCCTTCAGACAAACTGAATCTGATGACGTGTTTGTGTATTTATACGCAGCAGAAACTTACGCGCCGTCACGTTCCCTTCTCAGGGACACACGTAACCCTAAGACGATTTCTCTCACTAGTGAGCTAGGGAGAAAGTGAGGAGCGGTAAGCTTCGAGATGGAAGATATGCAACATCAAAAGCGGAATGTTTGCTGTGCATAATTCAATATTCGCACTTAAAGCAATTTTCTTATCATCTTTCCTTCCTGTATGTTGTGCGTTTGCTCTCTGCATTTACTACCCAGCTAACAGGGAACGTTCCCACAACTTTCACTAATGTTATGTAAAGTTGTAACGTAAATGTTAAGATAAAACATTCTTTAAATAACATTTATAGAACATTCTTATAACATTATTAATGATTGATATGTGTTCACATGATGTTGAGAGAAATTAAATGTTCTTAGAAAAACGTTTTAGAACATCTTTATTTTATGTTATTTGTACTTGACGAATGTTAAGCTCTTGGAATATTACAAATAAACGTTAAAAATATTATATTGAGAGTGAAAGTAAGGTTAGGAAAATGCTGTACAAACAACATTCTAATCATGACAAGAAAACTGGACATTTTAATGTTTTAGAAACATTGTAAATTACTGGTCCCATGCACAATGTTTTTAAAGCATAAAGGTGTTAGCTGGGTAGTGTGTTCAAAACGTGCAACGAATAACAAGGACTGGGAGTTGTTTGAATTCAGGATGGACACAGTGAATACTGGACACATCATACACAATAAACAGTTTTAAAGAGAGAATGAGTATGGGTGTGACAGCAAACAGAAGTCAGATGATCTCAGAGTGCTGACAGACAGATGTGGTGCAAACAACCTTCTCTTACATGCTGTGCAAATTCCAGGAGCCTATTCTAGAAAAACATCCGGGTCTGTAGCGTGTGTAAATATTTGTGATCACAATGATTTCAAAATGATGTGATGCATCAATAAATCTGAAATTTGCTCACGATTCAGTTCAATTAGATTTTCCTATGATTTAAAAAAAAAAAGTAAGTGCATGTCACAGCTGGAGGCTATTTTTCCAAAAAACTGTGGCATCTAATATTTACAACTAAAAGAAGAGATACTACTAACTATCATTATTCAGTAGTGTGACAGTAGTTCAGCTGTTTTAACAAAAAAATTCCATTAAGTCGTGGTGCAGTGTAACAAAATCACTGTCACACATGCATTAAATCTGCAGCTGTACAGATAAGAGAATTGAGGCAATAAACAAACACCATCTCCTAGAATATCCTCTCTTATTGGAAAATCTGAATTATTTTAGTGAGTTGATTTGGTGAATTTTAACAACTGTACAAAAAAGAAAGAAAGAAAGGCCACGGACACATATATCAGATACGAGCGCGGAATCAAAACCCAAAAATAGTAGGAAAAAATGTATCAATAAAGTCCTACTAAAGTCCTACAAGAACTTTTTAGATGTGTGGATCTTTTGGGTTTTCACCACTGACATTAGGTATTTTGCATAAGAAATTAATGCATAATACTTTATAAACTATTAGAGTAATTAAGACCAGCTGAATTATATAGTTCTTCTGTATTGCTTGCTCTGTAATGGTTAAAAAAAAATCAAGGTAAAATTCACCCCAAAATCAGTGGAAAAAAGTATACAGTTAAAAAGTTTTTCTATTTTTATTTTTTTAGTTCAAAGAAAATGAAGCCTACTTTAGGGCCCTTGAGATATGTTTGGCATTGTGACATTTTATTTTATTATTTTACCCACAAAATTCGTTTGGAGTGCGTTTTGGGAGTTTGAAAAAGTTCGCTTCTGCTGGTAAACACCTTTGTGCTACCATTGGTCCGTGGCGATTACGTAATATGTAGGTGTGCGGCGGAGGCTCCGCCTTCTTTCACGTGGAAATCTTTTACAGTTCATTTCTTCTCGCGAGTCTGTTGCGATCAGACGTCCATGAGTGAAAACATGAACACACTGGAGGAGCTGATTTATAGTAGAAAATGAAGTTGTACTTGATGAAACGAGACACTGACACTTTTCATGTTTAATACAGTAAAGCTGCTTGATTTTAAGCAATCTATTGTATAACGTGCTATATGAATAAATGTGGCGTGACTTTACTAGGGTGCCTGAATTGCAGAGCTCATGCAAACATATCCAATAGTGCATAGTCCAATAGTGCCAGTAGTAGGAGCTCGTTCCGCATGTGTTCAACCCGCCCATAGGGGGATCTCACGATAAAACAGCGTCGAGTCAACTAGTAGCCTAGTTGTATCATTTCTTCCGACACTGCCCTCTGTAACCGGTAGGCGTGGCTTGGGAGTGGCCTCGTAGGGCAGCGAAGCAAGTGCATTCTGGGAGTTTGTTGTCTTTCATCCACATGTGCCAAAAATACATTTTCTGGCTTTTCTCAGTCTAGAAGGCACCAACTTCTAAAATAATTTCACATTTCTACTACATAAATGACCCAATTTAAATACACATTCAACTTTCCAGCGGTGAAATATCCCTTTAACTGTCTTGAAATTAATATCACAATGCAAGAACAATTGTAATCTATTGTCCTCTTGATTTGGGGGTGAATTATGACCTGGACATGTTCTTGACAGGTTTCATGAGATCCACTCAGACACCTGCTGATTTGATCTGTGTTGTTCTGATTCAGCGGGGATTGATTTAGGCTGAAGACGGAGGTATGATCTGCCAATGGGCCATAGTGATCATTTAAGTTGTTAACAATGAGGTTGAGTGCTTTATAATAGTAGTGCGACAGGTGTTGTGACTGTCTCCATCCTCCGGTCTCTGTGGCTCACCTCATGGGTCCTCAAACAGAAACCACAGTGAGTGGGATCACTGAATGCCAAAACCACAGTGATCTAAATTTATTCCTACCATGAAACCCTATATTCCCTCTCCAGAACCCCTGTGGCTATGCGCAGCGCCCTGGTGCCAGTGAAACATGCAGGTATGGGTTTCCCTTTGGTTTTAAACCCCAGACGGGCCACATATACACTCCTCAAGCGTACGCATGTGTGACTAAGATCTCATTGGGAAGCAGGTGGAGTGAAATAGAAAGCTGGTCGGACAGTGTCTGAACGAGCTGAGGAATAGGTAACTAGATCCATGTGAACCTAACGATCATTCAGACTCAGTATCTACTCACCCGTTTGCACTGCTAGAAAAACATTTTGCCAGGACAGACAAGCGAGGATGGATTATTAGAGAGCCTCTGGAGCACCAGTGTTATTCAACACAGGCTCATTGGAAAAACATGCCTCTACCTCTACCTTTTGCAAAACTTGCAAAAACGTACCTATACAGGGACATGCAATTCACTGCAGTTTCCAGCTACAGTAATAAAAAACTCACTAACACTACTGGCAGTAAAACACAAAACAACTTGATAAACATCTTGAACTGATTGCAGGGCATATCGATTAATAAAGACTTATTTTCTTGAATTTCCTTGCAAAAATACTATAATATGACCTAACCCTAACACAAACTAGTACCTTTTGAAGTTTTGCATCACATATTCAGCTCCATATGTTTGGCTTTTCTGATGTATTAGATGTATTATTTATTGATGTATTATTTCACCTGGTACACTTGCGATGCGGCGCGCCTGAATATGAGTTCTGTCAGACACGAGTCACGAAAGAGCTCAAATACTGGAAGAAGCAGCTACAATGTCACGGCTGCTTCAGAAAATGCGTTTTTATCTCACATTTGCTTTTGTTAACAGTTCGGTTAATGGTAGGCTTAGTGCATGTGGTATGTTATTTAGAGCATTAATCTGAGCACCGTAATATAATTTTGCAGAAATGTTGCCACAGGCACGCTTTTGTTGTGTGATGTAATGTCCAGTAATCATGTTTAATCCAGTAATCATGTCTGGTTTTAATGGATCTGATTTTAATGAAATAATAAATGCTGGGCTCTAGTCATTCTCAGTGAATTTTCCGCTATGCATTTAAAAGGAATAGTTTAGAATAGAAAATAGTGAGAAAATGCTGTCATCTTGTTTTTTCACCTTCATGTCATTCCAAATCTGTAAGACTTTTTCTCTTTTGTGAAGCAAAAAGAATATATTTTGAAAAAAGCTTCTTTTTTTCTTCCTCGAAGTCTAGTGTTGATGTTTTTGGAAAGTTAGTGTTGTCACAAAAGAAAGTCATACAGGTTTGGAAATGACATGAGGGTAAGTAAAGGATGATAGAATTCATATTTTTGGGTCAGTGAATTATTTATATACTATTATAGTTTTTTTTTTCCAACTGGGGATTATTCAAAGATTATTCAAAGTGATCCAAGTGTATGTGTGAGTTTTCCAGAAGCCTCCAATTGTGAAATACAAAACAAATACAAATTTTTTACTTATTTATAATAAGATAAGTTGTATATATACAGTTGTGGTCAGGATTAATGGCACCCCTGGTAAATATCAAAAATGGCTGTAAAAAATAAATCTGCATTGTTTATCCTTTTGATCTTTCATTCAAAGAATTAGCAAAAATCTAGCCATTCATTGAAGTAAAAGAATTGAAAGTGCAGGGGAAAATCACATTATGAAATAAATGTTTTTCTCCAAGGCCACAATTATTGGCACCCCTAGAATTTTGTACGAGTAAAATATCTCTGAAGTATATTCCCATTAATATTTACCTTTTTTAGCACACCAGGGTGACTAGGAACATGAAATTGTCCAGCCATGACTTCTTGTTTGACAGGAGTTTATATATGAGGAAACACAAAGGCCAAATTCCCTTGCTCATCCATCACAATGAGGAAAACCAAAGAATATAGTTCTGATGCGCAGCAAAAGATTGTTGAGCATTACAAAATAGAGAGTGGCTGTAAGACAATAGCTAAAGAATTGAAAATCCCCATTTTGACGATCAGGGCAATAATTAAGAAGTTATAATCAACTAAAGATGTTACGAATCTGCCAGGAAGAGGACGTGTGTCTATATTGTCTTAATGCACGGCGAGGAGGAAAGTTTGAGTGGCCAAAGACTCTTCAATAATCACAGATGGAGAATTGCAGAGATTACTTGAGTCTTGGGGTCAGAAAGCCTATTAAAAAAAAATCAAACCCCTACATCCCCACATGTTGTTTGGGAAGGTTTCAAGAAAAATCCTCCTCGCTCCAAAAACAAACTCCAGCATATTCAGTGGTCAGACACGACTGGATCTTCAGACGGCACAGGGATCTGTGGTCAGATGAAACTAAAAAAGAGCTTTTTGGCAGCAAACACACTAGATGGGTTTGGTGAACACAAGGATAAAAAGTACCCCATGTGTACAATTTAATATACCGTTGGATCTTTAATGTTGTGGGCATATTTTTCTGCTGGAGGTCCTGGACTTCTTGTTCAGATACATGGCATCATGGATTCTATCAAATATCAACAGATAAAAAATCTAAACCTGACACCTTCTGCTAGAAATCTTATAATGGGCCATGGTTGGATCTTCCATCAGGACAACGATCCAAAACAAACATCAAAATCAACACAAAAATGTGTTACCGAGAGATTCTGTATGGAGGAATGGTCTCTGATCTCTCGTCAGGTGTTCTCCAAACTCATCAGGCGACAAAACTCAGAGCTGTTATCTTAGCGAAAGGAGATTGCAAAAAGTATTTAATAAAAGGGTGCCAATATTTGTGGCCAACGTGTTTTGGAGCAGAACATTTATTGTTAAACATTAATGTGATTTCCCCCCCACTTTCAATTCTTTTACTTCAATGAAAGGTTAGATTTTTGCACATTTTTTGAATGAAAGATCAAAAGGATAAACTATGCAGATTTATTTTTTACAGCCATTTTTACCAGGGGTGCCATTAATCCTGACCACAACTGTATATATCCTGTGACCAGCCAAAACAATAATACAGGCCTTTTAACATTTGGTTAAGTGCCTTGGACCTTCTGAATAAAGGTTTTATTCTTAATATTTTCATGTTAAGTCATTTTGTTGTGTGCTTTAGTCATTATTTGTTATTAGTTGTTGTTCATTGTCAGTTATCAGTTTTTATTTCATGTAATATTTATATTTTATGTTATATCAGCTGTATATCAATTAACACAATTTGTTTTTAAATTCATGGTAATAATAACCCTGTAATAATACCAATAACTATTCCTTTAATAATACCAATGTACCATAATGTAAAACATCAAAGCTGCTATAAAATGTTCAGCAGGCACGACTGATATTGTTGAGCATGGGCCAGGAACTGATATGATTTCCCATTTCTTATTTCACGTCGTGGCAATAGTCACTGGCACACATTCAAGCGACGTCGGTCGGCCTGTATCAGTTTTGCATTGCAGTGGCTTGTTTCCAGGTTTGAGCCTCTCAGCTGAAAGCCCCTGACAGTCACAGGCCTCGGGGTCCCATTGGCCCCACTGGCCCGCTCTATAATTCGTCTTCACAGACATGCACAGATCAGATTTCCCCCCAATCTTCAACTGCAGGCCAATGGGCACAAGTGACATTTCCTCTGGAAGGACTGTGGGCATTGCCCTTTGCCCCCAACACGTGCATAAGACACAAACTCTTGCGCCCAACAACTGAGACACAGATTTGTCACATTCTCTAACCAGACAGGAATTTCACAGCTGAATACTCATGAGACGGGTCGGGCCACAAAGGAACCATCAAAGGCCTCGGACACTGAGTTTTATGTAATCTACTCGCCAGGATCCTGTTGCATGTTTCACCGTTTGCAGGAACTGACTGAGGAAATGAACAGCCTATATGGACAATTCTTTATGTGCATTTGGCAAATTAACTTGCTCCGACATTATCTTTTGTAATTGCTCATGTTGGATGTGTGCTTTGGTCTTAACTTATCATTGGTCATATATTTTGCCAGTGTCATATAACTAGTTTCATTGTTGTACATACTAAATGGATATTTTAAAGTATTATATATTATATATAGTTTATGTATATAATTACCTTATAATTACACTATAAAATATTGTAAATACAACAAATCTCAACTGCTTAATTGATTTTATCATTGCATATAACTTATCACCCAGCTAAATACTGTACATAAAGTTGGATATATAAGAACAACATCCAACTTTATATGCATATACACACAATACAGATGTAAAGCAATAAATATTATAGACCAAATCTCTACATTTTGCAATGATATACACAATCGAACAGTTAAGTATATTATCGTACAGCTCTAGTCTGCTAAATGCAATGCAAATAAGGCAAGAATATAAAGACTATTAAGATATTTTAAACATTAACATCAGGATTTTCTGTAAAGCTGATTTGAAACATTGTGTATTGCGAAACACACTTCATTTAAAAAATTGACTTAATTGATTTAAAAATTTAAAAATTGATTTAACTTGGCAAACAAGCAGATTGTGCTACATTGTCGATATCAATATCTAGTGAGCATACATGCTGAACTCAAAAGGAAACTTTCAATACACATTCACTCAAATTTAATAAAAAAAAATTAACAAATTGTTTACTATGCATTGACAAAAATCTAAAAATGGCTGAAATGTCAGTGAACAATGTATGCTTGTGCAGTGCATGTGTAGTATTAATAAATGATTTAGCCTATAGTATTGTTGATGTTGTTTTAATTGGGAACTTTGATGTTATTTAATGACATTAATTCTCACAGCCGTTTTAACAGTTATAAAATAATACTTATTTTGTTAGTGAGGAAAAGCTGTCATTATTTGTATTACTGTAAAAATAACTGTCAATGTGCAGCAATCAAGAATAGACAGTGAAATGACATTTTTACAGTGTATGTAATGTATTTTGGTGGTGGAATAAACAGATTTACCTTGAGCTTCACAGTTGTGTTTAAACAGCACACAGCAAGCGGAGAGGAGGAGAACTACAGTGAGTTTCATGGTGCAGGACAATCTGAAACGGTGAGAATCAACACATTAACATGAATGAAATAAGCATGCATTAATTCAATGACAAGCGTTCATGTATTATGAATATATAGCTACTAAATATAAGTAGAAGGAGATAAAGCATTAAAACTAGGGATGCTTGGGTGTTGGCCAACTATAACACCCATAACCTCAGACATGAGGCCCAACAGAAGAGCTCAGAGCGCTTTCACTCTCCAAACACCAGACTGATCAACACCTGACCATGGACCAGCCAACAGACACGCTTAATTATTCATCCTAATGCTTAATTATTAAAACCACGTTGTGAATCTTTTATGGTGGACATTTATAACAATACTGCACCACTCCTTTGTCTATTTGTGTTCACAACTAAGCTGCTATGTTGTGTCTGTTTGTTGCTCTTGTGTCTATGTGGGCCTGCATTATGTTTCACACCTCCTTAAGCAGCGCTGTTTAACATTAACAAGCATGTAATGGATAATGTTCTGGTGGTTTCATTGCATTATTGAATATTAAAGGGTTATCTAAACACCCATAATGCACTGGACATGTTGTCATCCAAGGCCACTCCCACCAGGCTGCTATGGATACACTTGACCAGAGTCAAATACTTTAGTAGGAAATACTTCTGAGCAAACTTTTAGTCATAATGGCGACTTGTATTGTTCCCGAGACCAAGAATTCAAAGATTAAACGTTGTTTTTTGGGTGGACTGATAACCATTTGTATAACCACAGTTTTACTACAAATACCATGGTTGAACTTTAGCAAAACCACACTGAAAAAAACAATAAGTAAAATTTACATATTTTTTCTTTTGCATGCCTTTGCACTAAATTTCACATGCATGGAATTAAGTCAAATCTACTTAACTAAGTTGTTTAAAATGAACAAACAAAGAGAATAAGTAAATTTAGCTTGACCAGTTAGAGTTTATTGAGTAATTTCTAGTAAGTTTACTTTAAGTTTACTTTAAAAATGCAATAGTCAGTTTCAAGTACATTTTACTCACTCTTTGTTCTTTGTATAACTCAATACTTGGTACACAACACACAATAATGGTAACAATCAGTGGACAGTTTTTGAGTTGGTCATTTTGAGTAGAAAATTAATTCCATACGGTTAAAAAAAAACAAGTTAATAAACCTAACATCAAAAGCAATGATAAAACAGTGTAAATACAACTGGAAAACAGTGAAACATGCAACCCTATTAGTTATTCACGGCCCAGTGCATGATGGGAACACCAGTATCAGAAAGTTGATTTTATAACTTTATAATATATAACTGTGGTTTATAACTTACTCAAAGAATCATTGTAAAAAAAAACAATTCCAAGTAAAAATACTTAGAAGTTCAAGCTTTAATTTCTACAAGTTTGAATTGAGTGCTAATATAGAATTATTTAAATTCTTGCCTAAACTTACTTACTCGACGCAGAAAGTACATTTATTTTTTCTGTATTTACTTCACCACAGAATGATTTTTATCAGAGCTTGATTCATTTGTGGTTACCATGGTTTAACCATGTTTTTGTTTTTATTTGAAGTAAAGTCATGGTTAATTTTGGTTAAAGGGAAAGAATGCGTTCGAAAATGCCCTGTGTTTGTACATTTCAAACTCGATGACCACGAATGCTGTGTTTTAGGCCAAACGTTCTGTCAGTTCCTCCCAACCCCTGATGCAAAACACCGTCACATACAGGCACAGGTAAGAAAACTGTTTTTACCATAATGCTGTTTAAAGGTAGACATAGTACAATACAATTTTCACTGATAAACCTCCTCTGGTCACATTTTAGATTAAGGTCCAATTCTCACTATTAACTACGACTTTTGCTCCAATAAACTCCTAATTACTGCTTATTAATAGTTAGTTAGGTAGTTGTTAAGTTTAGGTATTGAGTAGGATTAGGGATGAAGAATATGATCATGCAGAATAAGGCAGGACTAATAAAAAGCCAATATCCTAGTAATATGCATGCTAATAAACTAGTTAATAGTGAGAATTGGAGGCTTAACTAGTGTTACCCCTACTCTTACAATAACTGTTCTGCTAATAACCCTCTGTCGATCCAACTGTTCGTGGGTGGAGATACAAAAAATGCGGGAGTATAATACGTAGCTTTGACGAAAGCCCTGGAGCTGTCAAAAGTCTCGGTCCAGATATCACGGAGAACGAGCAAACATTGTTAATTAACAAATCCTACCAACATCATAACCATAGAAAGTGGGTTATAAATCAGTGAAGTTACGCTTTAAGTGTAAGTGGTCTTAGAAAGCCAAGAGTTTTCTCCATCGGTAGATGTGCAACTGGTGGCTTCTGCCGTCTCTCTGCACAGTTTTTGTTGTTTCCCATTGTAGATTAATGGAGCGCTAATGGGAATGAATTTGGGAAATGCTTTGATTGTGAAAGCTGAGAATAGGTCCGTGTCCATGATCGGAGGCTCTCCAGCATGGCACAATAGGAAGCCTCCATCTATAGTCCTTGATGCTGGGGATTCCATGTCAATTATCGCTCTCGCTTTCTGCCGGTCTCATGTGCAGACACCTGGCTGTGAAAGCAAGCTATATTTGAACATGACTTTATTTCCTGAGCACCTCACTCTGTGAAGGTGGAAGCTGCTATTTCCAGCCGTGTTTAATTAATATGTGTCACATCAGATGTGTAAAATACAGTCAGAAGCCTTTTGTGCCATTTGACACATTGCCCATTATCCTAGAGGGATATTGTCATCAATTTTAAGGTCCATCTTTCACAAATGATCAAAATGGAATGAATCATCCAGAGCAATTAATTATAAATGATATAGATTTAGATGTAGCCTACAACTGAAGGCCCTTTCACACTGAATGTGATGTGAAGAATCTTCATAATAAGAACATCTTTGGAGAAACATGTTCAACATTTGAATTTCAGTAATACAAATTATACTAGGATGTGATTTTATATTTGAAGTTTGAAGGGTATTTGAAGTTAACAGCAATGACACTGGTAAATAAAGTGAGGTTAAATGCATAAAGTGCATTTGTATTATTTAGCATATTTAATTATTGCATGTTTGCATAATATTCAATTTTGAGGAATATTTGATATGCTTTTTATGGCAAAGCTCTTATTAACATTTTGACAGCATTTGTTATTAACAGAAACATCTACTAAAATGACATCTACTAAATAATAAGTATGAGCAATCACAATACAACACCCACTAATAAACAAAGGCATCAGACAACAACCGAGGTGTGACCAGTGTGTTCCTCTGATAAGAAGGTGTTTTCACTTTCTGATTGATGTTAATTATAGCAATAAGCCACGTGTGGCCTTGAGTCACTGTGATTAAATTAAGTGATGTTCTTTAACATGGTGCACAATGCAAAACTGCTTTAAAAAAAAAAAAAAAAAAAAAAAAAAATTCCATTATTTACTCAACCTCATGACTTTCTTTCTTAGATGAAATTGTTTTGTTTTTTTTTAAGAATCTTTTAGTGCCACTTTTTCACACTCCAAAATTCCATAAACAGTAACAGCAATAATAGACAATACAAGTATCAAAAAAGTAGTCCATATAACTTGTATGTAATATTCCAAGTCTTCTGAGGTCAAATGGCAGATTTGTTTGAGGAACAGACCGACATTTAACTCATCATTATTCACTTCCACCCCAACAAAGCTTTTACATTTTAGACTTCAAAACCGGCCAGATTTGACATCATTGCTCCTAATATTTCTCATGTGTGTTGTAACCTAACACAACATAAAATTTAAAGTAAATGGCATGCTATTGGGAATATATGGAGAATGAGACTTGAGACCTGCAGGGAGGGTCTGATCCGGTCTACAGTTTGGTCTGTTGTCAGACATGGTCACAATAAATGTTTGCTGAATAGAAATATGAGAGAGTATTTGAAAATATCCATTATGAAAATTGAGAATATCTATTATGAGAATATCCATGAGTGTTTGATGGAAATAATAACGGCATACACATTTGACATGACATGGGCTAAGTAGATAATTGCAGAGATTTATTTTGAGTCAACTATTCCTTTAAATTTATTATCGATAATAATCAGAATGAACAATTCTTCCTCCAAGTACTTCAACCGTAGGCTGTTCACTGCTGCCAAGCAAGCAACATATTCAATTAGTTTAATATAGGATGTGCGCTCACAGGTGTGAATTTAACAGCACTTTATATTGTGGCTCAAGTCATAATTTAGTCAAGTATATCGTCCTGATTTTGCCGAGTTAGACGCGTTCCGTCAACATATTTTGTTGATCCTGGAGCAACATTCTGGTCTGAAAATGTAGTCCTAACCCTATCCCTACCCATAACATTGAGAAATGACAGGTGAATAGCACTGATGTAGAAGCACCTAACCCTGGTAATAAGACTAAACCTGACATAAACTGAAAACTCGTCCCTCAAATCTGATTGGCTGATTGTAATGTTGTTCCAGGATCAACAAAGATGTTGATCCAGAAACAAGTTGCACTTGGTGAAATCAAGTTGTGTGTATCCAACAGGTCTTTTCCTCCGAGGAACGCACACACATTTACCTGGAGTGAAACTATGGCAACGCTATTAAAAATAAAGCTTCTTTCTATGTGCCATCTGTGGTTCAATGAAGAAACTTTAACATCCATGCGAACTGCATTACACAACAGGTTATTTTAGTGGAAAAGGCTTTTTTAGCTTATTAAAATGTTCATTACTCTATAAGAACTGCTCAAAAATGTTTTTTCTATGGCATCCGCTATTTTAAAGAGTGAAAGCTACTTAGAAATTTGAGGGTCTCAGATACTGTACATTAATAAAGCACATTTTAGATGTGTATATATGCCCTTCTAGATTTTGTGCCTATAAAGCACACTTCTTTGAGAAAAGTTGTAAGCAATAAAGAATTAGTGGCAGACTTGTTTTTTCCAGGTTACTTGGATATACCCTAGAGCACAAAATACACTCACATACAAAATACACACAAAAATCTCTCTCTTTTTTATGTGAATCTCAAAGTAATCTGAGCAAATGTAATTTAAAACTCATTATTTACTAGGAAGCAGCTATGGAAACTTAATAGGCACGTGGTTCCTTCCTTTAACCAGCATCAACCTCAGAATAACAGCCTATTCCTACACCGTTTCCATCTCGAATGATGTGTGAACACAAACACTCCCTTGCCCCTGTGTAAACAGTCTGGTTATAATTCACAACTTTAAGTGCCTGAGCTCCTGAAGTCTGGTATAGCCTTTTACAGAAACACCTCCTTAATTACAACACAAGGATATTCATTTTTAAAAAGTTCAAAAGGTACTGCATAACCCAGATCTTTCATTTTACATGCTGCATAACAAGTCAAATATATTTAATGATAAAAAGAAAAAGAGAAACACACTTACTGGCAAATAGCCGTCACACACCTGAGCTGTTGGTGGCCCTCCAGCCGAGTGTTGCAAGCCTCAGGTGCTGATGAAACGGGACTCGCATGCACACATACACCTTGAGGAAGTCATGTAAAAGAAAATCATGCACAGCCTACGCGATCAGCCCGCCACTGAGACACGTTTTGTTGATAGAAATGCTTGTTTAGAAGCAGACAAGGTTCCACCTCCCCACTCAACAAGCCTAAGGACTGGCTCTTAAAGAGACAGGCTCCCCTTCATCTCACACAGCTCAAAGTACAACACATCACGCTTGAGTGATTCAAAGATGTACACTGTAGACATCACATGTTAATCGTTTTTGTTTTTCAAACCCTCAGCCTCTTTTTGGTATTGTAAGTTTCACGGACGCATGACAAGTCTTGTTGTTTCATGCCGTCCATGCATGTAAACATTCTTCTGCACACTGATAGAGAGGAGATTGTGAGCATTTTCCCGGCTTGTTTACAGTTTATCAGAAAGGCATTCTGGCAGAAACTCTTGCGAATGCCGTGGCGGTAATGCAAGGCTTTTTAGCTGTTGCTGTAGCGACAGACGAGACTCCTGATGTTGGGGGCTGATGTGCCCACACGTTCCTCTGCAGGCGATAGTGTGGAGAGGATCGGTTTTCAGCAGATTATCTCAACAATATCAGGCCTGTGGAGCATTTGAAAACAGGCATCTACATGTCCTCACTACTGTGATGGGAGACACACGCACGCACCCACTGTATTCGCACACACTCACTCGCCGCCGTACTAATATATTACTATAAATGAGGGCGTACGTAAAGGCAGACATGTGGCGACTGTCTCACTACTATTGAAAGCAGAATGGTAGACGGGTTTATCGGGCTCCTGAGGGCTTATCCTGATGGTCTGTGAGGAACAGATGAATAGGAAAGCACTCAAAGCTCATTTGTTTTGGTTGCTCGCCTTGTGTTTATATTGAGATAATGGCATGATTGCAGCCATTCATCTTCTGGGTTTAAGCACACATTTGTACGTCTGTCCTGCTGTGGCCTCATTATGATGTTTGTGCTGAAAATGGTAGTACAATTATTAGGATGATTTCACATGCTGTCTCTGTTTTAGCGTGTGATCTTGCACTTTTAGAAATAAAGGATTTTTTTGCAGCGATGCCATAGAATGATTTTTTTGGTGTGAAGAACATTGTAATAATCTAAAGAACTTTTTTTTTTCTTTACACCACTATGAAGAACTTTCTGTGCAATGGAAAGATTCTACACGCTTAAAAATATAGGTTATTTATTGGCATCTATGGTTCCATGAAGAAACCTTTAACATTCATTGAACCTTTTCATTGCACAAAAGGTTCTTTACAGTGGAAAAGTTTCTTCTGATTATTAATGCAAGAGACATCCAGCTCAGGTGAATAGGGTAAAAAAAAAATATATAATAATAACTATATAGACATCACCATTCTTCCCCAGTTGATTGATTACATTAAGAATTGCAAACAAAAATTCTATTGCAAGATTTCTGAAGTGTTATGTTTAAATATGCAAATGAGGCATAATCTAATTAAATATGCACACATTTGCATACATTTCTAGAAAAAAATCTGAACATTAGATAAAGCTAGGTTAAAAATGCGAGATATATATATATATATATATATATATATATATATATATATATATATATATTTTTTTTTTTTTTTTTTTTCATTTTTTTTTTTTTTTACTTAAAAGTCAGGTTTTTACAGAGGGGATTTGGGTATATTTTTATCACAGCCAGAAAGAAAAAAAAATTAACCATTTTTTAGGAATAAAATCAGGCAAATTATATATGAACAAACCCCTCAGTAAAAACCTTGAGAATATAGATAGGAATAAAACTGTAAGGTTCGGTGAATGTTAGTGCTGCCGAAGTGGAGATTTCTGACTCAAAAACCCATTTTGAGAAAACGGCTTTTAAAGATACTGCAATTGAAATCTACAGACACAAATAAATAAAGTGCTATAAAAGATACACTTAGGAGTGTATTTTGGATGTTTCCTTTCCATTAGTCTGAAAAAACACTATTTTCCAAATATGAAAATATGAATATATTTCCACATATCCAGTAATACCATTTAGAATATAATCATAGTTCAAGGTTTCAGGCCTTTATATTTCTCAGAACGGCTTCTCCTGATTTGTGCTCTTGTTGTTATTCTGGATTTTCCATGTCATGTTCTCATCTTACTGTAAAACTTCCATTTACAATGAAGAAACACACCTCCACTCCAAATAAAGTACTCCAGAAATACAAGCTGTACTTTTTCCTAGTTTTTCCAGAGTAATCCTATCACTGCTAGATGGGAACTTTGATAGTCACAGTATTTGTTTCACATAAGAGCAAAGAATGTAAATATCCGCAGTTGCTCAACAATTCATATCTGCTTTTTCTAGTCAATTGATTTCTCATAATAACAGTAATATGTCATTACAATTCAATCCATTACGAATGGCATCATTAGACAAAACACCAGTTTGTGAAACTATAACAATGTGCCTTGGAAATCAATGTGTTTGTGCCAACAAACAACTATACCGAATCCCATTCTCTGACTCACACACGAGGAAGGCATGAATAGAGAAGTGGGTGTTTAACAGTCAGAGCTTAAAGCAGAGCAGCTTGGATGATAGATACATTTGTCTTTCCGAGAAAATGGACTTACACGCTGAGCCAATGTAAATGCTACACCTTTGATATCTGTGCTTTTCGTATGAGGATTGGATCCACTTTAAAATACTAGTATGAAGTGGAGGATAAAAGCATCTTCAAAGGACCATGTTAGATGGGCTTTAAATAACTCATCCCTTTTACACAGCATCTACCATAGACCACTCACATTTCAAGCAAAGTGGATGAATATCACAGTATAACCCTGGTTCGTGTGTCCGTGGTGGTCACTGTTACTATAGCAACAGAGAGAAGATGCCTTCTGTATGTAGACAGCAGAGTGAGATTAACTAGTGCAATAGATTGCTTGCTGGAGCTCTTTCCTATTATTTACAACATATGGGTTTAGCGCTCTGCATATGCCGTGAATCTATCTATCTATCTATCTATCTATCTATCTATCTATCTATCTATCTATCTATCTATCTATCTGTCTATCTATCTATCTATCCATCTATCTATCTATCTATCTATCTATATCTATAATTGCTCTTACTACTCTGCACTTGAACCTTCCACTGAACTTAAGGTGACACTATTTTCTTCTAGATCTGCTGTACAGCAGAAACAAACTTTGATGCATAATTTTCCTGTTATCACTGTAAAGCTGCTTTGAAACAATCTGTATTGTAAAAAGCGCTGTATAAATAAAGGTGACTTGACTTGTGTTTGATCAGGCTTTGCTTTTGCTCTTATGCTAGACATCTCTGCAAGTGCCAGAGAAAGTAGATTATGGAGTCAGAGTTTTATTAGGAAGTGACGGTATTTATGAACTCTATTTACAACCCAATGATCTTTCCCATGCCATATGGCCCAGTAATATATACGCCTGCAGATTAGATCCTTACAGTGAGTAGTGAGCAATACAAAGCCACATGTGAAAAACAAATTAAAAACAACAAACTAAAAACTTTCACTGTGACTGGCACTGGACTTTAATTATTCTGATCAGCAAAACTAATTCATTTAGAAATTAACCCAGGGCAAGTAACATCACAAACAAAATAAGAATTGACTCAAGAATGACAAAAGCGTACACGTTTAAGATTGAACAAGTCTCAGTAATTCCTATATAGTATCTTCAGGGATTTAGAGTAATAATAGTAATCACATTCCCAAATAAATGTTTTTCACCTACCCTTTCTTATAGCCTGAGCCTGGTGCCTCTTCTTATGCTAAGATCCAGTGAAGGGCTCTCTGTGTTGATCTTTTCTGCCTGTGAGACTTGTCCCCCTGTCCTCATCTAGTGTATGCTGGGCGTCTGTCTTTGAAGTTATTTCGGCATGTGTCTAAGTTGCAGACAGCATGAAGAAGGGGCTGCTTGACCTTCCCTTCACCCTAAACCTCCCTCTCGGCTGGAGAACAAGGCGGCGCACGCGTCCGCGCTCTTCACAGCCTCTCACCCCGACTCACGGGGCGGCTCACACCCCAGAGGACTTCACTTAAAGCCGAGCCACAGGCACACGTTCGTACTCTGTCACCAAGCACGTTGTCTGGTTGTCGGATTGAAGCAGTGTTAAATGAACCCCTTGATAAGATAGCCTCTTCTCCACTCAGGCAAACTAGAAGGCTATTTTTTGCTCTTGAGAGTTACATGAGAATTACATGAGAATTTGAAAGATAAGGTCCCTAATCCTTGTTGTAGATGTAGAGAACCTCGTGCACATCCTTCCTTGTCATCCTGCACAGGTCAAATTCAATCTATCTTGGTTGTTTCCTGACCAATTTAATGTTATTCCTGAAGTCCGTATGTTGAAAAATCGATTTTCCGCTGTACGGGTGCTGTAGTTGTTTTATAGCAGCCAGAGTCCAACTCAATCTTCTACAGTCCCTTGACGCTGCAAGGTATTTCCAGCACCGGCTTCGTGGTAAAGTGTTCAAAGATTCAATTTATGAAATGGAGGTGAGCTTGGCAATTCATTTCAATCTCTAAGGCTCCTTTGTGAGGCGAGAGCAGTCCACTGTGAGAGCTAAACTGGTTCCCTGGTCTTGACATACGGGATCATTTTTTATGATGAAGACCCAAGGTCTCAGAGCCCTCCTAATCCGCTTGACATCTGACTGTGTGTTAAGACCCAATCCCTTTGTAAGCTCTCCTTGATAGGTGGAAGCACTAAAGCTACACTGGTCGAAACCCGACACAGAATGTTAGAGCAGCTGGACCCTGGACAACTGGACACCCAGTTGACTCAAAAATCCCAGTTACAGAAGTAGTCAGAAAAAGTAGCAATTCATTTTACAGTCTTGTTTGCATAAAGTGCAATCAAATAGACTTAAAGGAAAGTACAGTGATATAAAACATCCTGGATCGTGAAAGTTAGAGCTGCTAAAGTTTTGCTCTAGCAGAGTATCAGGTGTGTTTGCGCCATGTCGCAATTATCGTAATTACGAGATTTCAGCTTGAAAAAAAAGCATTCACATCCTCGTATAGAGCTTGTGATGACAACTTGTAAGATGGGAATGTTCTGAGAGCTCCTACTTGTACCACCTGACCGCTGTGATGTATTTAGGCATTGATAATGTTGTGATAGAAGCGCATAATTCCCAGCCCAAGGACGTAAACAGCTCCGAGTGAAACGTCACAAAATTACGGTAATTATGACAAGACGCTCTATCGCTAATTAAACACACCTGAACCAGCTAATCAAGGTCTTCAGGATCTCTAGCCACTTCCAGGCAGGTGTGTTGGAAACAGGACTGTGCTAAAGTAATGAACGGTTTAAAGTTTTTCTTCGGACTTTAAAGATATTTGTTTTGTAAGAAGATCCCACTCATCTCATTATCACCCTTCCTCCACTGTGCAACACTCTTGCGGTGAGAATTAACGTTCCATAGTTGGGATGCCCTACTCTTCTCACGCATTTCTGGATAGTGATTGGTGCACATATTGCAACATGGTTAAAGCCATCAGACTTCTTCTTCACATGTCTGCATTGCGATTGGACCACGGCCCAAGGGATGTGGCCCCATTGTTGTAACCTAATCTTAGAGCTCATTGTTACATTAACTGGTGACAGATAGGCAAGTTGGGAGATTGTGTGGTCTGGAAAGAGGGTGGCTTGGGCTAATTTTGACCAGGATGGGTGGTGACTCTGAAATAGTTGGCGGTTGAGGGGTTGAGAGGTTACACATTTAGATGTATAGTGCAGCTGTGGGATGCCTTCTTCTCTAACTGCTAGTAATCTGTACACAATGCACGGTTGAGAGTGATCCATCAGGAGGCTAAGACCTTGATGGCTTTAGTATTGAATGACTCTCAGAAATGTGGTACGGAGGTGCTTCTCCAGCCACCTGGCACAAAATGCATGCCTGTTTATGCTAGGATGAGAATGGAGATGCACGGAGAACAACACTCATTCCTCACTAGCGGCAGCCTTGACCCACGAGCAGCTGAGGCTAGAGAAGAATACAAAGGCCAGTGGGCATTTGAAACCTTGAAGTCCATGGATGACAAGAATACACACACCCTTTTTTTTTGCAGCCTGTTATGTTTCAGCCCGGCCTTCGTGTGATGCTTGCCCTGAGTTCAGATGGCCTCCAAACATTCAAAGCATTGTAGTTGGGCATGTGATGCTCTTCTAAAAGGTGTTTTTCTTATTTAACCATTGGTAAATGAAGAGCAAGACAAACACCTGGTATCAAGATCACAAGTGGTCAGTCTAGAAGCATTACGGCTTCTACCTAGTATTGACATGCGTTTTAAATGCATCTCCTGTGACAACTTGCATTCGGATTACGTCGAGACACTCCCCTATTGTTTCATCACACTCTGCGTGACTTGCAGGAACACCAATGTGTGCTCAATTCAATACTATTGAATGAACAAGGCAAGAACGATAAGCCAAGCAGGAAAGGAAGCTCATGAGAAGAGTAGACGGGGGAATCTGCGATAATCCACAATCTCTAGAATACCAAAGTATACTTTCGACTTTATGCCATCACACTCTATATCATTCACTTTTGCGGGAAAATGCCAAATGTTGCACACATATATGACTGAATGAACGAACCCATCTTCAATTAATGATTCGTTGAAATTAATCAATTTTTTTATCGTAAGTGGTTGCATTCAATTGATTTTATCTACATTTAAAAAAATGCATTAAGTTGAACTAAAATGTATTAAGTTCAACTTAATGCATTTGTTTAAATGTAGATAAAATCAATTGAATGCAACCACTTGCGATACAAAAATTGATTAATTTCAACAAATATTTTTTTCAGTGTGGTTATTTTATCTATCTGGTAACTTTGTATTTATTTGTGTGAATTTATGAATTTATGGTTATCGAATGATTTAAAATATATCATATCAATACATTGAATCATATCAAAATGTAATTTATATGTCTTTGTAATAGCATCACTTGCTCAATATTGACAACTAAATTACATTTACTTGGTTGTGTGATGTGCGCTTGGATATAGTTGAGTGACAAGCAAAACAGCCTACTCTGTAACTTGAGCTATCTTTCCTTGGAAACATCAGTGTTTTTGATTTATGATTACTATGTACTTGACCTTTCCACCCCAACCAGTGTCTCCGAGGGCAAACAGTTGCATGATGCAGCGCATGAACTTCGACAGTTGAACTAACAAACCTTAAGCGAGGGTATAATAATGTTGACGTTAACAATTCAATGGACTTGGAATTGACAATTCAAGCCCCATTGTGTCTCAGTCACAACAGATTAATGTAAAAACTGCTGAGGTTCAATAGAGGACTGAACAAGACTGTATAGAGAAACATACACTGTTTTATAGATTTTTTTGGTTTTTTCGATTTTGTTTGAGTACTCTTGAAGCTCATTTTCCAAGATAGTGCAGTGTGCTTAAAGCTTACATATCAGTTTTAATATAATCATCAAGAGTGCTCTTTAAAAGATCAATTGAACCCTTTCAGAAGCAATCCAGTGAGGAGACATTGACCAATCCTTACTAACCATGTGAGCATTTAAGTGTATTGACTGATGTCCTCTTCCCTTCTTAGGCTAAACGATGCTGAAGAGTGAATAACACAGGCTTTCAAGGCTGTCTTGAGTCACTATCAAATATGAATGAATGCTGTGTGTCTGAAAGCCAAGTAGCATGTTGACTAAGTACCGCATATAAGACGGCCTACATCTATGGAGCCTTTGACATCTGATCTTTACCGTCCAAAGTGATGGACTACATTTTTCATTCTTGTACAGTAGGAACATATGGAGTTTCTATGTTTATAATCAGAATAATCTTGTACAATTCTGCAAACTCAAAACTCAAAAACCTGTATTACTTAAAAAAAAAGAAAAAAAAAAGTCATTTTGCATAAAATATCTCAGCTTAAAACACCTCTTCCGACCACAGGGAGCTGTTATTTCTGTCGGCTTTAATTGAATATTGTGACACCGCTGAAAATGCAAGAAAATGGGTTCTTGAATAAAATGCAAATATGCTGTAGCTAAGAAATGTCTGTGAAAGGTAAAAAATGAAGTGTAAAGTCTATTCCTTCTGTGTGACATAAAACCTTTCACACTGTCAAAAAGCTTGATTTGAGATCAATCCAGCTAACCTGGGGTGCATTTCCCAAAGCCAACTATGGTCGCAAGTTTCGTCGTTACCAACACAACTCAATGGGACTTGCTATAGTTGGCTTTGGGAAACGCACCCCAGGGGCCACCAAGTTAAGACTGGGTCTTAAGAACTAGTCTGATTAACTAGCAATTAGTTAGGGCTAATCAGTCTTACTTTTTGGATTTGGACCTTTTTATGCAACAAAAGTTATGACCCACCTCTAAGAAAAAAAAAAATAGATGATTAACTTAGTAAGACTAGTAGTAGTTTATTTCAGGAATACATGGCCTCTCGGCCCATAGTTCCAAAGTTACAATAGACTAGTCAGTTTATGCAACTGGCCACTGGTTTGTTAAAGAGTCAGCTTAGCCTCAAATCACATGACCACAGCAATTTGTTAGCATTCCCATTCATCTCAATGGTAGTTGCTCGGCTGACGCATACAGCCCCAGTAGTACACCAACAAAAAATATGCTTTTTCATAATGGTGTAGTTACAGTATAGCAGCAGAGGCTAACTAGAACATTATAAAAAGCCAAACTTTGACCCTATCAGGTATTCCAGAAAGACTCCTTAAACAGCACATCAAAACAAAATGATTTTCCAAACAAATGATTTTCCAAATTTTGTCACAAGTTTGGCTTTGTGAAACTAGTTAAAGGGAGCTCTGTAAAGCTTAGCACATGTTCATATCATTTGCCTGCATCTCAGAGTTTGTCTTTTAGCTTATGTTAAACACTGTTTTTTTGTTTTTGTTTCAATGGATCAAACAGTTCATCGCATTTAATCACTTATAAGAAAACATCTGATGAATCCATTCCTAAAATTGTGTGATTTACTTTCTTCTCATCATATGCCAAACAGTTTTGCTTTCCCTCGGCACACATGTCTGCTCTTGCTTTAAAGTGTTCAATTATGTTTAAATGCCACAAGCTCAAAAAGCGAAAACATTTACCTGCGCTCGAGTGTAAAATGAGGGAAACCTTAAACTGACAGTCCCAAATAATCCTCTTTTTCTTCTTTTTCCTCCAGATCACCATCACACTCCTCTATGACAGCAACACAAACTCTCTGAGGCTGTTTATTGCCCACTGTAATATATCAGCTTATTCACTCAGACCTCGAGTGCAACTGTATGCTCAGAACCACCTGTCTGTTGGGCGATCCTCTTCCAAACGTCACACTGATATTAAATGATAATGCAGATGTGACATTGCCAATGTGTGAGTGTAAATGTGTGTGTAAAGGCCAACTAAACATTTATAGATCTCAGAGTGCATGACAAATGTGTTTTGAGCTGAACAATATTATTCTTACACACTGAACGCAGTCGCGATTTAGGCAGTTCATCATCATATAAGGGAAAGTGTAAGGAGATATATTGGCTATCAGATCTCTGATTTCACACACTATTAAGTGACAGCCACTGTAAATGAAGGGGGAGATACGGATCTGAAATGCATCTGTGAATGAAATCAGGTAGTGATAAAACAGGCTAGAGTTAATAATCCCACCAGTCAAATGTGGTTGTTCTACCGTATTTTACATGGATAATGTAAATCATCACATGGCCAGAGCTGTTTAAATCTAGTTTGAATTTAATTTAAAGGCCACGCTGTTCTCAGTGTAATCTCAAATTATTATTTTGCTAATATTGCTAGTTTTAAATAATTTGCCATTTCAATGTAAACCCTAAAGTTAATCTATTTATATTTCTAGTAATTTATTTATGAATTTAACTAACTATTCCCTAACTATAACTATTTCCTCTGATGATCTTGGGATCTGTTCAATTCAAGCCATTTATCACCATACAAAAGTGAGGTTTTATGGACTATTGTTTTAAGCAGAATCAAGTGTTGTCCTATTATCCAGTTGTAATTTGCCTTATGGTGTGCTCACATTAGCGATATTTCACAGGCAAAAAGGATCCATTATCAGTGTTTAAAAGTTACTTTAAAAAGTAATGTGTTACATTATTGCATGCAAGTAACTAATTACATTACCTAGTTACATTTTATGGAAAGTAATCTATTAAGTTACTTTTGCATTGCTTTTTCTCATCTGGGCTGGGCTTGCTTGATTGTTTTTAATAACAAAACTAGTTATAGCTATATTTGGCAAATGTAAAGGCCCTTTCACATCAAAAGTGAACTGAATAAGCCTCATGCTGAAGGAAATGCAAATTCACGCTTGTAAAGTAGAGGGCACAACTCAAACAAATCTTTCAGCTGCACTGCCGTTCTGGATTGTGGAAGAATTGGACATAAAAAAAATATTTGAAAAAGTAATTCAGATACTTTGCTGTAAATTTAAAAGTAATGCATTACTTGTTACTTGAAAGTAAAAGTAATCTGATTACATACCTCACGTGACTTGTAATACGTTACCCCAAACTCTCTCCATTATCGATGTAGCATAGCGATCTATGAAGCGCCGCACATACAAAAGTCACTTTCAAACCAAGCTGTTTTCTGCTGGTCCTGTGCGGCAAATTCGCAACACGCAACAATCCTGATCATGCGGAGTCTTATTGAAATGGATGACATGAAAAAATGTGCAGAGCAATGGTAAATGTGACTGCATTTTTAGGCTTTAATGTAACAATTTAAAATGATTTTGTTCTAATTCAAATTATTTTGTTCTAATTTTTACTAATTTAAATAATGTAGTAAAAACAATAACACTATAATCACAAAAGTAAGTACTTGAAAAAGATAACTTACTGTAATGGTTAAGGTAACTCTTTGAGAAAACCACATTATGTGAACTGCATGACATTTAATAGTTCAAATTAACTTTTTACATTTTACTGAGCAAGTTTATATAAACTGCAATTTTCTTTAAGTTTGCATGCATGATTTTGTATTGTTACATTAGATCAAACAAAACAAAACAAAATATTCTTGTTATTTGTGTATCATTCCCTTTCCCCCCACAATTGCCTGTTAGCACAACATAAAAAAGTTGTTTGCAACTTTCTATTGGGTCTGTTTTGATTCCCCACTTGCTGTTTCCCACGGTTATTTTCCATATTTGGCAGTGAATAGAGGGAGCTTAGATAGATTTAGTGTTATAGTGTTAAATGAAACTGTTGATATAGGTACAGATAATGTATGCACACACCATCTGTCTGCCTTAAATCATTTGAAGTCTGATTCCAAGAAGGAGTCTTCAGCGTGTAGAGGACTAGATACTGAGCACCACCATCATGTACAAGCCCTGACTATTACCTCATACCTCTGTCTCAGACCATTTCTCACAGAGATGCAGTTGTCAGCGAGTTCACGCGTCCAGGCCTCTGAAGTACACCGGTATAAATATATACGCCCTCAAGCTATTTTGGAAAAGAGCGAGATTTGAACTCAAAGGAGAGAGGAAAGTCTCACATGTGTGTTTCCCCCAGTGACGCCCAAAGCAGTCTGCGTCACCATTAGACGCTTATAATAACTGGACACCTGATCCCTGACTACTGAAGATGGGGGTGAAGATGCCTCGTAAGACATTGTGAATCAATCATACAGACAGAAAAGGTGACAACTAAGGGCAGGACGAAAGGAGGGAGCTTGTCATGTGAAGACAGATGCTGCTGAGACAGTGTGAACAAAAGGACTCGAAACCATCTGTAGATTTCATGTTACAGCTTAATATATATATATATATATATTTCCCTACCAAGATGACCAATATTGGGATATTGGAAAAAAGCTGTAGTAAACAATATACTCATTTCTGTAATGCAACAATTCTCATTACCATAATGTAGTACATTTTGCTGTAACGGAAATGTGTGCAATTGCCATGAAAATTATGTCTCAGTGCATTATATATAAATATCTGTATCTAAAAATGCATTATTCCAAACTATAAAGTCAGGGCTGGTTTGAATACTAGTCGGTTACTGATTCCAAATTGCATGACAACAATTGTAGTTAGTAACGTAATCCATTACATTACACATTTAAGGTAATAAAATCAGACTACTTATTGATTAATTTTAGATTACATTTGACCTAACTCATTTGTCTCATTGATCAGAATAGGATAATCTTGTACCACATTGATAGAAAATACAAAAATAAAGAAACATTTTTACATTTGTTATCAACAACATGAACTGCATTAAATATTACATTATGTCAGGGTTTCAGAGTTTAATGAAAAGCTATCAAGTAATCAAATTTAGAAAATGTAAACAAAATATTTGATTACCTGCAGGTCATGTGACCATTAACCGAAAGAGAACCTTGAACTTAATTTGATTATTTATTATTATTATTATTATTATTATTATTATTATTATTATTACTACTATTATTATTATTGACTTAAATTTATTATTGACCTAACTTATTAACTTAAATCTCAGGGGGTACTTCAAATATGTTAGGTCAAAGAGGTTCAGCTGACAGAAAAGGTGCATTTGAATATGAAATTAAATGAATTTGCTTGAATTTGAATGTGTTTGAAAGACAATAGCCTTCCAAAGACAGGAATACATGGCTAAATGATTTACTGAGTGATAATTCAAATAATAATTTATGTGTTTGTCGGGAGTAGATTAGATATGCAATGTTAAGTAACTAGTCTGATTAAAATGTAATATAATCAAATTATTTATAGTCTAATATAATCTAATCCAAGTGCTTTAATTTTTTAACCTCTTAACTGTCACCGTCCCACAGGTGGGACGTTTGCCCATATATATTTAAAACAATAATATCTTAGTAAAAACCTAAAGTAATATTGACAAACTATATATCATTTGAAAGCTTACAATCTCTAGTTTTCATATTTGGTGGCTGTTTTTTAAAATAAATTACAGAGGAGCAGTAATTTATCAATTTGCAACAAGAATATTTCATATTCATTAGGCGTGTTTAGGCCTTTATTTTGAAATAGAAATAAACATGAAAAATCATGAAAGATTGGTAGAAACCTCAGTTTGTTTTGATGCCAAGAGTTCAAAAGATAACACCAATTAAATTTTATGAGAAAAAAAGGTCTGAAAATGTTTATAATATAAAGAAAAATATTATGGATTCTCGATTTGTGATGCGGCACGCAGCGGCAGCGAGCTATAACGCACATATGTGCTCTTTTTATGTTTATTAGAGGTTGAAATCAAATCAAATACTGCCAAAACACCCATACTATTTCTGAATAGGATGTATACTTCATAAATTGTATGAAATTATGTAAATACATGGTTCAGATCACTCAAAACATATATGAAAATGGAGGCGCCCTTATATGGTCAGTAAGGAAGCTGGCTGTCCATCTAGTGAAAAAGTTTGGTACTGCGCCCAAATAAAATCTTACTGAAAGCTCATTTTTTGAGATATCAACCTAAAATTTGGAACACAACTTGTTTAGATTTTTGGCTTTAATTTTCTAGCAGTTTTAGAGTAAAATATATTTTGTAATATATATATTTTATATAAAATATAAATAATTATATTTTTACATTCTATATTTTCATAAACTCAAACTTATATAACTTTTTTTCTTTTTCACTTTAATCATTTATTTAACTTCTACAATAATCTGGCAAATGTCTTCTTAAAAACAAGACCAACCATATGTCTATATTCCATAGCATTCTTGAATTACAACCATTTAAGTTTGTATAGTGATTTTTTTGTCTATGCGAAAAAAGGGGGGGTGACAGTTAAAGGGTTAATCTGTTAACGTAACGTCTTATGTACGTGTGCATCCAATGGACATTTACTATCCCATGAGGCCTCGGGAGAGAGGGTTACACAACTGACACTGTAGTTCACATGACAATAACATGATGAATGTAGTATGTAAGGAATAATTGACGACAGGCCGTTGAATTATTAGAAAAATAATGCACACCCGAGGTGGTAATGCGGTCACGACGCGAAGCGGAGTGGCCGTTACACCTCGGGTGTGCATTATTTTTCTAATAATTCAACGGCCTGAAGTCAATTATTCCTCTTATACTACAGTTACCACACCTCGAAACATTGTTCAGATTATGTATTTCAAGACGTTTGTAAAGTTTTTGTCATTAAAACGCTCTTGTATGTAGGACTAATTTCTTACGAATCTAATCCCATGCCTCCGTTGCTAATTCCAAAACGTCATTTTAGAGTTAGTAATGGAGGTTTGAGCCATTGATAGCAGACTAATGCTGGGGACACACGACTAGCTGACACATTCTCTGACTGTTTTCATCGCAGCATATTTTAAACACCGACTTTGAACACAGACTGAAGGCGCTGAACACGCGTTTGGGCATGATCAGTCATCAAATTACATTCATAACCGGCCTTAAAGTGTGTCCTCGGCTCGGCTTTATGCAGTTATTAGAGAGAGATGTTGCAATAATGAGACAGAAAAGCATGTGCGTCAATATTATTATTTATTTATTAATTCAATTCGTTTTAATTAATTCGTTCATTCTTTTTTTTTCTATTATTGACAGATGACAGTAGACTAGCCAAATAAATGGGGAAAAAAAGCCTTTTAACAAGTAGCCTAAGGCCTATCAATAATTATTTATTTGTTATATTATCTGCAATAGAAATCCGTACTGCAGGACTATCCATTTATTTAGCCTATATTCAGTTTAATTTTCTATTGATTATAGATAGGAATATACTTTATTTATTAAAATTAAACTGCATGTTTCTATTGATTGTGAAGCTAGACGTTGAAAATTGCAGATCAAGCGCATGGGGCTAAATGTTTTTTCTTGTTATGAATTGTATCCTATTTTCCGTTATTACGGTTGACTACGCGAAGTGATATGGAACTGTAATGCGGTCAAGACCTGCCTGGAACTACTTTAGCTGTGCATTTCCCTGAAAATAATGCACGCCTTAGAACGTTCGTCAACCAATCAGATTCAAGCATTCAACGGCCCTGTAGTATAAGTCCAGATTACATTCATACTACTTTTTTTTTTTTTTTTTTTGCGGCCTAAAATAACTAAATTTGCTGCGGCTTTTCTCAAAAATTCTTTTTTGATATTTGCAGCATTTTTGTGTTATCTTGCCATGAAAGCCAACCAATAATCATGATGTAGGCTACTTATGTAATTAGTGTTAATGGCAGTACAATTACCTGTACATTTTGTGGATAATTACTGAAATTACCTTCTCCCCCACTCACAAGGCATTAAAAATAATTGACTCATAATTTTGTGGAAAATACAGAATTGTGTTTGATAAATTATGGATGTTAATTAGCTAACATTGTTTCCCGCCCCCTCAGGTTAACATTTTATTGCGGAAAAATTGTGGAAATAAGACAAAAGTGCCCCAAATTCTGTGATCGCAGAATCATGAAATCCTGGAGGGACTGACTGACTGGAGGGACTGTATTCATATATAGAACATCTTTTTTTTTTTTAATAGTCGCAAAGTACTCAAAAAGGTGTTTCGCCTAATCACAGACTGTGTGATTTCGGATGCAGCCCAAGTGACACGAGTCACTAAATCATTCATTCAAGTTATTTGAACAAATGAACTGACAATATTGGTTCTAATATGTTACTTAATATTAAATATTTTATTGAATTGTTGTATAAGAGCAATATCTCACATTCATGCTGCCTTCTCAGAAATAGCCCAAGTTGTCGTTGCTAGTTAATGTGACATGTTTTGAACGAGCTATATGTGGTGTAAGAAAGTATTTTAATGCACAGTTTTTTTGGACACTCCCCATTTTTTCCTTACTTTACACAATTGTCTGTTGTACTGTTGTAGGATATAAAACCAATATTAACTCTCTGTAATCCGGTAGGGTGTGCTATTACGCATCTTCTGAAAGAGTGCAGGATCTCAGAATCAAAACACAGATGAAGAAGATGCAGAAACAAGCGATAGAAGCATTGCTTACACACATGTAATCTAAAGCAATCATCAAACATTAAACAGCATATAAATCAAAACTGCCTAATGTTATCAAATGAAACCCATGAAGAGGTATAGGACTGTAAAGCTTTGGGGAAGTTGACAGACTCGATCTACTCCATCAATGTTTTAAACATCATTCTGAATCCGATCCAGGTGTAGTCTTTCACAAAAACGTGATTTTCTCAGCTTTTTTGTTCAAAATGTTTAAAAGCAGAGGCTCTGTTCTTTCTCTTAATACATTGTATGTTGATATTCATTCAATAAAATGTTCTGGGGTCCATGAAAGAAAAAATGATCAAAATGCTGGCGCTGGCAGGTGATTTTTTTTAAAAAGGTCAACTTGCAAGAATGCGTTATGGCCATATTTCAGCAAGGCAGTGATTAACTGCCTAAATATTATTAAATTAATATTTAAAAGGATAGTTCTCCACAAAATTAAAATTATGTCATTAATTACTCACCCTTATGTCGTTGCAAACCCATAAGACTTTCATTCGTCTTCAAAACACAAATGAAGATATTTTTAATGAGACCTGAAAGATGTCTTCAAAAAGTTTAGAAAGACATCGTGAAAGTAATCCAAATGCATTGAACAGTTTAATCCAAGTCTTCCAAAGGGACACAATCACTTTATACAGTATGATGAACAGATTTAATTAGGCTTTTAATCACATATAAACATGATCGACACACCTACAGTACATATAGAGCACATCAAATATGGTAAATGGAAGCTCAGCTGTACTTGACACACAAACCTCATTGGTTCTTACGGAGGTTCAAACGCGCTTGCTTGACACGCGAGAACAAACCTATTGGTTTTTGAATGTCAAGCAAAGATGATGTAATTTTTTAACTTTTTGAAAAAAATTTTTGGTGGAATTGACTTTTATATGAAGGGACAGAAATCTCTCAGGTTTCATTCAAAGGGCCCTATTTTAACGATCTGAAACGCAAGTATCAAACGCGAAACGCAAGTAACTTTGTGGGCGGGTCTCGGAAATCTAAACTGGGTTGGTCTGAAGTAGCTACATTATTCATAGGTGTGGTTTGGGCGTAACGTGAAAAAATCAGAGTGTCATCTCACATTCCCTTTAAGAGCAGGCGGATTGCTATTATAACGGCGGCTTTGCGGCGGATAACGGCGGATTTGCCAGGCGCACACCAGGAGCGGTTCACAGCCGAGGAGACCGACGTTCTCGTCAGGGACGTAAAACACAGAGAAGTGACATTGTATGGGGATGGGAGAAACACACCCAAATTAGCTTCGGTTAAACAGGCGTATGATAATTTGGGTAAATGTGTAAGCTAGATTTATGCCTATTTTTCACATCTTCATGGACACCACAATGATTTCCCTCGTGTGGAATATTTTTCCTTGTAATTATGTGTGGTTTGCAAAAATATCAACTGCATCTGTGTGTAGATGAGAGAATCAAAGTGTGTGTGCGTTGTGCACACGCTACATTATGGCCAAGCATGCGCCCTTAAAATAGCATCTGAACGCACCACTGACTTTAGACTATGTTTTTCCTGGTCTGTGGCGGAATTGTTTTCTGAAACTGCAAAATAGTACCAGGGAATGTTTGCGCCGGAACACGCCCCCTCTTTTCGCTGAACCGCCCCCGGGAACGCAAGTTCATTCCCTAATTTATCAACGTGCGTCTGTGGAGGGTAAAGTCCGCTGTGCGTCGGGTGCAAAATAGGAATGATACGTGACGGTGTACAAAGTCAATTGCGCTGGGTGCAAGATAGGGCCCTATATATCTTCATTTGTGTTTCGAAGATCAGCTTAAGTCTTAATTCTCCTTATAGGTGAACTAACCCTTTAAGTTATCCTTTGCAATTTCTTTCTTTTGAACTACTTCTGGACTTCTAGGAAGGCCACTACCCGTTGAGTTCAGTTCAAACCTTAATTAAACACATCATAATCAAAAAGATTATGAAACATAATCATCTAAAAAGCGTTAAGTGATTCTAATAGCCAGGTGTGTTTGACTCAATTAAAACTAAACTCTGCTGGTCGTCACCCTCCAGGAACGGAAGTCAATAGCCCTGCTCCAACATATCCGGCCATATTTTGCCATTATTTTGCCATATTTATGCCATATTTCAAATGTAGAATTTTATGTAAACTACACTATCACAAAATTGCTCATAATTTAACTACATGCAGTGAGGGAGCATGTGAAAGGTACACATTTGTGATATTCTACGATAATATCTAGCCACCACAGGTGTCTGGATAATGCAGCATGTTCACTGAACATTATAAGCAAGTTTGTTTCTTCATTCAGCTGCACCTGAGCACCTGTTATGCTCCTTTAGGAGTTCCCATAATGCAGCTGGTCTTTGTGTGCTGCTCAGTGGCGGTGAAGGTGGTGAAATGAGGTCCTATTTCAAGTTTGACATGGGGCTCTTGGCCTTTGAAGTCTGAAGTACAAGAAGATTACTTTTATACCGATGCTGTCATCTGTCAACAACCATATATTGAAAGATGAGCAGCCTATCTCTCAGTCCTGCTGACCTACACAATCTAACTGAGTTTTCCATTAGGGATGGGATCGTTCGACTGTCCAATATCTCAGGCTTTCTAAAATAACACCGATGGCTGCAAGAGGGACTGGGTCAGAGCGGGAATGGCAGCTGCATGTCTCCTGCAAGTGATGGGCATGTTTGCCATTTACGTTCTTCAATGCATTGTTCAAAACAAAACGGCTCATGTGGGTATTGTCTTTCCCAATGACGAATTAAGCTGCACTTGTGCTACAACCCGCTGGAACGCGAGAACGCTGATGCTGAGGGGCCGTCTCCAAGGTCCCTATCGAGATCGACCTGTCTGTCATTGTTGCTTGTAAAAATAACCACATCATTCTTCAGAAAGCAGCTGCCTACACGACTGCAGGGTGGCAATCAAACAGCACAAGGAGGAACAAAATAGATCAGCTCCCTGATTACTGATGGCTCCTGTCTGATAACAGGCAGTTTTATGTAATGAGTGTTAATGAGTGTCTGCCATCTTGTAGCCTAATCAGCAATAGCCCCTGTAAGTACTACGAAGAGCCATTGCACTGATTATTTGTTTGGCAAAATGAGGAGTTATGAGAGGAAACGGATAAGGTGAGGTACTAGCCAAGAGAAATTAAGCTTCTGAAAACTGAAGACTTCTTTGCTTCTGTTTCCCTACTGCAACTTGAATGAATCTTCAGCCACTAACAAAAAAGTACCACAATAATACCACACGTTTAGAATAGAATAATACATGGCAATACAATGGTATTCTTTGAAGAACCTATATGATCCCGAACATGAATCCCAAGTAAATTCAGTACCAAGTCTGAGACCAAATTTCTGAATGTTTTTCATTTAAAACTTTTTTCAGAAAGTTGTACAATGATGTAAATCAGAATGTTTCGCCTTTCACCCCCATCAAAATAGTGTTCCCATATTTTGATATTCTTTTTTTATCCTGTTATGTGTATATGAATATAAATAGTCTTATCTGCAGTACTGAGTCATTCACAAGCTGCATTTTTTATTGCTGACAAAGTCAATTAAGACGTTTGCAAGTTGTGTTTCCAACAGTGTATTGTAGTGCTAGTAGTGACAGCAACGGCAATCCACCTGTCACTCAAGTGGCCACGCCCTTAATTATGCAGAACTTTAAGGCTTAATAGAATTTAAACGGATTAGTTATATATATAAAAAAAATCACCCTCCTCACAGTTGTCATGTAGGGCAAAATTAGCTATATTTTTCTTTTTTACTTTTGTTTTTTGATTCACATTACTGATATAGACCAAAACCACTTTTTGTACCAGGCTGTAAACATATTTTTTTCTGCTGTAAAGTTGGGCATATTAACATGGGGTATATATGGGATTGACTCTCTTTTGGAGCCTGTCTCTAGCGGCCAGTCGCTGAATTGCAGTTTAAGTCACTTCCGTGTTTTAAGAGAGACCGGAAGGTTGCCGCTTGGTTCAACCATGTCTTTTGAAACTATGGCTTACCCGAGGACATCCCATGTTCCCAATTCATCTCAAGGGTTTGGAAATCCTTCTTCCAGCTCTAGGTGTGTCAGTGAGTCTGCTACCACCCTCAGCCCAGTGGGCAGTTGAAGCGCAAGATACAGGAGATCTGACGCTTCCCGAGGTCCGACTGCCACAACCACCAATACAGCTGGAGCCGTTACATCACCTGGGTATGCACAAAACTCCCTCCGTCATGCCACCACTGGACTCATACCCTTTCAGTGCGTACTCCGCTTTCTGCCGCCCCTGTTTCCCTGGTCAGGAGAGCCTTTAGAGCAGGGGTCGGCAAGTAAGTTTGGCATTGGGCCAAAAAACAATTTCTCCATTAGATGGTGGGCCAGAACATAGTCAAAGATAATTTAAGAAATGAATTGATGAAAAATGTAACTAGAATTGCCTATGACAGACTGTCACGGTGTCTTTTGTAACTGGTAGTGAGCTGTTACTCTGTGTTAAATCCTGTAGTAGGGACATATTTGTGTGGTGGGTTTGTCCAGGTTTTACACTGGATAAATTAATAAAGCAGTAGTGACACATAACCTGGCAAGTATCTTCATTCAGCAACTTGCAACACAGACGGCCTTGCTAAAACACACATATGTGGGAGATGCGGAATGAATATAAATAAGCCCATTAATGGCATGTTTTGAGTCATGCTCTTAACGAACTATGTTTTATTTCCTTTTTCCATATTGTGAATAATAAATGTGTGTCATTTTAATTTGCTTGTTACACAATGGAGCCTAACTTATTGTAATAATTATTTGACGTAGCCTACTATTACACTCAGAATTATTCTTTGGCATCCTCACGTACTAAACTGCATTTTTTATTTTTATTTTTATTGCGTGCTGGAGGTACACTATTACGTCGTGTGCAGAGAGATGTTAACATTTAAGCTAGCTGGTGAGAGAAAATGGCACTATCAAAGAGTCTAAAGAGGCAAGTTGACAGCGAAAATAGGGCATAGGCTACAAAGAAGAATGGAAAGACAACTATGCGTTCATCCTACCTAGTTTTGTGAATGCAAAGCCAGTGTGTCTTATCTGCAATGAAGCGATCCACAGACTCTTTTGAATGTCTTTCGGAACTTTTCAAATGAAAAGTTCTCAATTCATTTAAAAAATAAAACATTGCTGCAAAAAAGTTCTCGTACTTTTATTTTGAAAGAGTAATTGTTGCTGTCATGACTGATCTATTTCAGAACCAGCTGCTATCAAAATGATCTGGCTGCGGGCGCAGGCCAGATATTATTGCTGACGGGCCAGTTTTGGCACTGCCTGTTGCCAACCACTTTAGAGGTTCCAGCTGTGGACCAGTGGTTTAAAGAGAGCGAGATGGTCTGGGTCTATCCATCCATGGCCCATATCCATCTACAGGGGCGGTTCTGAGGCACAAGAGCCAGGCCGACGCTCGGAGAGCTGCTACTCCCATTTACACCCTGGGCAGAAGGTCTGGCTCTCCACCAGGGATATCTGCCTTTGACTCCCTTGTCGCAAGCTGATACATCAGTCCCTTCACCGTCCAGTGACAGATCAATGAATTGACTTACCGGCTCAACCTCCCTCCACATTATCATATTGCACCTATCTTTCATGTGTCATTACTCAAACCTTACTGTTCCTCTCTCTACTGTCACAAATCCATCAGTCTCCTCAGTATACTCAGCTCCTTCCACTCATTCCCAATTCCCAGAATACCTTCCACCTGCCATTACCAATTAAGGACTCATTTATATACAAGCTCTCACACTCACCTCATTGTCTGGTCTCGTCGCTCACACATGAGAAGGACTTACTTGACCTGCCTGTTTTCCAGTCATCCGTCAACTGTTATCCGTTCACCAGTTCACCCGGCTCCCGCAGCAGTCCTCTGAATCCTCTCCAGCCCGATTATCTGTGGAAAAGATACAAAGATTTTATATTCAGCTAAATTACCTGTTTGGATTCAAGCATATCCTTACATTCCAGTGTTGTGATTTCCCACTCCTGTTGTGTGTTCTCTTCTGTTTGAGACGCATACAGGTTTGTATGGAAACATATTTTTAAGTATATCCACAGAGTAATATAATAATAAAAGGTAATTGTGACTTTTAATTGTGAGATATAAACTCTATACTATATAAACTATAAAAACAGGGCTCCAGACTGCGACCATTTTTTGATAACGTGCGAGTTCAAATTTGACATGGTCGCATTTGTGCGAGTGCATGGTCACACACTCAGTTGGTGTCTGCCTACTTGCACTGCACTGCACATAAACGCACAAAAGTATGCCAAAATGTTATCTTTGTCGAGTATCCTCGTAAGCACAGTCTTAAATTAGTTAAAAACTGTTAAATGAACGCAAAGAGTTGTGACGACATCTGATGCTTGTAAGATCCAGATCTGCGTCCTTCAGATCTTAAAGTGACCGCAGTCTAATAAACCCACTTCTGTGAGACTGTCAGTAATGTGAATCGAAAAACAAAAGTAAAAAAGAAAATTACTCACTGCTCTCGACTGAACTTTTGTAGCTTTTATAAGGATTAATCTACATTTAATCTATAATTTATGCAGTGACTGTGAAGTGTTTGATAACTTTATTCAATTTCTGTATATTTCCTACCTATTAGATCAAATATTTAAAATATACTGTCTTTATGTTGTTTCTACATTAATCCGGAGATTAAATGTAAAATTATTACAATATAAAAATATATTAAAAACTAATGTTAGGTTTGATTAATCGCAATTAATCCCAGAAATGTGCAATTAGTTAATTGTTTTAATCGATTAACAGCACTAAAAAAAATATAATCAAACATTAAAAAAACATACATGGAGGGTTTTTTTATAGATTTTTTTTATTTTATGGTTTTCATTTCATAGTTAAGATTAAAACTTTTTGCCAACATGAGGTCTCAGTCTTTTTTCGTCAATGCAAAACTTGGGTACACAGATTAAGACAACTATTCATCAGCATGCATTTAATTCCTTGTTGTAAAAAAAAAAGAACAAAAAAAAAGTGCGACCAAATCATGTGCTGGTGACCAACTGAGAAAGACCCAATTACCTTTTTTTATTCTGTGGTGGAAACAAAAAACAGAATTGCGAGATGTAAACTTAGAAATTCGAGAGAGAAAAAAAAATGGGAGAGTCAGAATTATATAAACTCTATAATTATGGAGAAAAATGGCTGAATTGTAAGATATAAATCACAATTGTGAGGGGGAAAAAGTCTGAATTGTGAAATAAAAAGTTGCAATACCTTTTTATTTTTATTTATGGTGGAAATAAGCTTCCACAGGTTTGGAATGACATGAGTGCAAGTATAATACATTTTTGGGTGAACTGTTCCTTTAATAACAGCATATACTAAATATGGACAAACTGCCTCTACAAATAAAAAACAGTGGTTGTTAGTTGAAGCTCACTGACAGACAGAGGTACCTCAGGGATACAATCAGCACATCTCTGCCCTATTTCACCAAAGACAGCAAGTTATGAGCTGCACAAAGCTGGAATTTATGACATGCACCACAGCCATTTGGAAACTGCCTGTTTTCAAGGCTAAGGCATGACAATACCGACAGTAACCTTTTGCAAGCTGTGCTTACCCTGATGCGAGCAGCCCACATAGCCGGTGTCAACAGTAGGAAATCCATAATTGTGTGGGCAGCTACTGTACTGTACAGTATATGGTGGGAGTCATTAGATTGGACCGGGTCATTTTGTAGCGCCAGGTTCATCTTGTTCTATCCTCCAATAATAACTTAATCAGTGTTCAAGCTTGTGGTGCATTTAAACTATGTTTGAAACAAACACAATTTCCACATCAGTTTATTCTTAGAGAAAATCGACTACTCTGAGAATCATAAATAATGAGTGGATGAATATGAGTGTGGTTCTGTCCTGAATCACTGGCACACATCCTCCCCTTGTGGCTTCCCTTGGTACTGTCAAATAATAATGACAAATTGTTCATTTTTGAAGAGAATACCAAACACATATGTATAAATCAATGTTTACTGCCATACGACTTCTAAACAGTGTGGGAAAAATATACAAAAGTGTATTTGAAATACATTTATTTTATGCTAAGTATACTATAAATAATACTATAAAATACATGTATGTACTTATAAATACCATGCAATTGTACCTTTGGTATACTAAATTTATATACTTAAAGTCTGATAAATTGGAACAACTAATTTTGTACTTAATGCACTTTAGTTATTTAGAAATAGCGCTGAGGTCCAACTATATATATACTAAAGTATATATGATTGTGCTAAATTGGAACTAAAATGGAACTAAAATGGAACTATTGCAAGTATACTTGCATTTGACAATGACGATATATATATAATGATATTATACAGTGATCATACTATAATAGTGATATTAAAACACAAATGGGAAATGCTGTCCCCTCAATAATGTAAACCCTGGTTGGATAAGGATTCAAAATTGGATATGAAGTTGAAATCTGACGCATAGCTTCAGTGTTAAAACTGATAAAACAATTGCTGTCTGTGGTTCTATATGGGCTGTGGCAATAATTTTGAAAAATAATAGCTCGCAGCAACATGAACTAGTTCATTAAAATTTGTGAACTGAACTTTGAAATAGTTCATGTAGAAAGTGAACTTTCCCAACACTGATTACCAGGGTAGTTGTCCGTAACATGTTAATTGTAATAGGCTACTATTGAAATTCCATCAAGGATTTCAACATCATACTATTTGAATTGCATCATAAATCAATTTTCCAAAGATAGAAATCCCTATATATTTACTTGTGTTTAAATTCAAACAACACGCATAACACACGTGACTAAACCATTTGTTGAACGGCTCTGATTGGTTCTTATGATTATGAGCCAACACGTGAGATCTTCCATTAGGCTTGTTCGACTTCATGCAGCTCTGCGCAGACCGATCGGCGGCTGACTTGAAGCAGTGCATGCCGGTTAGAAATTTTGTCCAACCTGAGACAGCGCCGACGCCACGTGACTGTGACGTTTGCCATCAAAGTTCAGCGAGAGCGATTCGAGAGCAGCGGCTGGTTCATTCTGCGCAGCTTCTCACGAGCTCTGATGACGACAAAGTTCTTGCCAAAACTTTTTGCCAACATGAGGTCTCAGTCTTTTTCATCAATTTTTCTTTGTGCAAAGTGCAGTTGCGTAGCTGTCAATGGAGGAACAGAAAGTTCTCAGATTTCATCAAAAAGATCTTCATTTGTGTTCTGAAGATGAATGAAAGTCTTATGTGTTAACTTTGGGGACATGGGGGTGAGTAATTAATGATAGAATTTATCTTTTTGGGTGAACTAACCCTTTAATAGTATTATTACTATATTTCAATTTTTGTTTAAATACACTAAACAATTTCGTTACTGTGCTTTAAACTTTTGGGTGTAGTTGGGAATCACTGTTTCAGAAAGTTCTCTTTTCTTGATGCTATTCACCCAGTTGAAATCATTATTTAAACCCCTGAAACCCCAGTCTTTAGCACTCCTAGTATACTGACAGAAGAGATATACATTCAAGCTACGTTGGTAATAAAATATCTGCTCTGTGTCAGAGAGCTCACCAGTAACAGATGATATTTTTTGCAAGGATTTTATATGACAGTCAAGACAAACAGACTGACTGCATCATCCTTCCTGATTCACATTAGTGGCTGAGAGCTTGACTGTGCTTTTCCATGCATTTGTAGGAGTGGCAGGTTTTCCCGCTGTGCCACAAATGGGTTTTCCAACAGCCCAGAACCCAATCCAACTGTGGAAAACAAACAGCCAAAGGCGCCCAAAGAGGAAGAGACGGCGCTGCATGTTTGAGTCACTCGCCCCCTGTGAAACCTCATTGTTTCTACTGTTTCACAGAAAGTCAAACAGTCTAAATGTATAATTACAATCTGCAGTGTGATTTCTTGTGTGTTATTTCTGTATACTGTCAGAAAAGCTGCTGACATCATTTATAGTCACCACCATTGTTTCGTGTTTTGCAAAACACAACTGGTTACACTATAAACACACACAGAGTTAGATCAACCGCTATTTATGTGCGCTTTGACCCTAAACAAACCAGAGTCTCAAAGTATCATTTTGACGGCTGCTGGTTAAACTGTTTATGCTGACACTGGGTGAGTGAGAAAGTGTTCACGTTTAATAACAGTTTGTTCCACAATTACTGTGTGATTCACACAGGTTTCATTAATTTTCAAGCTTTTGAAATACAGTGAGGAAAATAAGTATTTGAACACCCTGCTATTTTGCAAGTTCTCCCACTTAGAAATCATGGAGGGGTCTGAAATTGTCATAGGTGCATGTCCACTGTGAGAGACATAATCTAAAAAAAAAAAATCCAGAAATCACAATGTATGATTTTTTTTAACTATTTATTTGTATGATACAGCTGCAAATAAGTATTTGAACACCTGAGAAAATCAATGTTAATATTTTGTACAGTAGCCTTTGTTTGCAATTACAGAGGTCAAACGTTTCCTGTAGTTTTTCACCAGGTTTGCACACACTGCAGGAGGGATTTTGGCCCACTCCTCCACACAGATCTTCTCTAGATCAGTCAGGTTTCTGGGCTGTCGCTGAGAAACACAGAGTTTGAGCTCCCTCCAAAGATTCTCTATTGGGTTTAGGTCTGGAGACTGGCTAGGCCACGCCAGAACCTTGATATGCTTCTTACAGAGCCACTCCTTGGTTATCCTGGCTGTGTGCTTCGGGTCATTGTCATGTTGGAAGACCCAGCCTCGACCCATCTTCAATGCTCTAACTGAGGGAAGGAGGTTGTTCCCCAAAATCTCGCAATACATGGCCCCGGTCATCCTCTCCTTAATACAGTGCAGTCGCCCTGTCCCATGTGCAGAAAAACACCCCCAAAGCATGATGCTACCACCCCCATGCTTCACAGTAGGGATGGTGTTCTTGGGATGGTACTCATCATTCTTCTTCCTCCAAACACGTTTAGTGGAATTATGACCAAAAAGTTCTATTTTGGTCTCATCTGACCACGTGACTTTCTCCCATGACTCCTCTGGATCATCCAAATGGTCATTGGCAAACTTAAGACGGGCCTTGACATGTGCTGGTTTAAGCAGGGGAACCTTCCGTGCCATGCATGATTTCAAACCATGATGTCTTAGTGTATTACCAACAGTAACCTTGGAAACGGTGGTCCCAGCTCTTTTCAGGTCATTGACCAGCTCCTCCCATGTAGTTCTGGGCTGATTTCTCACCTTTCTTAGGATCATTGAGACCCCACGAGGTGAGATCTTGCATGGAGCCCCAGTCCGAGGGAGATTGACAGTCATGTTTAGCTTCTTCCATTTTCTAATGATTGCTCCAACAGTGGACCTTTTTTCACCAAGCTGCTTGGCAATTTCCCCGTAGCCCTTTCCAGCCTTGTGGAGGTGTACAATTTTGTCTCTAGTGTCTTTGGACAGCTCTTTGGTCTTGGCCATGTTAGTAGTTGGATTCTTACTGATTGTATGGGGTGGACAGGTGTCTTTATGCAGCTAACGACCTCAAACAGGTGCATCTAATTTAGGATAATAAATGGAGTGGAGGTGGACATTTTAAAGGCAGACTAACAGGTCTTTGAGGGTCAGAATTCTAGCTGATAGACAGGTGTTCAAATACTTATTTGCAGCTGTATCATACAAATAAATAGTTAAAAAATCATATATTGTGATTTCTGGATTTTTTTTTTTTAGATTATGTCTCTCACAGTGGACATGCATCTACGATGACAATTTCAGACCCCTCCATGATTTCCAAGTGGGAGAACTTGCAAAATAGCAGGGTGTTCAAATACTTATTTTCCTCACTGTAAGTCTCTTATGCTCCCCAATACTGCATTCATTTGATCTAAATACTGTAAAAATAGTAATATTCTGAAATATTATTAGGCTACAACCTAAAATTGCTGTTTTCTGTTTTAATATATTTTAAAATGCAATTTATTCCTGTGATCAAAGCTGTATTTTCAGCATCATTACTCCAGTCTTCAATGTCACATGATCCTTCAGAAATCATTCTAATATGATGATTTGCTGCTCAAGAGACATTTATGAATATTATCAATGTTGAAAATCTTTTGTAACATTGTAACAATATATTGCATTGAGATTATTTTCATGACAATTAAGCAAATGTTCACACTTAACGTATCTCAGTTGTTATTCTCATTAAAGAATACTCTAATGTGATTGTTTTATTTAAATCAGCATATATTAAAAGCACACACAGTGCACATACTATGATACATAAACTCTTTTTTTCAAAATTAAATAATATACCGGTATCATATATGATTTTATTTGTATCACCATAAGAATTTTTGTTTATTTTTAACTTACATTAATGAGAATTTGTGGCGGTGGGTGGACATGTGTATTTCTCTCACTTAATCATCTTTCGGGTATTTTGACTGTTTCAGTATAGGCTCTAAAGCTAATCGCTCTGCTGTAGGTCGTGCCTAACATTTACCTTTAGCAGTGACAATATTCACAATACAGCACAGTAGGCTATAGCCTACCTTACTGCTTACATAAAGAGTAGATAGTAGGGTTTACCAAAACAGCTTGTGATAAAGAGCATTAAAGTTAATTTTCCTCTTAATTTCACCCAAAGCGCTTTATGGTAGAACGACTTTTATGTGATAAAAGTCGAGTCGACGTCGACTAGTCGCCGATGACGTCATTGATGAACAAATACTGAACCTCGAACGCGGGTTGCCTTATATGGCATATGACAAAGCACTGCTCCTAAATAACAGCTTTTTTGTTTATTTTTTAACAATTTTTCAGTTTATCATTGGGATTACATGATTGCATTAGAGTGAGAGAGAGCGATCGCATGTAAATTGCACCTGGAAGCGTCTCTCCCCTGCAAACATTGCGGTCCGACGGCAACGTCGTGTCCCTGGCCAAATAGTCGCGGAAGGACGGTCACGGGATAAATCGGTAAAAAAAACAACAACCTGCAACACAGAACAGATAACGTCAAAAACGTCCGTTCAAATTTCATTTTGGAACTATTTTTCAACCAATTCAACTGTGTCGGAGGGATGTCTTTTCAACGTCCAAATGTTTGCTGGGTCTACTTATAGTGAAGCTGTGGATTTTAGTTACTAAGAAATATATGCTAGATCTGTTCTCTCACAGAACAGAGTTTGCAATATACTTCTGCTCTACTTAATGATTCTGTGTGCGCGCGATCTTCATGTGATAGCCTATGCGCGCGCGCGCGCGCGTGTGTGTGTGCATAATGAAGCAGAAGTTTCGAAAGACGATTAACTTACCTGAACAATAAGCTGTGTATAACGTGCCTTCACGCGATCAATTTTGAGCATCCAGATGGTTTTATCAAACATATTTAGCAGAGCGCTCTGCATTTATTTGTCATTTTAACTGAAACAGAGTGTAAAGGTGGACATCAAATATTTCTTATCCTGTTGCGCTGTCTATAGGCCATGATCAGCGACTAGTCTACGTCATGACAGACTATTAAAGTCGACTAGTCTGTTTTACAGTCTATGGTTCAACACCACACTAATCTGCATGTAGCATAGGAGATAAGTGTTCAAGTGCTCAATGGTGATAAGGCTCTCAGCAACTCTGCACTTCATGGGATCAAACCTGAGATGTTTGAGCCTTAATCACCAGGGAAATTTATTTCCTACTGGTAAACCTGGCAATCTTCTTTCTACAACAAATTTCCTTTTCAGATTCTGTCTGATTTACATATTAAATCCTCCTGGAAACATCAATGAAATTAGATTCATATTTCAGGCACCTTTCTTTGTCTACACAGAGGCATGTTCCCTGTTCATGTGGATTTGTAGGGATTTGCTTGCATTTGTGTAGGCAGCTTCATGACCACACAAGTCCGCAGGTGTTCTGAAAATGAATCATGCAGGGTTGGTGGTTTGAAGTCATTGAAGTCTCTCCTCTTTGCTTGAAATGCAAATGTTTGCCTCCCCAGCTCTTCAATACAAGCCAGAAGGAGGTCTGAGGCAAGCAGACTAAAGCCCTATTCAGACGGGACTAGTTTAACATGGAGAGGTGGTGTAAAGTAATAATTACGAGAACTTGTCTGTGATTTTAGTCCCGTTCGAATGTGCCATCTCAGTAATCATAATGGACAATGTCAGTAAAGATTACGGAGACATTTAGCTTCAGTAAAAAGGTCTGGAAAAATTACCTCAGGTAATGCTAATCCCGTGCGAATAGACCCGCTGTAAATATGTACATAAATATTTTGTCATTTCGTGTTTAAAAGTAGTTTTTCAAGTATGGAGACGCTTGAAAAAGCATTCAGTTGCGTTCTAGACGCTGGGACGAGTCTGTGGCAAAACTTTTCCACATACCATTCAGATCAGAAAGAAGATCGAAAGCACTTGTTAGAGGCACATAACATCTTTTAGTGTTAGGTAAGTGCCTATTACCAACACAATCCAATCTGAAGTTAATTAATACATCGTTCGACCGGACATCATTTTATATATATATATATATATTATATGTGTTTGCACACGTGATATCAGGAAGCAACGTAATGACGACATGAGGGTGACGGTGGTGCTTACCCCTCCCACTTCTGCTAGTTTAACTGAGATATCTTATCCCGTGCGAATTGGCCATTAATATTACAGACGTCCTGTGGTAAAATTACATTACTCCATCTACCCTTGTAAAGCTAATCCCGTCCGAATAGGGCTTATGACCCCTTTAAAAGCACATGCGTTGTGCCGGCTGTTCTGAGGTCAGCTGTCTGCTTTAGTGACAGAGCGGTTCAGCATTAGTATTCACCTGATACCTGTCAGATGAAGAGCCTCGCATCTGGGGGAAACAACTAAGACAACGGTACCTCACGGACGGATGTGTTTCCTCAGTGAATCGATTTTTCCATTAAACGCTGTGTTAGACCCAAACAGTGTGGGAAAAAGTTTGTTTATTTGTCTGCTCAGTTCACCACTCCTCTCAGGTGAGAAAAAGAAGATCGTAGTGACATGATCAGATTACTGATGTGACTAAACTGGGAGAAGAGGGAAAAAAGGAGGAAGAGAAATTAGAACATAACATTCTGTTTATTAAAGGGTTAGTTCACCCAAAAATGAAAATTCTGTCAGTAATTACTCACCCTCATGTTGTTCCAACCCCGTAAGACTTTCGTTCATCTTCGGAACACAAACCCAGAAAAGTTAGTAAAGACATTGTTAAAATAGTCCAAGTGACTGCAGTGGCTCAACCTTAAGTTTATCCAGCGACGAGACAAAAATAACTATATTCAACTATTAATTTTCTTCAGTGTGGGCCTCTGAGTGAGTTCACATAGTGTAACAGCGCAGCGCTTCTGGGTTGTACGTCAGAACATAGGCTCATTATTGGCCGACGCTGGTCATGTGTGTGATGCGTGTAATGCTGGCCAATAGTGAGCCTACGTTCTGACGTACAACCCAGAAGCGCTGCGCTGTTACACTACGTGAACTCACTCACAGGCCCACACTGAAGAAAATTAATAGTTGAATAAAGTTATTTTTTAATTTTTTTTTGCTAACAAAAGGTATTCTCGTCGCTTGATAAACTAGCCACTGTAGTCACTTGGACTTTTCTGGGATGGCAGATATCAATTACCTAGCAGCCTAGGGAGGAGTGAGATTTCATCAAAAATGTTAATTTGTGTTCCGAAGATGAATGAAAGTCTTACGGGGTTGGAACAACATGAGGGTGAGTAATTACTGACAGAATTTTCAGTTTTGGGTGAACTAACGCTTTAACTGTAATCTGCACACAGGACTCAGTGTTTCTCAATGACGGTTTGCCAGGTCTCTGTACACTCTCTTTGATGCCACAATTAACCACACAAACATTCTGCATGCTGAAGCCCCCTTGGCCATGAGGCGTACAGCACCCTTGACTGCCATCTGCTGCTGAGTTTATCTCCCTGACATATTGTGTTTATAGGCTCTGTTTGAATCTTATTCTGTTTGATTGCCATGTGTTAAGTTCTTCCCTTTTGGATAAGGATCTGGATAAGCAAATTAAAATATTGACTTTGATCATTTTTTAAACAACTGAGAAAATAGTGATCAAACTACCTGGCTCCTGTCAAGTTTATAATACATATTGAATCAGCATGAGAGTCAAATTGGACAACTACATGGACTCAGAATTAGTAGTTTGTACATAAAAAAAAAAGCCTGTCTAAACCAACACATGTTGAACAGTGTTTAATAACCAGCAAAGTTCTTCAGTTGGATTGGTGTTTTATTCTCTTTAGCACACAGTGACGCAGTTCACTCAGTCCCCTGATCATTACGATTCAATTTCAGGCGAATGTGTGACGTTCTGAGGAAGGAGGACACAAAAGCAGAATAATGCTGAACTTCAATTTATTGAAACAGTAATACAGTTCAAGCTGCACGGCTCCTGAAGAGATAAACAGCAGCGAAAAGAACAGTGAGGCAGGCAGGGATCAGAGTCCAGGATTATCAAATCCAAATCGTGAGGCAAGAATCAGTGTCAGACAAACTCATAATCAGAAACAGGCAGTAGTTCACAGCAGAAATCAGTCCAGAAAGACAAACGGTAACCCAGGGAAACCCAAACTCCAGTACCAGTAACAGTCCTAATGATCAGCAGCGATAGAACTGTCCAAGACCAGTGAATGCTGGAGAGGAACAGGGAACCGCATCACAACTGGACAGAGAAAAATATGTGAGATAAAAAGAAAACAAAACTACTAAACAAGGAAAAAACCAGCAAGTGACCAGCAAAAAAGTACAGAACATACTGGCAGAGAACAAAGGGAAAGGAAGCATAAATGTAGCTGAGAAATCAACCAATAAGGGGAGACAGGTGAGCGCAAACGAGCAGATGCACTGATTGTGAAACACAAACAGCTGTGCGCAAGTGAGCAAACATGCTGATTGCGAGACACAAACAGCTGTGCGCAAATGCACGTGGAAAAGATGGAAAAGACAGACACAAACACAAAAGATGAAGAAAACAGAGGACGATCAAACCCAAGTCCTGACAGAATGAAGAACAAATTTATATTATTGTTTTATGCATGTTATTGTCTCTGACAGACAGCATGTTGAAGCTGCTCAGGCCACCATTTCTCCCTCTTAAAGCAATGGTTGTAATTTGAAACATCCAGTAGTGGGTTTTACAGGAAATGCATGGACCTCTACTTCTCATAAATACTATATTGCATTGTGCAGGTTATTTTTTGACAGACATCGATTTTGTGATATTTAAATTATGTGGAAGATTAAAAAACAGAGGGATCATAAGGTATAATTATTTATTTCTTAGCCAGCAATTATTCGGTGAAGTTATTGATGCCCATGAGTGTGTTATGTCAATGTTTTAATTCTAATATCCGACAGCCATGCAACCTAATTTTTTTGACGGACGTGATAACGTGCATAAGGGGTTAACTATGTTTGATTTTGGGTAATTATTCAATTCAAAATGCTTTTTGCGTAGTTCATTACTTATTATATGGGATGAAGTTTCTTTTGTGGCTTAAATAAACTCAGCGACTGGCATGTTTGGCTTGTCAAAAATGTTACATTCATCTGTCGCAAATCCATTGAGTTTTGAAAATCAAGCTAATATTTTACCAAGAAAGGAGTGGTTTTGAATGCACAAAGTTGTTTTTATTGTCTCTTATAACAAAAAACTTTTCTTTAAACCAAATGCAGATCCTTTTCCATTATTTCCCCTAGATTATATAATCAAAAGTCAAAATCTACTAAGGGTAATAATGGAAAAGGATCTGCACTTTCATGGTTTTAAATATATCTATTTTTAAAAGTTAGGGTTAAGTTAAGTTAATATAACTTAAAACATTTTTTTAAACCATGAAAATGCAGATCCTTTTCCATTAAAGTCCCATTTTAACAACTTTTAGGATATTTTTTAAGGATTTTTTTGTTTGTTTTACTATAAAACAAATTTTCCATAGACTTTTCCATAGGTTTTCATGACCATGGGAACCCTGTCAAAATGTAATCAAGAGTTTGTAAAGGGTTTAGTGGGTAATAGATGTAATAAACTAACAACATGTTTATAAGATCCAATACCCATACTGAAAGAGTTGTTACCTGTAGCAGAAGAGCCTCTTTTCAATATTATTAACTCGTCTTCATCTTTTGGTCATGTACCAAGACCGTTCAAGCTGGCAGTTATTAAGCCTCTCATTAAGAAACCACAACTAGATGCAAATGAATTAGCAAATTACAGACCCATTTCAAATCTTCCATTTATGTCTAAAATACTAGAAAATGTCCTGTCCGCCTAATTGTGCTCCTCTTTGCAAAAAATTGTTATCTATGAAAAATTTCAGTCTGGATTGAGGCCCCATCATGGCACAGAAACTGCGCTCGTTAAAATTACAAATTACTTACTTCTAGCTTCTGACCATCTCAATACTAGTTTTACTTGATCTTAGTGCTGCGTTCGGCACTATAGATCATAAAAATTCTTTGACTGACTACATAATTTCACTGGTATTCAGGGACAGGCATTAAGGTGGTTTAGATCCGATCAGATCGTTTTGTCTTTTTAAACGGGGAAAAATCTAAGATAATGTCAGTAAGTTATGGAGTGCCACAAGGATCTGTGTTAGGCCCTCTGCTATTTTTAATATAAATGCTGCCACTGGGTAATATTATAAGAAAACATGGAATTAGTTTCCACTGTTATGCCGATGATACTCAGTTATTTCATCACAACCAGATGAAATCTCTAAATTATCCAAGTTGACAGAGTGTGTTAATGATACAAATTATTGGATGACCTGTAATTTTCTTCTATTTAATCCAGCTAAGACTGAGGTATTACTTATTAAACTAAAAAACCTGTACACAGAATCTCTTAGAATACAATTTGCATCTAGAAAGGATGTACTGTTACTTCATCCTCTACAGTTAAAGACCTGGGCGTTATATTAGACATTTCGAAAATCATATTTCATATGTTATAAAAACAGCCTTCTTCCACTTCAAACATTGCTAAGCTCCGGAATATGCTATCTGTTTCTGATGCAGAAAAGTTAGGTCATGCATTCATGACCTCTAGACTAGATTACTGTAATGCATTACTAGCTGGTTGTCCTGCATCCTCAATAAACTTAGTCCAAAATGCAGCTGCTAGATTTCTTACCAGGTCAAGAAAATATGATTATATAACCCCAGTTTCACATCTCTGACCTATAAGACCCTAAATGATTTAACTCCTGTGTATTTAACTGATCTTCTATCACCCTACAATCCATCACGCTCTTTAAGGTCACAAAACTCTGGGTTTCTGGTAGTACCTAGAATATCTACGTCCACTAAAGGAGGGGGAGAGTGTTTTCACATTTGGCTCCTAAACTCTGGAATAGCCTTCCAGATAATGTTCGGGGCTCAGACTCACTCTCCCAGTTTAAATCTAGATTAAAGACACATCTTTTTAGCCAAGCATTCACATAATGCATATCATAAGCTTATACTCCAGTTAGCCTATATCAGATCAAATGCACATGATTATCTGCTTAATGTTACGAACAGCAGATACGCTAATTACTTTCCATTTGTTTTTCTGTTTTATCTCGGGATGCCCATCCTGTGTTAAGAGAGTACATAGTTTGGATCCAGCCTCTTATGAAGACTTCAGATGACCAACACCTGTGAAGATTTACTTCTGATGAAGCAAACTCTGAATCAACATGCACCAATGCTACATTTTCCTTTATCCATTTTGTTAACAATGTATTCATTATTTCAATGAGCTCTTTGTTTCTGCCTTAAATGAATACATTGTTAGCTAACTGTGTGATTGCTATAGCTACATTTCTGAAATACATAACTTGGACACATAACAGATCACTCTAAATTGACTATGCGCTTTCTGTAAAGCTGCTTTGAAAACGATATGTATATTTTGAAAAGCGCTATACATATTTGAATTGAATTTTTATAATGTATTAGTAGAGATATAGCCTCAGTTTAACATAAAATGACATTGACACTACACTTCTCATGCTATGGATTTGTATTTGGCAGCCCATTTGACTGCTAGTTTGTTATGGTAGGCCTATCAGGCTATTTTCTGGACGTTTGATACACTGGAGTCGAGTGTGTCTATATATTAGCTTACTATGGTACCAACATTACAGATATTATGAAAGTAAAATTATTAGGCTAAGTAAAACAAAAACAAACAAAAAAACACATTTAGCCTATTATTTTATTTGCTACTGCCAGTATCAACTTCTGAAAACTAGATCATAGACCCGAGATCTCTAAGTGTATGTTCCCTTAACTGAGTCGCTCTCCTCCTCTTCTCTGATCCCAGCAGCATTCCAGCACTCCAGGAGGACGATCAGCGAACGCGTCGCGTCGCGTCGGGATTCCTGAGGATTACCCGGCGTGCCCCGCGGGAAAGATGGCGCTGAACGGGAGAAGATGGAGATAAACTTTATCTGAAATCTGGAAGAGCTGATATCCACACCTGCGATCCCCGGTAACACTTCAACTCCTCAACGAGAGATCCCGGCGAGAGGACGCGGGATCGGCGATCGCTAGTGACGGCGCGAGTGGAGACATTTCAGCGGCCGTTAGCAAGTGTGTGTGTGTGTGTCTGTTAGCCAGCGAGGAGAAAGAAGAAGGAAAAGCGGGCAAAGTTTATTCAGTTTGAGCAAGAAGTCTATACTGATCTACACCAAACTCTGGGGTTAACTGCGGAAAATCACCAGTGGCAGGTAAGAAGTTCATGAATGTATACCTTCGTAACAGTAGTTCATTTTGGTCATGTACTATCAAATCTTATTTTTATAATGTTGTTGATATGCGGCCAGTCACCGTTGAGATGAACTGATAAACACACCCAGTAGTGCTGTGTTTAATCTCAACATCATATCAGACCTGTGAAATGCTTCTCGATCAACATATCCTCAGGGCACTGATCGATTAGCAGATTAGAGAAGGTTACTAATCTGAAAAGTGTCGATGTCAGGTGTTTTACGCGAATTATTTATTCGGTGGAGTGTGTCATGGCCATTGGCAGGCGAATAACCCTTCGGCAATGTTGTCTGTGTAATGTGTCTCCACCATTCACATGGTTCGTGATTTAAATACACATATATTTAATTCTTCAATGCATTTTTGTGTTCTTATCACAGATATACTTATATTATTACTACCAGATCCGGTTGTGCAACCGATCCTGTTACGCGGTCTTCTTTAATACTCGACCGTTTAGCGGGTTGATCTATGCTGGTGATTATGTCCTAAACCGATGGGGATTAACGTTAACATTTTATTCACGTGTCCTGACATGAAATAGTATAACTTCGTGGAATGCTACTGGGAAGTAAAAACGATGCCGTATTTCGACGAATACTCTGAGTTTGTGCTGAAATAACTCGTGGAGTCCATCATGGACACAGAACAGGTACGGACGCTTGAGAAACCAAACCTGCGGTTATTTACCAACCCTCCGGCTGTCACGATCCTGACATCTTGCTTCACCATTAATTGTCATACAAATAATCGCGTTTAACGATTTAATTGTCTATTTTGTTAATTTCGCTTTGTTAATGTCGCTTACACACACACACACACACACCTTAGGAAGAAATAATTTATTCACATGGAACATGGACTCGCATGATAAATTCTATGATTTCATTAAAGGCTTTGTAAACAAATACCATTTCAGGTGAATGGGTGAATACCATAAATAATCATATTTTAAGTTATAACAGTTAAAAATATTTCTCCTTTTCGTCCACTTGGGTTCTACTTTTAACTCATCTTAGCCAACCTAAGTATGATATTTTATTAGAAACGTATTTCTGGCTTAAATTGTTTACTTTGTTATTTTAAAGGGATAGTGCACCCAAAAATTAATTGTAGCTCCAAACCCATAAGACATCTTCTAAATGTTTCGCAGTGTTTATAAATAAAGATCATAAAATAATCTTCTATCATAAGTCTTCTGAAGAGACAAGATCGCTTTATCTGATGAGCAAATTTAATTTAGGCTTTTGTTCACACAAACATTGATCAGCAAATATGGTAAATGGAAGCTTAAATGCACTTGCTTGACCCTTTAAGGTAGTTTGACCTATAATGGTCAAAAAACATTTTCCATTACAATAGCCTAGGCCTAAACATTAAAATGAATTGAAACTAGAGAGCTTTGCATGATGTAGACTTCAGCATAATGTTAACCAATGCAAACCTTTTTTTCAGGCATACAATAATGTGTTAAAAAACAGAGAGCAAAAAGTAACGGAGCAAAACGGTGCATTATTTTATTTTATGGCGGATGTACGTCTGTATCTTATTTACATGGCAACACATTTGACAATATGTGAATATCAATATGTGAGTGCAAAATAATTGTGAAAAATCCCAAATTGTAATCTCAAATTCAATTTTTAATCTGTATTTTTTTGTGAGTAATCTTTAAATATTATAAAAAAAGTTATACAAATAGCCTATGTATTTATCTGTGCCATTTAAGAAATCCAGTTGAAGTTCATATTTACTTTATTAAAAGTAGCCTAGTAAATGGATTATTTAGTCGAGTTGTACGAGCATCTTTTCTGACTTGAATTTGTATGCAAAAGTTAACTTACAACTGGATCTCCAGTAAAGGAAGTCTTTAGGAGTCGTCTGTATGCAATAATGTTCAGTTTTCCTTGCGGTTTCTAACGTAATGCACAGACCTATTTCAGCTGTAGTGTTGCTATAAGGCTCTGTGTAAAGTAGACCAGCATCCTAATGTCATTGACTTCTCTGGCACTGTCTCAAACCTAGTGAGCTGCAGCTGCCTACCTAGACAGCATGTTTCGGGCAGTGAAGGGTTGTGTCTTGGTTATTCATCGCTGGGCATACTGTGCACAGAAGTGATTGGACAAGACTCTTCTTTTTGCAAAGTACCTCAGAGAGTACCATGGTACTTTTGGTCCTCTTTTTGTTAGAGTAGGCAGCTCACTAGTGTGAGACGAAGACTCTGTGTTGGATGCGTCTCAGGGGAGGTTGAATAAACTGCAGTGTTTCAGTGTGTAATGCTTGCTTGATATGACAGCCTAGCTGCTCCCATACCTCCTCCCTTTTTTATTGAGTGCACTTAAAGTGAGTTGATAAGTCATACATGCCTCAGCCATTACTTACAGATGGGTTATGTCGATAAACAATTAGTAAAGTGCCGTTTGTTAAGAGCTGAACATGTTGCTCATTAGGGCTAAATATTTGGTCTTTTATTGGGATTGTACAACTTACTAATTCAATGTAAATAAGAAATTCAGTTTATTGCAAATTTCAGCTAGTCAATCAATCCCGAGTAACTGATTATTGGCGTTATGGCTCTAAAATATAAATGTTGGTGTTGTTACTGTTGTGATGCACTGAAAATATTTTTTTACTGATACTAAAGTTTTCATTAAGCCAAAAACGAAAAAAAGTAATAAAATAATTAAAAATAATAGAAGATGTTGCGCCTAAAGATCATTACCGTTAACGACCCTGAGTGCTTGTGGTGTGAACCGCTTGGTTGTTTTGATGCTCTGCTCACTTTAAACTGTAAAATACGGTAAATGGTGCAATTATGTCCCGCGGTCCGGATGGGGCTAAGCTGAGGTCCAGAACCGGAGCCATTTGAATACCACTGGTTTAGAGTGTCGTGTTCGCAGGTGATAAATTAAGCCAGTTGTAGTAAAGATCTTCTGCAATGAACCACCTATATATTTTAGCCTAACAAATTTGACATATTTGCTATGGGTTCTGTCAGGACCACTATCGTTGAATACGAATTGACAATTAGCATACAGTTAGCATTGGCGATATGTTTCTGTTCTGGGCAAGAACTCCCTGCGCATCCATGCAGTCTAGCATGAATAAGAGCAATAACCCTCCTTAGGGTAAACAGAACAGAACCATCATGAATGAACTTTAAAGATTTTTAAAGTACAACATGATTTGAGAATTTATTCTGATTCAAGGGGAATCAGAAGGCCAAATCCTGACTGGGCGAGAGGTGGAGCTGGGGAGGGAGGAGGGTAATCTGCTCCTGAGAAACGCGATATCTGCTGATAATACTGAAGGAGCTTATATATGAATACAGTGATAGGCGTCGTATTCCTATAGAGCAGTGGTCTCAAACTCAATTCCTGGAGGGCCACAGCTCTGCACAGTTTAGCTCCAGCCAGCTCCAACTCACACCTGCAAGGAAGTTTCTAGTAATCCTGAAGACCTTGATTAGCGAGATCAGGTGTGTTTGATTAGGGTTGGAGCAAAACTGTGCAGAGCTGTGGCCCTCCAGGAATTGAGTTTGAGATCACTGCTATAGAGAGTCAGCTGATGCGAGCTCGACTAACATGACCTGCCAGAACTGACGCTATGCTAAATTTTTTTTGTGATATACTGCTGATGTGTTTTACTTTCTGTTGTGTGCAGACACTGACATGGTCAAAACTCATCATTACTGAAGCTCTAATGGTTTAGGTCAAAACAATTTTTAATTTTTTTTTTGCAGTTTCGGCCAAATATATTTGGTTGCCGGAATGTCTGTGCGTTATTGGAGCTGACGTTGGATTACAGGTGCTTATTGATGTCCGACCGAACTATCATGGGCTATTCAATAAACTCAACTGTGCTGATGCAGTAGATACAGGGGTGAAAGGTCAGTGACCTCCTCTCCCATGTGTGTTGTTGGTACACTTGAAAACATCATCTGGGCCATAGCAGCGTTCTGCTTTCTCTCTCTCATCCGCCTCTGTTAGCACCTCACACACACACCGCTGGTGTGTGTGGACTCTTTAAGGCAGCCATTGACTGGTGGATTTGTGCTAGGTGGTGTCATATGATAGCGCACCCCCCGTGGAGCTTTATCAATTAGGATACAGCCAGTGTGAAAATGTTTGGGGAGGGATTTGTTGAAAGATTACTCTGTCAAGTACCGCTGCGTGTAGCTGGGCTTAGCTGAAGAGATAGAGGTTTTGTGCAGTCTGGAGTGTTTAATTGGGGAAAAAGGTGGCTGAGAGTCAGATAATTGTTGGACGATGGATGCCGTAGAGTCGTCTTCCATTAAGTAAGCCGTAATGATCAGAGGCTTTCTGCGGTTTCACTGAGGTTTTCTTAGGACTGTTTTGGAAAAATAGTGTACAGTGACCATCATAATGTGTTAAATAACTTTGATTAGGCCTAGAGTTTTTTACTAAAATGCATTGTTTGGTCACATTGATAGTATTTTGCTACAATTCATCATTTTCTTTTAATATATGCTTTTACATTTTTTTTTTTTGCCCTGATATTAGCAGCAGCAATATGCCATAATATCAGTTCAAATCAATAATATTTGTCAAAAAATTACAAAATGATTTTTTTGGCCTGAATCTTGCATCCTTGTTCCAGATTGTTCCCGTCAACACTACTCTAATCAGGGCAGGAATCATCTGTTTGTTTTTTTTTTAGGTTTTTGCTTTTGCTAATACAGCTGTTGAAGATGACCTTGGCTGTCAAAATTGGTTTAGAATTTCAGATACACTCTATTCATCAGCGTTTGGCCACACACTGCACACCCTTTCACTCGGGAAAGCTACCAGACAGTAATTTTTTAAATTTGAAGGGGTTTATTAAGATAAGCTGAAGAGTTGTTTTCACTGTATTGGAAAGATGCACTTGTGATTTTCCTCAGAAATTGCCAAGGCTGCACAAATTCTTCGCTGGTTTTGGTGTTCACTGTAATCTCATTCAAACCTGCATGAATGATCTTTCATCAATGTTATTTCAAAAACACAAAGGTTGTGTATGTTCATGGTAGTAAGTATGTTATTCTTTGTAATACTTTGGTGGCGTTCAGGACAAGATGCCCTTGAACGCAACAAGTTCTTTCTTTGAAATATTTGTAATACTTTAAAACCTACATGTTGCTATCAACGAATAGACTGCAAGGACTTTTTGTGCCGAGAAACGACCTACATGTTGCAGTGTTTTGGAAGCTCCTCTGGAATTCGCTCAACTCTTTTTTTGAACGGGAGGGAGTGAGAGTCGTGAGGATTGTGTGGAAACATTCCTTTGCTTGGCCGAGCTCCCATGCTGGAGGAACGCTCCTCAGTTCTTGTGCAAATTTACCCTGCGCTCGCTTGCTCCCATTGTCAGCCTGTCAAGTCTGTTTTTATGTTTGTTGCTTGAATCCAATTATCCATGACCTGCAACATAGCCTGCACCTTTTCTCAGTGCCACAGACACAGGTTACTGATGCTTTCCTCCATCTGCCTCTTTCACAGCACTTTCTGTTCTCTACCTTCATCAATTTTCAAACAGTGCTTGAGGAATCTCGCTTAAAGGTAATGAAATTATACCCATTTGCTCATAATGACCAAATAAGCAGCTGAAATGTCTCGTAAAGGTCAGCACCGGCGTGTACATGTTTTCAATTCCGAAATTCACCCTGAAATTAAATTCCTCTGCCTTAAATTTGCTTTTTCTGTACCTGCTCAACCTTAAAGGGGGGGTACAATGGTGTTTCATGTATTCAGAGTTGTTTACAGTGTTAAAGAGATAGATTCTCATGCTAAACATGGGCAAAGTTTAAAAAAAATATTTTGGACGAATAACGGAGAATTTCTATGCTGAAAATCTTACTTCCGGGTTGGTACAAGTTTCGGCTGGTTTTTTTTAGATCGTGGATCTAATGACGTAGATAAGAGTGGAACTCCTTATATGAGCATTTCTCTCGGAAAAGCTCGCCCGCGCACACGTCGACCAGAGGAGAGCGAGACCGCGCACATCAACGCGCTTCAACAGGAAATCATCGGCATCGCTACATAGGATTTGTTCAAGAATGTCTCCAAAAAAGTGTGTATTTGGATGTGAGGGAAAGCTTACCGTGTTCAGTTTTCCAAAGAGCCCAGTGTTACAGGAACAGTGGATGCAGTTTGTTTTTCCGGGGCAGCAACGGAGTGTAGGAAGTGCGGTTGTGTGTTCTGGTCGTTTCAGTGACGAATGTTTTATTAACAAGGCTCAGGTCGACGCTGGATTTGCAAATCGTTTGCTATTAAAACGTGGAGCGGTCCCAGTGATAAAAGACCCCATTCATGTAAGTACAACTGGATCAGATTTCTGTCTTTTGCTGGAAATCAAGTACTACCGCTTGACTCTATAGCTCCGCCTCCAGGAGCTCGGCTTTTTCCGGAGAGAATCGGAAAGCTGTATTTTTCTTTTATAAATTTAATAAAACTAAACACTTTTTTGAGATATTAAGGATGCACTACTACTCTATAGGTACTCAAGATTAACATGAGATTAGGTGAAACTGTGCATGTTATGTACCCTTTAAAGAATGATTTATTTGTGTAGCGCTTGTTCTCAATATATCGTTTCAAAGTAGCTTTACAGAAAATGTATCTGCAGTGCACCATTTTACGTTTATTGTTATGAAAAATGCAAAAAAAGTTGTAGAATTTTACGTTTTATATGAAATCTATATTTTCCAAAACACGTTTTACTCTAAAACTGTGAGGAAAAATAAATTATCTCAAAAAATTAGCTTCCTGTAAGATTTTGTTTGGGCGCAGTACCAAAAGTTTTCACTTGATGAAATTAGTTTCCTATTAATTTCCAATGCGCTCATTATTGACCTCGAGCAACACAAGTGTGACTATTTTTTTTCAGAACCACTTAGGCCTAACCTTTTCGAATCATGTCCATGATTTTTCTTTTTTGTGCTCACACAGCCAAAACCTTTTCCATCTTTCGTACCATTAAGTAAAAAATTCTAAAAAAACCCCAAAAAACGTAAACTTTTTCGATCAAAAATGACCGAATACCACCAGAGGGTTAAAAAATCGTAATCGAATCCTTAATAAACCAAGTATTTACACCCCGATTTCTCTGTATGATTAGGTGATTAGGAGCATCATTGGAAATGTTTTTCATACACTAGGAAGAAAAACCGTTTCTTAGACCTTTGTTGTCAAACTATATCTAGATTTCTGCAACTATTATATTTCTTCAGCTTTCAGAAGTCACATGGAAGCCCAATATACAGTGTCCATGAAGTCCGACTGTTCTTTATGCGGACAACTGGCTTTCCAGGGAGCTCAAGTCTTCGTCATGTTCCTGTTCTTCCTCTCCTGTTTCTTCTCTTACCTGCACTTGTTTTTGCCCGCGGTGTTAAGAGAAGCCGGGAGCAGTAATCCTCAGCGCACATTAGGCCTGACTACACTACACCACACACACACACACACACACCAGCTGCTAGAAAGAGCTTAGCGCTCCAGATCTCACAATGGCAGGTGGCTGTAGCTTCACCAATGCTTCACCACTGGGGTCATAAAGAGTCCCGTAGACCTCCAGAGAACATCAGATCCAAGCTGATCTACTTAATATAATTGTCTTTTCCTGCACTTCCTCCAAACATCCTGATGTCATTTCATCAGAAGAGTGCCTCTGGTAATCAAGGACATTTCATAACGCTCCATATTTCAGCAGTTCTGTTTGCATGTCTACAGCATTACATGCCTTCCAGCTTGATTATTATGCATTGTTAAAGGGACAGTTCACCAAAAAAAAAAAAAAAAAGTTTTTTTGGATTCATACACTCTTGATTTGATTCTATGTTGATTCTTTTGCATATATATCTGGTACAGTACATGTTACTTAAGTTCTTAAGTAAACTATACAGGGAACCCTCTCAGTATACATTACTATAGTATTTAAAGTTGTTACTTTCAGCTGTCAAAGTTTCAGCTATAGCATGTAAGGAATCCAAATGGTGACGTCGGTTGCTTTTGCGGCATTGTGAAAAGTCACATTGCAGAAACTGCCTTTCCTCTTCCTGTCCTTTCTTCAATAACTCACTTGTTTTTTCCTCCAGACATCAGCACTTTTACTATTTTTGTCCCCAATGGACATTTTCATGGAGCTGTAATTAATATCTCTTGTTCCTGAGAACTAGTACAAATTACCCTTTAGGAGTTGGGTTTTGTAAGCCTTGTCATTCACTGAAAGGTCATAGTGGTTTGGATACCTTTATTTGAGATCGTATTTAGTTCACATGCATGGTCAGAATGGCCTATTTCTGTCAGCGTTGCCCTGAAGCTTATGTTACGTCTTGTGTCTTAACTTATCCAGCTGACACAGTTGAGTATTGGCATTTCCATTAGCATGACAGTTTTCTGTTTCCTCTTCTAATAAAGAAACATGAAGTTGACTTGTAGTTGACACCTACACTAAATAAAGTGCCTGGAGTTCAGATTTGTGTCAGAACACTGTTAACCGGAATAGTTCACTTAAACATGAAAATATTTAAGAAAAAAACAAACAACTGCATCATATTTACTTCTTTAAATTGAAACATTGCAGATGACTTGAAGTATACTGTACATTGTATAGCGTTCATTGGTTCTTTTGAAGCATGACGGTAAAAAAAAAAAAGCTAGCTATACTTTCACTGAATGGACAACATGAGCTTGAACATTAGGCAAGGCATTTCATACACAAAGTGTTTTACACGAAAAGGATTTAAAAATAAGAAAATAAATAAGAAAAGAGAAGAATATATAAGATGATTTAGTGCATGTTTATTCAGAATTTCTCCTATTATGTTTGATGAAAGAAACAAATCAATGGATTCAGAGAACTAGGCTACATGAAGGTGAGCAAACAATGACGTTTAGCCTATTTTGCCCGTTGCCTGAAGATTATTATGAGCGTTTCCAAGGTTGACTCAGGCTTGAGTGGTTCCTGGCAGTCGTGCTGATTGGATAACACGCCTGTGTGGACACACCCCCACCCCACAGCAGTAGAAAATGAAATCACTCAGAGGAACTGAAAGAGCCGCCTCAGCTTTAATCTGTCCTCCGACCAACCCAGTGCTAGCAGCTGGAGGTCCCATTACAACAACACATAGCAATTACTGGTGGTTTCTAATGCGAGCAGCAGGAATGTATGTGATATTGGCCTTCTAAGAAAAACCAAAATCCTCTAACCCTAAATTTTTTATCATGTCAGTTTCATACTGTACATTTACATGGCAGCTGCTCTGTCCGGATCAGCGGCATGGCGAACGCAAATTTGAATGTTGCAGTGTGATCATCGTACTTTTAAAGGTCAACCAAAGTCTTTTGGTTTAAACAGTTTCACACTGCAAGCGTCAGCGGAGCGTGAATAGCACGTGTTTTGTCGCTGCCCGTATCAATGAACGAGAGCGTTCACATCGGAAGTGTGACGGCCGACCCTCTCATTCATTAACATAGGCAGCGACTTCACGCTGACGCTTGCAGTGTGAAACCGGCGTAATAGACATAGCGGAATCGTTGTCATTCAGGGATAAGATTGCGTGGGTGTTTGAATCAAGATTACAATCTTTTAACGATTAATTGTGCAGCTCTTGCCGAAACAACCATTGGCCGACAGTTCTGTCATTTGTCCCGAGCGTTGTTCACGCTGGCACTGGGCAGTCTGTATTGTCGAGCCTTGCTGTATTTGATAAAGATTTCATTTTGTTTTAGTAAGTATTTAATTATTTTACCAAGAGAAAAACATTGGATTATGCAACCGCTGATGGAGTTCCTGCCGCTGGTATAAAACACTGACACTGTTGGATGAGAACAAATATAAAACACTGACACTGTTGGATGAGAACAAACATTTAAAGGGGGGGTGAAATGCTCATTTTCACTCAATCTCCTGTTAATCTTGAGTACCTATAGAGTAGTATTGCATCCTTCATATCTCCAAAACGTCTTTAGTTTTATTATATTTATAAGTTAAAGATTGGCTGTACCGAGTCTTTCCGGAAAAAAACGAGCGGCTGGGGGCGGGCCGTGTGGGCGGTGTGCTATAGCTGTGCTAACTGATCTAACAACAACACAGAGAGACATTTGAAGTAGTTTACTCACCGTGACTGCTCGATCCTTAAGCATTAGACGATCTGCAAATAAGTCGATCTGGGCTTTGTTTATAAAACAATCATCGTCGAAATGCAGGGAACAAAGAGTCGTGCACAACCTCCGTTGATACTTCGAAAAAACAAACTCCATCCACTATTCCCTTAACGCTGGGTTCTTTGGGAATCTGTGCAGGGTTGTCTTGCCGTGCCAACCAAAAACCCACTTCTTTGGTGACATTGACTTCCCTAAAGCCGAGCAGAGCGCTTTGAGGTAACGTACTGCTTTCGCTCTCTTCTCTCTCTGGTCTGCGAGTGCGCGCGCGGCCGCGGAGAAGTGCCCTTAGGACCCATATAAGGAAATTCCGCTCTATCTTACGTAAGACAGAGCCATACTCGAAAAAAACTTTCCGAAACTTGTGACAAACCGGAAGGAGTATTTTTGGAACAAAAATACTCCTTCAAACGTACAACTTAACTTTTGAAACTTTGTCCATGTTTAGCATGGGAATCCAACTCTTTAACAGTGTAAAAAACTCAGTATGCATGAAACAGCAATTCACCCCCCCTTTAACTGAATTGAGCTGGATGATGATACTATTATCTTTTGTAGAGCTGCTTTACAAGTGCTTGATGAACTTTGAAACATTGCCAGTTATTGAACTGAATTGAATCAACATTAAACTAATTTGAGCTGGACAATGACACTGTCTTCTGTAGAGCTGCTTTACAGCTGAATTGAATTTGTTTTGTAATTGATGAACTTTGCAAAATTGACACTGTTATTGAACTAAATTGAGCTTAATGACAATTTTGTAGATCTGCTTTACAGTGGAAATCATTTTGCAACAACTTTACACAAATAAATGTTGCCTTGATAGACAAAATAGTGTAATGTTTTCCTTTTATTGGTAATTGACCAAGTAGTTCTCAGTCAGGATTTTAAAATCAGTGCATCCCAAAAGTGTTTGACAGGAAAACAGGCATAAACGTTCCATACTTGCATTGAAGGAGGGATCGTAGCCATACCTAGAGACATGTCGATTTATTTGACTTGAGCCAATAAGCAACTACCCAGAACCACCCTTGGCAAGCATCCTATATATCTTTGCATTGTGGTGGGGAGTTTTGCGAAGGCATGTACCCACTCACATTTATGTAATTTACATCTTACACTAGTTCAAGTGTTTGTGTTAAGATTTTTTGTTGGTTTCTCTCTGGTGCAGAGGCATTGAATCTATTTTAAGCAAGTTTTCAGTTTACTCTTTTAATAAAACTTTGACTTCAGGAACTTTGCAGGATCATAACGTTTCTGTGCATAGGAGAGGATGAGACCTTTCTGCCTCTTAAGGATGGATTTCTCACAATCCCTTGTTACGGAGTCAGCATCTGCATCAATAAAATATATGACTTAAGTGTGATTTCTTGCCGTTTTCTCTATGCTTTGAGCATTCGAAATCCCATTGAATTCGTGACGGAATATTGAGTTATGGTAATGCGCTGGCTTTGGCCCGCAGGTATGGAAATAAACAAAACCATCGAAAAGCAATAAATGAAAGAGCCCCATTCCAGATTAGAGGTGTCCATGTCCAATATTCTCTGGCGTCTCTCAGGTATTTTCAGAGGTGATTTCTATATGAAGCGATGGTAAATTAAATTTCTCCCATGACTCCTGGAGTTGGTTGGTGATATTGTAGCACTGGTGAAAGAGGGTCAGTGTAGTCAGAACTGCGGCTCCTGGAATGGGATTTGTATTTACATGCCTTAGCACAGAAGCCCACTGAGCTTCCCAGATTGTGAGAGAGTTGCTTTGAGACTAAATTGCCCTCCCACTTCGGAAGGATCTTGATTCAGACACCGGAAACCACTCACACTTGCCCCTGAGCTCTGTGTGCATTCGTACATGAGCTCTTCTGGGACTAACAGGACATGGCTGAGACTGTCCAGATTTGACAGTGTCTTGCTTCCTCGGCTGTTTTCCATCATGGTTGCTGAAAGAAAAACGTCATGCACAAGACTGTAGGAAGAAGCATGTTTGAGTCGATTTCTGGGAAATCTACATTTTCATAATCGACTTTTCATCTACTTTTCAGCTGTAACTGTTATTGTTGTTTGCTAATGTTAACTGCTAATGCTTTCATGTCTGGCACAGTTGGTTCGCTCAAACAAACAGATTGCATTTCCGCTTGGTTCTGTGAGTGGCACATAAATTAGGCTACACACTTCATCTGCTTCCTTCATGAGAAAATGTTTTGGATATTGTAGAATGGACACTCATGTATTACTGCTGAAACTAAGGCATCTGCAGCAGGTGTTTATATCCACACCACAGGGAAACACTGGTGAATCGGGATGCCTCCCGCAGTCCTGCCCTCATGCCTGACTACTCCTAAAGTCAGGAGGTTCATAATAAAGGCCAACTGAGTTCAACCACTCAAATCTAGTAGAGAGATCGATGTCTGTCATGAAATGTTTTTCATCACAACACTTTTCATCATCCTTGAAGCATGTCTTCTCTCATGTCACACTCTGAAAGGCTTTGTATAAATAGATGCATATAAATCAATAAAACTTCTGGGAAATGCAGACTTGGTTTCCATTCACTAAGGAAGCTCACTTCTGAGGTAACCACATTCTCAGGATTGCATGTATCCTTGGCATAGAAAGCAATCCTTGAATGCAATGTGACATGGTCTATCCATCCTAGTTGGAATGTCATTAAAATATACTATTCTACCCAATGCTTGTGTGCTTTTTTTATGCTTATTTGCCAACACAAACTCTGTTTAGTTTGAACAAAAGTCACTTAAAGGCAAGCCTTCAAGATTGGCAAAAAACGGATAAATACAAGGCCGTTTATTTGAATGGATGCCAGTGGAGGAGAAGCTTCACTATGTAAAATAAACTGCTTTTCGACTCCCTAACTGGTAACCTTCATCATGTTTGCTATTAAACATTTGATTTGTATTAATCTATTTTACATTGACAATATTGCTGTTTTATAAGAGAAGACAGATTACGTTATGTGGTATCCGCCAACAGTGATTCATTGTTTCACAACTCTGACAGAAATTAAATGATGTCAAGGATATAATGTAATTGCTTATCAAGGCACACGTGATTTAAGTTGACCGTTACACCTTCTCCAATGATAGAACCGTGAAGATTGGCATTTCCTTATAATAAGATCATGTCTGTTTTAAACTTACTGAGTTACTGTCACTCATTGTAACACCTTATTTTGCATGAATAATTTTGGACCATGAAGCTTTAAGGCCCTAATTTTCTCACAGCAAAGTTCTTTTTCATTCTTCGTTTAAAACGAATCAGCGATATACTATTAGCGAACATCTGACGGCGCCCGCTCTGCTGAGATAAGCGTAAGCGTTTACATGAACACTAAAGTGATCGGGTTGATGTGCACAAAATATACAGAGTTTCCCACTGTTTGCGCATAACATTGGTTCTTTATTTGTTTTAAACAGCAGACTTAATATCCGTCTCTGGTCATAATTTGGAGACAATGAGCATTTGAACCATTGTGCCGTGCTGCTTATATTCATCACGCAGTGAAAATGCCCGTCCCTGCGCCCAAAACCAGTCGTCTGTGGATGAGAATCCGAAACCAGGACTGGTGGGACGTTGTCCTGCTCCACTTCACAGACGCTGAGTGAAAGGAGAATTTCAGAATGACGGGACACTAATTTATATGACATGTCATATGTCATCACGCTATTTCTACGTCATTGCACATGTGCAGTGCTTTCAGTTTCGGTTTTCAATCCGATCAAGTGTTTACATGTTCTCTCGATCTTATTAGAAAAGGAATAAACCACCCCTTTCAATCCGATCGAAATTTCATTTGGATAGAGCGCATTTGGATCGATTAAGGTGTTTACATCAGGGGCGGAGCGGGGGGGGTGGCTAATTGGGCTTAAGCCCCGAATGTTTTGTCAAAAGCCCCGAATCTTTTAGGTTTTTTAAAATAACTTAAACTTTGTTTCATTTCCTCTCAGTCTTTCTGACTGGAGCGGCAAAAAATGAAACACAAGCTCTATTACCGTGCGTGGTGGCGGACGGCAATGCATCGCGCATCACTCAGCTTGTTTGCCAACTACCAATAAAAACTAACGAACGTCGTTGTCATCAGGGGCTGGCGGGCTGTTGTATGTTTCACCGGCGTCGTAGCGAGCTTACTGGCTAACCGGCTGAAGTTAATATGGACATATCAAAGTTTTTTATACGGAACACTAACAGTAAACCTCACCGGCCGGAGAGAGATTCAGAAGCAGCGTAAGAACCGCGGACAATGTAATGATATGATGTAGCCTAATGATGTTTACACCAAATTCCAATTTTACCTATGTAGGCTAACTTAAAAATAGTCAGATAATGGTTGCCTCTTTTTAGTTGCCAGAGGTGAAAATGAGTCATCCTTTACATTTTTGGAGTTTTGGATTCACTACAGCTGGAGAACAATTAAATACAAAATACGTTGTAGGCTCTACTGGGTGATTTTTTGTTTTGTTTTTGTTTTTTTTCAGATAGTGTATAGATTTTTAGGCATTCTATTATCTAAAACAGCCTGAAAAATAGTGCATTTAGCTGACGTAAATGGGGAAAAAAATCTCCCTAAAAAGACCCCCCTAGGTTTGGGCTAAGCCCCGAATGTTTACATCGTCTGGCTCCGCCCCTGGTTTACATGATGGCTTATTTGGTTGCATGTAAACGTATTGTCGATCGCAAAGTTTGAGACGCTCGTGCTCGTCATGGTGCGGCGCCGGCGCCCTCTAGAGTCTGGCGCCCTGGACATTTGCCCAGTTTGCCCATCGCCTCCGCCGGCCCTGAACAAACCATACTGCAGCTGTCTTGTTCCTGACTGCTGGTGCGTCAACCTGGAAAACGGTTTGTCACATTTTCTCTTGCCTGCTCGCTTCCTTTTCATCATGCTCTTTCTTTTCCACCTTTATCCTTTCAGGATAATAATTGTCTATGTCAGTGTCTTGCTTCGAGCTCACTGAGAGCCCTTTCTAATTAAACTAGAAGGGCTAATGCTGTGTGGCTTGTCCTGTGTTGCCTCTCAGTGTCTTTGAGATGCAGACTGTGGGAACATCTGTTGAATAGCTCCTGGAAACCGATTTTGCCTGCCTCATCCAGCGGTGCAGAGAGACAGATGAAGAGGGAAAGCGCTGAGGTTTGTAAGTTAGGCAGGCTAATATAAGAGAGACGTGTCTTCACACATGCATGGGAGTCTCCATCTGTTGTCGTTCTTGTTCTTGTCTCTGCACTTCACGCTGATATATCAGCATCACTGTGCTACTCTTGAAGGCAGTGCAGTTCATCCTCTCTTGCGTTCTCCCTGGCGGGATCTCGGCGATCTGCGCTCCCTGGAATTTCCCTGTACAAAACGTATGTGTTAATGAGCACTCTATCTGGCTTAAACGGGCTATGAACAGTAGGGAAAAGACTTTCAAGTTGTCGGTAGTCGATAAAAAAAAAAAAAAAAAAAAGTGTTCTCTAAATTAGGCTATTATAGACAGTGGACTAAACGCTACTACAGTTAGCCATCTCATTCCAAGATCTTTTTGTGTGAAGTGAACAAATCCCTCACACTAATTTTTTCATAACTCGCCTGTTTGTACTTAATAAACCAAACATTTGGCGAGAGGTCACAGCGTTTGGGTTCGCGCGCTCACAAGGTTTGCGAAAAGTAAAGGCTACAGGCTAAAACACTCGAGGTTAAAGCGGCGTCTCTTCGGAGCTGTCATTTTCTTAAATGAGCCACGGCAATGTTTCAAATGAGCTTCTAACGCTAGACAAACGCCTTTATTTTCAACGCGATCACCTTGTTCCCAAACCATTTCGAAACTAAGGAGCCATTTGTCCTCCGATTACATACAAGCTCTTCGGCGCCACGTTTGCGGGACTCATGTTTCGCGCTGTAGGGGATTTAAAAAAAGTGACGTGTGTGTGTGTGTGTGAGCGGGAGGCAGAGCGACAGAGTTGCGAAATTGCAGGCGCGGCTCGAAATGGCTGTTAGTTCAAATAGCGTAGCATAATTTAAACTAATCGGTTAACCGGTTTCAACCGGCTAATGAGGCTCGGTGGTCGGTCAAGAAAATGTTTAGTTTTCGCCATCCCTACTATTAAATAACAGTCCCAAACTTTGTGTTAATACAATGTTGGTATGAGCCACCACAGTCATTTAAAAATATAAACAATAACAAACCACTCTGCTCGTAGTTTCTTTTGCACTTTATATACAGTGAAGCGATACACAGCGCGCGCCGCCGCATTTGCGCATGCAATTGAAGAGTGCGCGCTACGAGCACAGTATAACAGCTGACATGACAGGAAAGTCCGTTTTTCTGAGGTGAAAGACTTTTTATTTCAGCGTACACTTACTTCACTGCCTGGTAGTTCCTATTATGCTGGGTTTTCTGAAGTAGTCGTGATTCGCCTCTCATAACATAACATGCTCTAAACACATGCACACATAGTGGATTTTCTTTTGTAATCGCGGCTTTGAACGATTACGTAACCGTGGCATCCGTAATCGTAATCGCAATTAGAAATTCAATTAATTGTGCAGCCCTAATGTGCGCACACTTTGAGTGTGTCAGCACAAAATCTGTGGGAATGAATAAAATAATGCACAATACGCGCAATCCCACGCTGAAATTCAAGCCCTTGTAACACCAACAATATCCATCCAGAGCAAGTGGAGGCGGGTTTGTGTGTCACTTGCGGTCGTGGAGATGAGAGAGAAAGCGCAGCTGGTATCGTGTGTCTATTCTGTGGAAAATTAGTATTGGAAGTGTTTCAGATAATTCAGTATGGATATGTATTAAAAAAAAAAAAAAAAAAAAAAAAATAATAATAATAATATATATATATATATATATATATATATATATATATATATATATATATATATATATATATATATATATATATATATTTATATATATATATTATTGACAACACTACATAGTACTTAGTTTATTATTTCAGTGTCAAGCCCCACTTGATTTCACTCTTTATTCCTTTCGGGTTCGCTAGGGATGTGAGATATCTTGGTGCCATATCGATTATCAGCCATCATTCAAGTTTTTTTTTTAAATCATTGAATTATCTTTATACTTTACACTAATAATTTGCCAACTGTATTCTATGGCAAATCTCAAAATACATATAGATTTTTTAACTCTGTACATTATAATGTAGTCATGCCTAAATTCACTTGTAGCATTTCAAATGATTGTTTTTAGTGTTTTATTTTTCATATTTACTTAAATAAATAAATAATACAGTTTTAGTATCTGTTATCAGCTACAATAATTACCAGCTTTTTCATAATGTTATCAAAATTTGAATATCAGTGCATCCCAATTCCTAATCCCCCAACAATGCAGGGTATGATCATATATTATGGTCATGGGAGTTATATTGTTCTGTTGGTTAAGATGATATTGTTTTTGATCACACTTTATATTAGGTGGCCTTAACTACTATGTACTAACATGAAAGACCATTGTGGAACTACACGTTCTGGAAAATTCCCACATTTGAGGTATGGCTAAGTTAATGAGTAAGGGTAGGTTTAGTGTTATGATTATAAGGGTTGGGTTATGGTTAGGGGTGTAACTACAAATGCCAATTAAATTAAAGTACTTTAAATGTTATTACAATGCACCAACATATGCATTGACACCAGAACAGGGTTACATGTAATAAGTATATCAAATGGTTAAGGCCACCTAATGTAAAGTGTGACCTATTGTCATTTTGCTGGAAATTAAATGGGTAAAGTTGCTGTATTTAAACTGCAAACTTAACACCCTTTTTCGCATTTCTTCATGTCATTTCGATGTGAGAGATGCTTTGAAGGTTTCAAGTGTGAACCGTTTCTTAAACTAGGGTTAAAGTGCCCTTTAACCTAAAGTAAGGAAAACTCCCAGAGTGCTTTGCGATCTGTGTGTGGTCACATTATCGACTCATGGAAGGTGAGTTGTGGTCATCTGAACACACCGAATGTAAAACGTTCTTGATATTCGACCGAAAAACACTTCATTTGACAAGGAGTCATCGACAGACCTGCATTATGCTCAATCTCTCATTAGTATAATTTGGAAAGGCAGTGGTCCGGTATCAACACTGACATTTATAATGTATCAGCAGACCTCAATATAGTGCAGCGATTAAGTCGGATGACGTGCGCTCGCATGCAGACAGGTTAATCAGCCGGCGCTGGGGCGGAGAATGTCAACTGTTGTGTTATAGTCAAATGTCTCTGACGTCTCCATATTCATTTATTGGCTTTCTAAGCCATTTCATATCTGCAGAGCTTTAAAGTCACTCATGTAATTACAGGTGGGCTATGTTAATTAGACAAAGTTCTTACTTTGACATTTAGGAGCTCAATATTTTTCCTGTAGTAACTGCAGAGCGCTTTGACTTTATAATGGATTACTCATATGGGTCTTTCAAACAGAACATACACCACATTTCCACCTGCGTTTTTTATTTATTTATTTTTTATATGTACATGGAATAGGTCAAGAAGAGCTAGTCAATGTGTTGGGTGTGTATATTAATTAGAAAAAAGCATGGTGCATTCAGTCATTTACATTGACTTGGTGTCAGGGTTATTATCGTTGACAAACTAATAATATTTCTGTTAATTGAAATAAAGCTGAAATAAACTACAATATAAATATTAGTTGAAAAGTAGGAATGTTACATTGGCAATATACTGAAATTAAGTTGAAGCACTTCAATTATTAACAAAAAAATAAAATAAATAAAACATGAAAAAAATGAATACAATGACATGACAAAAGCACATGATAAAATGACCAAAAATAAAACAAAAATTATCATGAAAACTAAAAATATAAAATTTTTTTTTTTTAAATGACTGCCTGGTGATTAGTCAACTACTAAAAATGACTTGTCGTCTAAGCCCTAATATGAATGTGTGCAAAAAAGTAGCTACTCTACAGTCCAGAATTCATTAACATCATTAACTAAAAATGAATAAGTTGTTCATAATACATTGCTGTTAATTTATACAACTTTTTTTAGAATGATAACAAAGCTGCTTTGTTTGGGGTGATGTATTTTTTTTTTTTTTTTTTTTTTTTTTTTTTAGCATTTATTTTAGATTTAAATGATTTTAATATAGTAATAATTTATTGATTTAAATTCTTGCGACCCCTCTGGAAGTTTGTAAGGGCCCTGATGGGCCCCGTCTGCATGATTGAGAATCACCAGTCTGAAGTATCAATGCAACATTTTGGGAAGGAAAAAAATCATAATATATGATTGTAAATCGTTATCTAATTAGTTATTTTATTTATATTAATCCTTGTTTCAATTTCCTTGCGTAGTTACAATCTGAAAAACTGCTGCAACAAACTCCCAGAGTTGTGGTCCTCATGCAGGCGTCTCAGCATTTGCCCGTTCCTTCTTTTTCTCTCTCTCCCTCCATCTTTACTCTGCTCCCCTTAGAATAAAATTAAAAAAAAATAACGAAAAGCTTACTTTGAGATGTGGAATGTCAGTATAAGTTAAGGAGCTGGTGAGCAATGATTTACTTTCACCGTTTATGAAGTCTCAACACTTGACTTGAGATGTCACTTGAGGCTCTTGGAGCCAGGGTTAGTGCTGTGGATGTCAAATTGAAGACGTCACACACAAATGCGCACAGCTTTTCTTATGTCTTTCAGAAGCAAGGCTGCATCAGCTCACTGATTTGATTTCTAGGGCTGCCCCCTAATAGTCGACTAAATGTTAGTTTAGAGGCGTAGTTGACCAAGTTTTGGGAAATTTAAACGTGTGCCTTTCATTCATTGACATCAATTATAGCTTATCATTTGAAACATGCAAGTAGTAGCTTAACGTTTGCCACTTTACATGGCCGCTCGCGCTAACATCAATGTTATCCTAGATGTACTATTATGAGGCGCATTGGATATCCAAGTGTTCGTATGGAAGTTAAATTATACAGCTCTTACTGCATGACATGATCAACTTAATGTGCATTTCAACGCATCCACTACTGTAGAGATGAGAGTCGGCGTCATCAACTTCATCTTTGAAGTTTTCAACTAAAAAACTAATAAATTTCCTTTCTTCTTCTTTTTTCCAACACGGTTATAATCATTACTTTTGCCGGTGCGCTCGAGCGCTTCATTTGTTTTTTAAAGGCTTGTTTTTATGGTTTAGTATTTCTCAGTAATGTAGAAAATTTGTACATATAGTATTATCTCTCAGCCCTGAAACTCAAACCATTTTCCGATGCCTCAACCCCCCGGTATATATTTAAGAAGTTAAATTAATATCATAAACGTGCGACTAGTACAATAATGACTTAAAAGAACGACTCCTAGTCGACTAGAAAACCTTTAGTCAGGGGCTGCCCCACCTATTTGGTTCATTTCACTTTTCTTTGCTGCTTTCTTCTCTTTCCTCACTAGTGCATTTTTTCCAGGCCCTGGATCTGAATCCATCTCTTTGTTGCCGATGGTTTTCCGGGCTCTGCTTTGTTTCTCGAGGCATGGATAAAGACAGCACATGCAACAGCAGTTTGGTCTGGAGCTGATGGAAATGAAAATAGGACTTTTTCTTTTCTTATTGGCTCCATGTCTCTCAGCTATTTATGATGTCTTCCCCTGCTGTGTAATTGCGCAGCCCACTCACGAGCCCTGCTGGGTCAAACAGGAGAGAATGGGCAGAGGTGCAATGCAAACAGCCTTTGAAATGAGTCTGTGAAAGCAGAGGCATGGTTAAAGAGGGGGGAAGGCCTGTTGCTGTCGACTGAGTGTGGTGGAGGTTGAGTGTGTGTATAAACTTTTGGGACCTGTTTACACCTGGTATTAAGATGTGTTTTGGGCGATCGGATCACAAGTAGAAGAGGGAGACACATTCCTGTTTACACCTGGTGTTTTAATCCGACTCTTTTGTCCACTTTCAACCACTTCTGTCCTGATTTCTTTGAGGGGAGGGTCTATGGGTGGGTAAATGTATGTGTTTTTTTCAGATTTTTCGATCTAATGGACGAAATAAGCTCACGCAATTTACATATGAATGCGACCAGAAAAAAACAGAAAAACATCAGCTTTAGTTTCTGCTCTGACAGCCGAAGACCAGCCGAACGCTGTGAGTGTGTGTTAGAAATCAGGAGAGAACATTGTGCTTGGTATGTTTTTCATCTTCAAACCAAACTTGGGTCTTCAGCCGACAAAGTTTCAATCCCGCCTGGCTAGTGCGCTTCCCATAATGTTCACGCATTAGTTCAGTAGGCGCAGAGAAGGTGGTCTTTTGTGGCTGTTTCAACACATTTGATCACATGAGTGTTTACACTACGAAAGCAATCCGGTCGAATGCGTTTTCGACTACCTCTGGAAGTGGTTGAAAGTGGACAAACTCAAAACGTTTTAGACCCCGTTTACACCTGTATTTAGTGTCGTCCACTTGTGATCCGATCGACCAAAATGCATCTTAACACCAGGTGTAAACAAGGCCTTGGATCCCACAGTGTAGTATAGGGGTGCACGATTCAGAAAATGTCACGATTCGATTCGATGCCGATTTTTTGTCTCAAGATTCGATTCAAAATCGATTTTCGATTAAAAAACGATTCTCGATTCAAAAAACGATTCACAGTATGTAAATGTAGTTGACTTTTTCCTGTGTGATTGCAGTAGACATACAATTTAAAAGAAAAGAAATAACAAATTAAATTAAGTTTGATATTACTTTGTCTTCATAAAAACTTTTGCAACTAAACAGTGCAAAGTGCCAAGCTTTGGCCAGCTTTCAAATACATTTAATTCAAGTTTAAATAAAACTTAAATACATTTTTTGTTTACATTTAGCTTTAAAGTGCTGTGGTCAGATCAAACAAACAATACTGCTAAATGTAGTTTAAGGAGTAGGCTATTGACGGCAAAATAGGCTACAGAATATTTCGTTCTGTATTGACAGGTGCAATTTTTGAAAATCGATAAAAAAAATACAATAAGCCTACATTATATCTGCATTTATGTCAAAACCTAGACTTTCAAACATCAAAATGTCATTTATTAATATGAATATTCGTGTCAAAATGACATAAACATTCTATTTTGCCTGGAAACGCTTCCAACACGCTTGCGTGTCGCGAGAAAAATAGGCGTCGGTTCTATTTCTAGCATGCACGCGTTTTCCGCACGACTCGGGCCACCGCGCGTGTCACGCAGGCTGTGTGAAAGCTCTAACCTGTTAACATGGGAGCCGAAATAAAAACAGACACGCCACACAGCCAGCCAGCCAGCCTTCCTTCTGCTCCGCTTCTGCTGCACTTCTTCTTTTGGCTATGACAAGAGTGTGCAGGCGTAAGTGTGAATTCGATGCTGCGCCATCTATGGGAATGGCAAGCTAAACTCATTTCAGGACAATACCAAAAAATATATATTTCAATAAAAAAAATAAAAAAAACAAGAATTGATTTTTGGAATTCTATGAATCGATTTTGAATCGGTACATTTTGAATCGCGATTCATATGTGAATCGATTTTTTTGCCCACCCCTAGTGTAGTATAATATAATGTATATTTTAATGAAGGCATTCTCTATTTGTTTTTTAGTTAGAGGGGAGCTTTTTTACCTCGACTGTTTGTTTTGGTTTTTCTAACATGTCGTCTGTGCTTTTGGGTTGATGTGAGGACACACGTCATTGAATGTATTGTTTTAGTGAAGTGTGGCTTTTTTGCTCTAGTAAAGCACCGTTGTGAGAGCGCATGGAGAGGGGATGAGAGCTCTGTTAAAGTGCTTTGTATTGTTTAGGTGAGTGTGAAGAGCAAGATCAAAATTAATAGAGGGTGTTACTCATTTAATTAGACCCCTTCAGTTTCATTAGCTGACGCAGACCCGAGAGTCGCCACACACACAGACACACTGTCATAGACTCACAGCAAAGCTGGATCTCAGAGTTAAACTGCAGAGTACTGTGTGTTTTACTGACAGCTGGACATATGTGGCTTACAAAAAAAGTACAGTAGTAGTAGTAGTAGTAGTATGCTTTACAGTAATGAGAATCGGGGGTAAGGTTATTTTCATTTGCTTTTTTTCCAAAATAATCTAGAAAAATCTTAATGTTACTTAAAATACACTTCCTTTTTTTATAAATAGATAGATAGATAGATAGATAGATAGATAGATAGATAGATAGATAGATAGATAGATAGATAGATAGATAGATAGATAGATAGATAGATAGATAGATAGATAGATAGATAGATTGATTGATTGATTTTTACTTTTGACACTAAGGTGAAATATGACTTGTGCAAATCTTAGTGAGATTCACCCATACACACATTACTGTTTTTATAGAAATGTAGGATTAATCCATAATGAAACAGTGAAGGCAAATTCATGATAATAGACAATACAGGTGAAAAAATAAGAAACTCAAACAAGTCCCTGTGTTTTGTTCCCTCAATCTTCCAGCTACTCTCTTAAATTTGCATGCATATAGCCCAGCTCATTAAAGAGAGAGAGAGCAGAAAAACAATGAAATTAAGTTGGCGATGACAGCGGGTTTTGTTGTCAGACTTTCAATGACCTTTAAAAGGAAAATTGTGAATTATGCAGACATTTCTTATTCAGGGTTTGATTTACTATTAGAATAAGTGATAATGCCAAGGTCAAGTGCTGATAATGCGTGACTGGTCTGTGCTCTACAGGTTCTGGGTAACACACGATTTGAAAGGAGGTGGTTTCTGAATGGACTTTGGTTTGGCATTAATATAGTCATCCAATTCTCACTGCTCCTCACTGGTGGTTTAAATCTTTGGATGTAGTGAATAGTTTGAAGATGTTTTGTTCTCGCTAAAGAGTCACTGAGCAGTTCTCCTCTGGCCAATGATCGAACAGTGTATGATTATGATTCAGGCAGCATTATAGGTCAGAAGTCAGATTGGTTTGGAACAATCAGAATATTATCCAGTTCCATCTGGTTGGAGGTCGGAGTCACGCCGGTATGGAGACGAGTTTGTTGAGGATCAGTGCTGATGGCTGTCATGTCGATGAGGCCTTCACAGGGGAGAGTCTAGTTGACACAATCTCTGCTGACACTTCAGGGATGCGTTGTGGTCGTGTCTAGGCGCAGGTCCACCATCTGATCTGGATACGGCCCGGATCCGGCTGACTGCAGTAAACCTCGGAATAAGCAGAAAGACTAACATTAGCGTAGATGCCATTCTTCTCATGATGTAACAAGTATATCGGGTGTTATAGGAAGTGTTCCCGGTTCCGGCTGACCTAATTTATGCAGCCTAATAATCATTTAACTGATTTGAATAATAGGAATGTGTAATTTTCTATGTATATGCCAGATTAAAGAGATGTGTTTTTAGTCTAGATTTAAACTGACAGAGTGTGTCTGCTTCCCGGACAATGTCAGGAAGACTGTTCCAGAGTTTAGGTGCTAAATAGGAAAAGGATCGACCGCCAGCAGTCGATTTTGATATTCTAGGTATTATCAACTGACGTGAAGGACTATAATGTGTTAAGAGCTCCCTCAAGTACTGGGGAGCTAAAACATTTAGTGCTTTGTAAGTAATCAGCAATTTTTTAAAACTTATACAATGTTTAATAGGGAGCCGATGCAATGTTGACAGAACCGGGCTGATATGGTCATACTTCCTGGTTCTGGTAAGAACTCGAGCTGCTGCGTTTTGAACTAGCTGTAGTTTGTTTATTAAGCGTGCAGGGCAACCACCCATAAAAAGCATTACAATAATCTAGCCTTGAGGTCATGAATGCATGAACTAACTGTTCCACATTTGTCAATGAGAGCATATGACGTAATTTAGATATATTTTTAAGATGGAAAAATGCAGTTTTACAGATACTAGACACGTGACTTTCAAATGAAAGATTGGTATCAAAGAGCACACCCAGGTTCCTAACCGACGACGAAGACTTGACAGAGCAGCCATCAAGTGTTAGACAGTATTCTACGTTAGTATGTGCAGAGGTTTTTGGTCCAATCATTAGAATCTCTGTTTTTTCAGAATTAAGTAATAGGAAATTACCAATCATCCATATTTTTATATCAGCTAATCATTCCGTTAATTTCTTGAATTGGCAAGTTTTGTCGGGGCGTGAAGAGATGTAGAGCTGCATATCATCAGCATAACAGTGAAAACTAATGCCATGTTTCCTAATGATATCTCCCAAGGGTAGCATGTACAGAGTGAACAGCAACGGTCCTAGTACTGAGCCTTGTGGTACTCCATACTGAACTTGTGATCGACATTTCTTTTACTGCTACAAACTGATAACGGTCAGATAAGTATGATTTAAACCATGCTAATGCAATTCCACTAATGCCAACAAATTTTTTGAGCCTATTTTAAAGAATGTTGTGGTCGATAGTGTCAAATGCAGCACTAAGATCAAGTAACACTAATAGACAGATACAACCACGATCGGATGGTAAGAGCAAATAAGTTGTGACTGTAATGAGAGCTGTCTCGGTACTATGGTACGGTCTAAATCCGGACTGGAAATCCTCGCAGATACCATTTCTTTCTAAGAAGGAACATAGTTGTGAGGATACTGCTTTTTCTAGTATCTTTGACAAAAAGGGTAGATTCGAGATCGGCCTGTAATCGACTAATTGTCTAGGATCATGTTGTGTTTTTTAATAGCCAGCTTAAAAGTTTTCAGTACATATCCTAGTGACAAAGATGAATTAATGATATTAAGAAGAGGATCTTTGACCTCTGGAAGCATTTCTTTCTGTAATTTAGTTGATATAGGGTCTAACATACATGTTGTTGATTAAGATGATTTAACGAGTTTAGACAATTCAATAAAAGTAGATTTAATTTACACAGTGAAGACTGCAGAGTTTTTTAATACATTTGATCACTTTATATAATTTATTTATTATTTCTAAGTTCAGGTAGGTCTATTTCATTTGTGTCTTTGTTCTATTGTAGTTTGTTGTCCTTTTGCTTGTAATTAATTTTTTTGATCTTATTTTTTATCACTCACTGTTTACTTGTCTTCTGTAAGCTTGAGAGGTATTTTTTTGTGATATTGAAATTGGTGACAAGAAGTATGACATTTTAATAGTATCAAATTTTGTTTATATCATAAAATAAGCTTATTTAAAGCAAAAAGTAACTGTCGTTAACGTGAAATAAGATTTTAATCATATCGCCCACTCATTGTACACTAAAGGGACAGGAAAACATAAAAAAGCATCATATGACCCCGTTAAAAGGGTGGTGCAGTTTTTTCTAGCCCATGCCACATGAATCCCATGCCACAGCGATCTTCAAGAACTTTTAAGTGTATCCTGTAAACAACAGCCCTGCTGATGTCTGCTTCACAAGGTGTAATCTAATCCTACTTTCCAACTTCTAACAGCAGTATCCGTACATGTATGGTTACTTTGGAGTTTTTCCACAATTGCACATGTAATATGAGCAGAAAAACCTCGTCAGTGAGAGCAAAATTTGAGCACAATCTATGGATTTATTCTTTTTTATATAGATAATTCTTTAACAATGGTTGCCACATTTTTTCTGCTGGGCCCCTTTTTTGTAGAGAAAAATATCTGCATGCATCCACATAAAGACTCTCAGACATGACCTTACTGGGAAAATAATAAAGGATTTATTTGAAACATTGTAATAAATACAATTCTACAGCTTCTTAATTTTAATGGGCTTCTCTTTGTGATGTGAAGTCTCTAAGTGGCGTCTGAACTTGTTCGGCTTCATACTGTCAGAAGTTAATATTTTGAGGCACGCAACACACTGTGGTCTCTCTTCATCACCCACCATTGTACTGGTAAATCCGAGGGCAAGATATGTCTAGTCATGTTTTCTTTTCTTTGTTTTGATAGTAGTGACGTTTGAAGTAGATTCATCACCTGCTTTACGTTTACCTGGCATTGGCAGTCCTTTCACAAACTGGTCCATGCTTAGTGCAGAGCCATGCATCATTCATTTATATATTTACAGGGCTCCCTGCAATACTCCATTCAGATTCTTCAATCACGTCATATAGTGGTCTGTTATTCCATGTCAACAACCGCTACAACTTATAAATAACAGTCCGCACAAGCGGGTACTGCGAGTCATTTTGAGGTAATGAAATGTCAAATTAATATTTTGTTCAATTATATCTAAATAGCCGTATAATAAGGGGGATAATTTCGCAGTGGGTCTTGTATCACCCTGAAGAGGTTTAATTTGCATAACGATCTGCTGACTGTACACTATCTCTATAGCCTTGCCTCCCCTGTTTATAACTCAAGGCCCCCCAGTTTGAGAACCACGTTTTAAGATCTAGAATATTGATATAAGCATTATTTTAAGGCTGGTAGTCGATATAATATATTGAAAAATGTTCATGGAAATATTAGTTGGATAATCTGGCTTTTTTATTTAGCTAAACAAAGCAATAATCCACAGTTAAAGGAATAGTTCACCCAAATATGAAAATTATCCCATAATCTACTCACCCTCAATCCATTCTTGGTGTACATGACTTTCTTCTTTTGTCGTATGCATTACTTTTATGATGAATGGATGCGCTTTTTGGAGCTTTAAAAACTTTGGCGCTATTCAGTGCCATTACAAAGCTGGGAAGAGCCAGGTTTGTATTATTTAATATAATTCAGATTGTGTTCGGCTGCGATAATTAATGCGATATGGCTCAGCTTGTCAGTGAACTACGGCTCTGTGTAGTGAATGCCACTCCATCTGAAAGCAGGTGATGGCGATTTACTACTAATCAAGGAACCGGCTTTACTGACGAGATGCGCATAACAATGTCATGCGATATATCGCCCAGCCCTAGCTGTGAGTAAATGATGGGATAATTTTCATTTTTAGGTGAACAATTCCTTTAAACTCATGATCAAAATAGTTGCTTTGATAAAACTGCATGTTGCTTTTTGACTTATGTGATCATACTTTTCCATATAAAAGTGTTTTATAGATGAATGCTGCCTCACTTTGCAAGTACGCTACATTTATTCTTAAAGCATTTAATGATACAATTGCGGTTTTGGTGTCTGGGAGAAAAAAATAACACTTATTACATCCGGCCACTGATGTGTGTAACCGTTTCAGACAATTGTACAATACCATTCAAATGTTTTGGGTCAGTACTGGTTTAAAAAAAAGAAAGAAATGAATACCTTTTCAGGGATCATTAAATGATTGTGTACCAAAACCCATAACAAAAAAAAAAAAAAAGGGAAAACTTTGTTATTGGCTCTTCACATGTGTGCCATATTGTAAAATTGGAAAATGCTGCTCGTCCAACTGAAAACTGTGCAGATGTGAAGTATAAAGCTGCAAACTGTAAAAAAGTTATAACACTTTGATCATCTACATGATATTCGTTTATATGTTAGTGTGACCTGTGCCGTAATTGCATTGCAGAGGCTTTATTTTGAACGTAACATTCACATTCAGGTTACAAACCTTCCTTTATGGGTGAATATATTGTGTTATATAATATTGAGAATTAAGTTGTTCTTTATTATACGATAATGTTTAAATGAAAGCAATTTCTGTTATTTTACAGGAATCAAATAGGTTTTTTTCAATGCAAAGTGAGAATACAGCAGAAAAGCTGTACACTTGCTGGGGATTGACAGTTTTGTCTTAGAATGTAAAAACTTGCACATGCAATATCTAGAAATGCACTGCTCCAAATCATTCATTAAACAATTAAACTGTTGTCATCTCGTGCAATTATGAGACTGGAGCTCAATCAGATGAACAACACAAAGAAAATAATTGCATTAGAAAGTAAATGCATGACACACTTATCAGAATGATTTTGTGAACTGCAAACTGCTTTAAAGTTTCATTTATTTTTAATTTCCTCCACAAACAAAATGAATCAGACAGGAGTAATTAAATGCACCTGTCTCCGTGGTAATAGTTTCCATGGTAATCGGTTTTTGATTCATTGCACCAATATATATTTGTGCCTTTCATACTAGTTTTTCATTTCAACATGACAAACACTTGTTTTGAGTGTGAAAATATTAGTAACAGTTTCTTTTTAGTTGCCATTGAGAGGAAAACAAACTATTAAGTGACAAACTATTAACGTTAGAGGTTTTCCTCCAATGATGGCCGGTTACTGTTAAGGTACTTTACCATGGTACTGAATGATTTCCATGTTCATGCACCATGTTACTTATTTACATGGTACTCCACAGTTATACAATAATACAGTATGCATATAAACAGTCTTGGTAATACTGTATTATCCAAAAAAACAGGGTAATACTATCATACTTTGTGACAATTTTCTGTTGCTGGTCGTAATGTTTAGATGTAGATTGTTAGTAAGATGATGTTTAAATGCTTGCTTTGGTCAAAGCTCTGTAGTTTTCATTGGAGGGCAAAACCTATAATGCAATGCAATTCAATGACGATTGAGAGAGGAACAAGTACACGTTCCTCAAACGTCTGATGGATCATATTTGATACTCGCATTTTAACTCTTTTCCCGCCAGCTTTTTCTAAAAAAAATAAGTTGCCAGCCACCGCCAGCATTTTTGATCATTTTCACAAAACTTTCATGGTCCCTGGAATATTTTGTTGTATGAATATCTGAACATGCAATTTATCAAAATAAAGAACTTATTATAACTTATAAGGAACCTTTTTTTGCTGTGTTTTGATCAGGAGAAGTATGGATAAAGTAAACTTAAGTTCTTTCAGTCAAGTAAGCGTGTATCTTGAAATATTACTAACAAAAAATATCTTATATAGAATTAATTCTTATGCTTTATAAAAATCAGTAAAGGTTTCACAACAAAACGACACGTGTCACATGTGTGACATTGGCATTTGACATATGTATGTCAAATATGGCATTTTTACAAAAGCCCTTTAATTTGTTAACAATCTTGTAAACAATCTATATTGTTAAAAGCGCTATATAAATGAAGGTGACTTGACTTAAAGGATAAACTCTCAATCAGATGATAGATGGCATGTATTAGATTGTGTACACAACAGGTTTTCAGCAAAGTTTTGATCATTTAGAGGCCTTGGAGATGTGCACATCAAATACAATACTGCAGACTTTAAAGGGTTAAGAAACCTTTGGAAGGCTACAGGAGAGTCCAGGTCAGAATAGGGGAGTTCAGGTCACCCGAGGCGTGTTGGAAACGTCATGATGACTTAATTCATTCCGGTCAGGTTTGTCAGATTCTGTTGGGAGACAGATGCCCATGTCCACATGCTCAGTCTGCAGATCTGCAAGAGCGACCTCAGGATCAACGTCTGCTACACATTGAGCTGACAGCTCCCAGACCCAACCACTGAAACAACTCAACCCGTCACACGAACGACTCCGCTGTGACTCAGCTCTGTTTGTTTGTGTGCACTTCATTCATCCCTGACCCGGAGCCCATGTGACCAGTGCCGTGTTTGCCAGCGTCCGAGGAGCAGAGGGGCTGATGGGATTACATGCTGATCAACAGAGATTCAGGATTTAGGCCTTTGTGGGGGAAGCTGTCTTTGTGTAGACAATGCTCACATAAGACGGAGAGAAAACAACATAACTGTTGATTCTACATTAGTTCATCAAGCTGACTTTTTCAAATCTGCCTTCGTTCGTTCACTGACTGTCTGATGCGTATTGCACAGAAAACTGGGGAGTGCTTTCCAAAGCTCACCGGATCCAACCTGATTGGCCAGCTTTTTTTTGCAATTTCCTGCCATTAGGTAATTGAAAACTGATATTTCTTACCATATTATTTTAATGTATTGTCATAATCATAAACCAAGTGTCTTTTAGCACAAATTATTTTTTACGGTTGACAGCACTTTGTATTCTTCCAGTTATTTTCCTATAGTGGCTAATGAATCAGAAGTCTCACACTTTCAAAGAAAACAGCTTACTTCCGCGTTGCGAAAGAAGGCGGATACAATGAATGCTTTTGAGGAAGAGCTAAGCTCTGGATTTGTCAAACTTGTCCAAGTTAGTGGCATCAAATCTTCAGAGTTTTGTTTGAGGCACTTAGTACCAGTAGCGCGTTAAACTAGAAACCCACTGATAGTACTGTGTATTAGTGTTGTCAAAAGAAATACTTTTTTTTTTTTTTTACGATACCAGCATTTCCCTCCAGGATTTTGAGCGCTGTTGAACGGATTCTTAAACACCTCTGAATGGACATTGTGTTCACGCGCTCAACATATATGTCTCTGATTGGCCATTGTGTTCAACAGCGCTCAAAATGCTAGAGGGAAATGCTGGTATCGTCAAATTTTAAAAATTTCAGTACCGATGTCGGTAACGTACTTTTGACAACACTACTGTGTATTCTACTTGTTTTTATCTAGGGGTGCACCGAAATTCGGCCGCCGACAATTATCGTTTTTTGTCCGAAAGAGAAAAAAAGTCGAAAATATGTCGTTATCACTGGCGCTGTGCTCAATATTGTGTTCTATGCATGTGCGGAGCTTAATTGCTCATGGCCCGTGTGAACGCTCCACGCATCTACCACTCATGCTCATCGGAAAAGAAAAGTCCACTCAAATAATGCGCCGACATGAAATTTCTATGTAGTAGTATACTTGTTTCTTTGTAGTAGTAGTATACTTTGTTGCTGTAACATGGTGTGCTGGGCAACGCTGGTAAAATGACACTACCCTCTCGTTCACTGATCTGAATAAAAAAAAATATTGATATTTAATATGAATATATTTTGTCCATAAAAGTGTGGTTATTTTTATTGTATTGGCTTTTATTTCTTTAAATATTAAAATTGAATTTCATTAAGAAGTCTAATTTTAATACAATTATACAAAAAAAGCTAATCAAAATTAAGTTAAATAACTTTTAAAAATCATTTTCAGTTTCGGTTTTTGGCCAAGTTCATCCAGAAATTTCGGTTTCGGTTTTGGCTCAGAGTGTTAATTTCAGTGCATTATTTTTGTATCTACCTTTTTCCTGAGAAAACTATGAGTGCTGCCATAATGGACTCTAACTTCCGATTGGATGCTGTCCTGTTCTGGTCTCCATGGGAACCCATTTTTAAAACTCCTACCATTCATTGCGAAAACACTTGAAAGAGCTGTTTTCAACCAAGTAACATCCTTCTTGTCTCTAAACAACCAGCTGGATGTAAACCAATCTGGCTTCAAGAAAGGGCATTCAACTGAGACTGCATTACTGTCGGTGACAGAAGCCCTACGGATCGCAAAAGCTGCTTCCAAATCTTCAGTTCTCATTCTCCTGGATCTGTCTGCTGCCTTCGACACTGAATCATCAGATTCTTCTGTCCACCCTCTCATCACTGGGCATCACAGGAACTTCACTCCACTGGTTTGAGTCCTATCTCACAGGTAGGTCCTTCAGGGTCGCATGGAGAGGCGAGGTATCCAAAGCACATCAACTGACCACAGGGGTTCCTCAGGGTTCAGTTCTTGGTCCCCTCCTCTTCTCCATCTACACCACGTCACTGGGACACATCATACAGGCACACGGTTTCTCCTACCACTGCTATGCTGATGACACACAGCTCTTCCTCTCATTTCAACCAGATGATCCCACAGTAGCTGCACGGGTCTCAAGCTGTGTGGCGGATATCTCGACATGGATGAAGGAACATCACCTGCAGCTCAACCTGGCACAGACTGAGCTTCTCGTCCTCCCTGCCAATCCATCTCTACAACACGACTTCACTATCCAGCTAAATTCATCATCAATCACCCCATCAAGGTCGGTCAGAAATCTTGGAGTAACATTTGATGACCAGCTGACCTTCACAGATCACATTTCAAAGACACAACATCAGGAAGATCAGGCCTTTCCTTACTGAGCATGCAACACAACTTCTCGTCCAGGCCCTGGTCATTTCTAGGCTTGATTACTGCAATACTCTTCTGGCTGGACTTCTATCATGTGCAACCAAACCTCTACAGATGATCCAGAATGCTGCACCTCGTCTTGTCTTCAACGAGCCCAAGAGGGCCCACGTCACTCCTCTGTTCATCTCTCTGCACTGGCTACCACTCGCTGCTCGCATCACGTTCAAGGCATTGACAGTTGCTTACAGATCTATCACAGGCTCAGCTCCCTCCTACTTTCACTCACTCCTATGAGTCTACATCCCTACCAGAAGCCTACGATCGGTCAAAGAGCGACGTCTTGTGGTTCCATCACAGAAAGCCACAAAATCACTTTCCAGAACATTCTCATTCACGGTTCCATGCTGGTGGAATGATCTCCCCACCCTCATCCGGAATGCAGAATCCCTGACAACATTCAAAAGACAACTGAAAACCCATCTCTTCCGTGAGCACTTAACCGCATAAAAAAAAAAAAAAAACCTTCCCTTTCCCTTTAAAACCTCACTTATCGGGCTTATGCTACTCTGAATAATGCCCGAACTTCGTATTTTGAGCACTTCTTGCGTTGTTTTTGCCTCTTCATGATGACTTGCTTAAGTCCTAATTTGTAGTCCTAATTTGTAAGTCGCTTTGGATAAAAGCGTCTGCTAAATGACTAAATGTAAATGTAAATGCTTATCATACACATTCCCGCTAATTTCTCCGCTGTCTGAACAAACGATCATGATGGGCCAGCACTGCTTGTACAATTATTTGATTTATGTTTTATTAATTCAGGTTTTATCTCTGTATCAACTTTTTCCGATAAACTCTCTACTAAAAGACCTACATTACACTGTTAAAGTAAGTGTCACTCAACAAAATTGGGTAGTTTTTGGCCAGAATAAGCTGTAATGTGGACCAGACTTCATGCTGAAAGTCAAAATTCTGGCTACATGAAAATATACTGTATGCAGTAACTTATTCATGCCTCATTCCTGTATCTTTTCTTGTTCTTTTCTGTTATTCTACAGAGAGACTCCACCTTTAGCTTTTAGGTTCCACCTTTTCTTTTGTCATGTTTGGCACGTTGAAATATGCCTCAAATGTGCAGTTGTGATCCAAGGTTGATGTTCAGACCTTTTCCTTTTGTTCTTGCAAGTTAAAAAAAAAGTCTCCCACCTGATTACTTCCCACGAATATGTCACCTTGGCCCATTCGATCATATCATTACAGCAAATTTGATTTGTCAAAGGTACACTTACCACTCCACTTCATTACGGCGAGATTGCGGGTTTCGGCAATTGAGATTGCTGGATTATTACTGAGGTGAAAACTCTTCAGCGCATTAGCTCAGGGCAGTCGACAAAAAAGAAAAATTGAAAGATGAAAGGGTTGAACCCTTGGCATCATAATGCAGGATGATGATCGTATTCTGAATTTGCTCTGTGCCGGGCGTCATGCTTTTTTGCATATTGTGAAGGGTTAGAAACAACCTTGAATCACAACTGATCCATTCAATTTCCGTATGGGCTTTATGATGTAAAATGACGTGGCGGCTGATGATTCAGAGGCGTGACACAATCACAATACGTCCACCTCTCAATGCAGTGTTATTAAATGTTCCCTTTATCTGCCGCCCGAATGTCTTGCTGTCAGTAGCTCTGCGTTCATTGTTCCTGTAATCAAACACATCTCTAGCAAAGCTTTCAAAGCTGGTCTCATCCACAGCTGTCTAGAGGAACATTTACACGTGCTGTTCTCTGCCGTCTCTACGTTTTGAGCTCTTGATTAACAAAATACTCGGGCTGTTGGTGGATTAAAGTTAATTGAATTAACGATTCGGTTAACAATGACATGCCGATTAATTTATCGAATTAATTGCAAGTTCACACATTAATCTACATTTGGCTGATAAAAACATTGAATACGTTACAGAAAGTTGCTTCATAAATCAAATATTGTTTGTTTTAATTCCATTTCACTTAACAAATGCCCATCACAGACTGACAGTCCACAAAACCCATTTACCTGGCAGTTCACATGAAGGTGGTACTTCTAGCTTGAATCGTATCGGGTGGCATGATTAATTGAATAAATTCATCACATTACTTTCTCTAAGTGTTCACACTAAATTAGCACATTAAATTGACAGCCCTAGAAAATACCTTTCCATTGGTTTGTCAGTATGATTCGCTTATAATGCTAGAGATGTTCCCGTCATGTTTCATCCTGCTGTGCAGTGGTCCTCTTAACATAATGGTAAGTTTTACGCCTTAATTTAATTCCAGTGCTTTCATGCTAGTCAAAAGCCAGACACCATTAGCCAAAGTGCAAGCCTGCCCAGCATGGGCGTCTAGTCTTTAAGTGAAGAATGGGAAGAGTTTTGAAAGGCCTTTTGAGCTTGGAGCAGCTTTTACAGCTCTTGAGTTACTTAAGATTTCTTCAGCCAGTACTAAATAATGTGTGACTGGACTAAATCTAGGTCTTTTGTTTATTTCGTACGTTCTTGGTTAAAGCGTTGAACCTCTACGAACATTGGGTATCTTCATTGACATCAATCACGGTGATGGGCCTGGGAAACCGGCTGTTGTCTTTGAGACGGTCTCTTGCGACGTCTGTTAAGTGTTTCTCCTTATCTTGTTTTCCAATGGAACTATACAGGAATACAGAACAGCGATCTTGCTTTGCTAAAACAGCCATGTAATTGATTTTCTTGGGGTTTTATTGCTCTTGCAGTTTTCTGTTCGATGTGATCAGCCGGCTTCTCTTCACTAAGCAGAGTAAGTGGATTAGATTACATTCAGTTTGTTAATGTAATTTTATGCATATTTAAAAGTCTGAACCTTTTAAAACTTGTTAAGTCTGAGCCGTGGCCTAACAGTAAAGCATTGGCGCTCATGCAGGAGATAAGAGTTCGATTCTGCTCGTCCCATGAACCGATCATACTTTTGTTTCCGATCTCTACTTAACTGTGAGAAGCTTTAAAGCGGGGGTCTCCAACTCTTCTCCCGGAGAGCTACCATCCTCCAACCCCAATCAAACACACATTAACCAGATAATCAATGTGTTCACGGTTACTTCAGTAAAAAAATCAGTTTTATAAAATCATAAAATGTCATAAAAAGTGTCCCTATTATGATACTTTTATTTTGGAGGTCTCCTACAATAGGTTTACATGCATCTAAGGTTAAAAACACTTTTTATAATATGAATTGCAGCATCGCCTCTTTTCTCAGTGTCTAAACGGTAAAGGACTCTAAAGTCTCTCTAATCCTCACTTTTCCAAGAGCCGACTCTACTCTGATTGGTCGAATGGCCCAGGCTGTTGTAATTGGTCGCGCGTCGGAAAAGAAACAGCCATTACCTTATTTGAATTTCAGCTCCGGATCTTCCTCAGCACTTGATAAACTGTGATATAAACCGTAACGATGGTATCAGTTTTGCCGTATCAATTCCAGGTCGAATCCTCATTCTTTTGAAGTGCACCAAAGCGAACTTGCTGTCGCAGTGCAGAATACGATGTCTTAACACGAACCAAACTCCAACTCAAGCTACATCTACAGTGTTTGAGAGGCAAAGTAGTTGTTCCTCCTTTATGTGTCTCGTGTTAAGTTCCCTTGACTGTTAAATGTATTCTGTTGGACTGTAATTTTTATGATACTGCTAGAAAACGCTTTTATTCAGAAACATGTTTACATGGGATATTTAAGAATGCATCACCTGAATGCATTTTAGATTTTCTATCTTATGTCAAGTTGAAATGATTTGTATAATAATTAAAATGTTATGGATTGTGATTTTGATCTTGTGTTTGCCATGTAAACTGGAATTACTGACGACTCGTTTCAGGCAATTCAGAGTCGGTTCTTTCTTTCAGGAGACAATAACTTTGACAATAGCAAAAACTTTGCAGACCTTTTACATTCAGTCAGCTATATTACACACTGCATGAAAAGTAATATCTGAAAAAGCATAATAGAAGCACTTTAAATGGCATAACAAACCTCTTAATGATCTTTTAAGAGGTCCTAAATTTGAGGATGGAAAAACAGGAATCACGATGCAGCCTAATATGATTATTAAACATCAAAAGGCGATGATTTCATTAAAGGAAAATGTTGCACATTCAAAGTCAAAATACAGTGCTTTTGCACATTCTAATTATGACATTGTTTACTTAGTTGTTTATATTGTGATATGTGGTAGATGCATATTTATCTCCCTCCTGATCTTTGTGAAGTTTATAAATATTACGTTTTTTCAAACGCACTCCTGAATTTTTCCGCTTAGGAAGAAACCGCGCAGATGCTTACTATGAGGAAAAGATTGAATTAAGGCTTATATTCACACAAATGGGCTTTTTAATTTATTATTGATTAATGTCAAACAGGAAGAACTTTAAGAATAAAATTTAACCAGAAAATAATCTCTTGATGGGGAATTCACCTGTCTCAAACTCTGCAGGATAATCTTTAGGGCAGATCTGCTTACACAAGAACTTGCTGCAAAGAAACACTTTCAGATTGGTCTCGAGTCGCCATCACATACATTTAAGCTCTCACTCTCTGCTTGTTCTTGCGGTCCCCCCCCCCCCCCCCCCCAAGCTTCACTGAGTCCCGTCATGTGCCAGGCAGTTTGCTTGGTGTGCAGTGTCAGGGGAATATCCAGCTTTCCGCAGAGCTGTCCCTCACATCCATTAATCAAGACACTTTCTCCTGATGGAACACACCTCAATTAGCATCTAACTGCTTTATGCCTGCGCTTATAGTGAGCGAATCAGTGAGTGTGAATGCAAAGCAGTCAGGCAGACGTTCGTTTGAGACACGCTCCAGCCGTCCCACAGGCCGTGTCTTCGCTGACACTTAATCCCGGGCCTGGATGATTGGCAGCGAACTGCTCTGCCGCCAATGACGCTCGTGTTTTTCCATCCACCTGCTTTTGTTTCAGGTCATTGATAGCCCTGAGGTTCACATGCTGAACGGGGGAGGAGGAGCGGGAGGAAGAGGAGCGAGACGAGAGCTAGATTGAGTTTCCTTGGCGACCGGTGGACCCACTTGGGGCGATGACTCTGGAGAATGCAACATGCACACTTGAGGTGAGGGGCGATGCCAAGCGGTATTTTGATGCTGTTCTGTAACTTTACGTGTCTGTGTCTCTTGTGATTCTCAATGTAACTACATTTTCTGTATGTGATCTTGCCGAACAGCTGTAATTAATACAAGCAGTTTCCTGGAAATAAATCATTTGTACTTTATCTCTATTATGCTGTGCATTAACTGCTGATAAGTGGTCAGGTTTTTGTTCTTGTTCTTGTTCTGTTCTTATGAGCCGGGATTTATTTCTGTAATCTAGTTTGAAGTGTTCCTCATTGAGATGTTTTAACATTGGAGCTTTTGCATAATGAATTGGCCATTTGCTCTAAGAGTAATAAGTAATGGTGTTTAATACTAATTTGCCTTGAACATCACCCGCTGCTAAATTTTGGGACCTTTGCAAAAAAAATTAAAATATACATAGACTTTCATGTACGCACAAGAAAATGTTCATGTGCGAAAGGGGATTTTTTTTAATGTGCTCACAGGTTACAATTTCTAGTTTGTGTATACTATAACCTAGGGCAAAAATCATAATTGTCGATTATTCCCTTGAAATTGTAATTGCGATTATAAATTACGATTATCACAATTTACATTAATTGAGGTTATACCATTGTTTGAAGCAACTGCATGCCATATTTTTATAAAAAAACAAACTTTTATTACTTTTCTATAACATTTAAGCCTCAAATGTCAACTATACATTGGTTTGGTTTCTTCTTTAAATAAAAAAAAGGTAAACAAATGCATGGTATAATAATTGTGGCTTTTGCACCGGGTAGTTATAGGAACTTGGTTATAGGAACTAGCCACCAGGGTGGTTCCCAGAGAACTGATGGTTCCCGATGGCCGTTTTCCTGGTTGCATTCGCACCGCCAGTAGGAACTCTGAAGTGATGTAAGCAATGCTTTTTGTTGTGACTTTTAGATGTCCAGTGTTGCTAGCTGAGGTTTGGCTTGGTCCCCTCAAAGTTGCGTTGGATTTTCTCCTCCGCATAAAGGTTGAGAGGTCCATCTATCACTGTTTATCATGTTCGTAGAGTTAGTTTGTGGAGTAAATATATAGGCTATAATCTGTGAGTTTACATAGCTTTTTAAAAAATGGCGGGTGCCGGTGTTTTGCGTGTGTTCGACCAATCAGCGTACACTAACGTCACTGGTAGTTCCTATGGTACTAGGTTATCTGAAGTAGTCGTGATAAGCCTCTCACAACATAACATGCTCCAAACACATCTCATAAGCACGCAGAAGAATGAAAGTTTTTTTTTTTTTATCGCGGCTTTGAATCATAATCGTGGCATCCGTAATCGCAATTAGAAATTCAATTAATTGTGCAGCCCTACTATAACCTATTTCCTTTGTGCGTCTCTCTCCAATCTTACTAGAAAACGAGAGCATGGATTACGGGTTCATAAAAAAGATTGGCACAGTAAAAAATGCAAATTTGGCTTTTGTTGGGGCAAAACATGTAATATCAAGGCCTAATGTCCGGTTTACCGCATCCTCCGTGGCAGCCGAGAAACCACACTGCGAAATGTCCTCATGGCTCAATACAGCTTTGTACATTGTCCTTTATGCTAAGTTTAATGGTTCATTAAAAATGGTTGGAACAGTAAAAAAGTCCTTAAACTTAGAATTTTGTTAGGGCAGTATATTTATATTGTCCCATATAAAACTCTAATGGACAATTAAAAAATCCTTACAGATGGAGGAGAAATGCTGACTGACTTCATTCATTTTTAACAGCTCTTCTTGAGCAGACGAACTGCCCTAAGCAAAGGCAAATTTTGAGCAGTTTTTACTGTACCAATCTTTTTTTTAATGGCCCCTTGAACTTGGCAAATAGGACAGTGTACATAGCCGTGTTGTGCCAGAAGACCATTTCGCAGCCCGGTTTCTTGGTCGCCACAGAGGATGCATTAAAGCGGACATAAGGCCTTGATATTAAAAGTACTGCCCTTATGAAAGCCAGTTTTTGACCAAATAAATCTCTATTAATTCATGCACATCCATGCTCTTCTTTTCTTCCTAGTACAATGGCAGAGATGCACAAAAGAAATAGGTTATAAACTCGAAATTGTAATGCGTGAGCAAGCAAAAAAAAATTCTCGTGCGCACGCAAAAGTTTCTCGGAAGTATGTATTTTTTTTCTTTTTGCAAAGGTCCCTCTGTACTATTGAACACAGTTTTTATTTAAAAGGAATACATATTACAAGTTAAAACAATGAAATGTTTACAGTCACTTAAAACATAATTGAGTGTACATTACCTCGCAGAATGATATAAATGAAATTTTGACAGTTAACGCATACAGCCATATTCGCAAGGTCTAAGCGCACTTAACAGATCATTCCTCTTATTCAGCGACACAAGAGAGCACTAATAAACCATCATATTTACAGCAACAGAGGAAAGACGTGATCAATACAAGTAATTGTAAACTATCATTTAGCCAATTTATTTTACATCCCTCCTTATTTAGAGCAAGAGCAAACATTCATCATTTGAGTTCTTTCCTGTTTGGTGCTCTTACATGTGTTTTTCTCTAATGTTGGAAAATGTTTTTTTTGTTGTTGTTGTTGCGTATTTATGCTTTTTAATAACCCTATAAGATAACATTAATGGCTAAACCAAAATGCATAAAGTCTACTTTTTTGGTGTATTCAAGAATAAACTATTAACACTCGAGAGGCCGAATGAAACGTGGGCCAGTAGTTTGAGACCCCTGGTCTAGGAGATATCATAAGTCATCCTAGACTTTTTTTTTTTTTTTTTTTACATTTCAGACTGTTGCCCATAACATTATTGGGTCCAATGCAAGAATCAAATTTGAGTCTCCTCTTACTACTACCAATACTGCAGAAAAACTGTTAATATTACTTTTTGAAAAGATTATTTATATACTTTTATGTAAATTATATATAAAGTTTGACCTTCAATTTTCTTTTTTATTAATATGTATGGTCCCTAGGTGATATATGGTCAGATATTACTCCTGATCTTTGTCCAAAGGCAGATTTGTCTGTATTTTCTAAATATAATTATTCTCCATAAAGAGTAAGAAAGAGTGAAGTGTGAGCTAGTCTGACTCAACAAGTGGTATAGAGACCTGTTATACTGAACAGAGTTATAATATTCACCCCTCTTCAAGGTCCTAAAAAACAAGACTTTTTTGTGTGTGCAAAAACAGAGATATATGAACCTTTGATGTGTTGAATTATTCACTGCAGGCCTGAACAACAGTGAGCCTGGGCCAGTAGAACCGAACGCTGCCCAGCTCAGGTGCTTGTTAATAATGAAGTGCTAAGCTCCAAGCCTCTCTGGGTGTTTTTTTGGTTTTTTTTATGTTTTGTCTCTCACTCAATGCTTTAGCCTCTGAATGGCCGTTACAGTCAGGTAAACTGAGGCCCTGTCCCACACGAACACGGGTATTTTCAAAACCACAGATTTTTCTGTGTCGTTTGGCCGTTCGTTCACACTCAAACGCAGTATCCGGTCACTGAAACCGAACTTTTTTTTGAAAACTCCTTCCAGGGTGAAGATTTTCTCTTTTGTTTACATGAGGTCGAGTCTGTGCAATGCTGGACGTAGCCAAAATATTGCCGCTAATAACTATGCTAACAGGGCTTGTCACATGTATACAGATACATGCACAGTTCTCCCATTATATTGCGGAACAGAGGCGTCAGAATGCAATACTACACAGGGCACCGCTTATAACAACACATTGTTAGCCTACCAGAGCCGGTAATAACCTTTTTTTCCAGGCTTCTGATTGGCTAACATGGCTTTACGGTTAGGGTTATATCGACACCTGTTGGTTTGGCATGCTCTTGACAGCGCTTCATAGAGTGTTTTCATGTGTACGCAGATTTTCTTTTAAACTGTGCTTGTGTGTACATGTGAACTAGGCCTGAATCACCCCTCCGTCTTTCTCGGTGTCAGTGTGTGAACTGTATCAAAGTCACACATGGATCATACATCACATCATCCAACTCGCCAGACAATCAACATATTATAATTCAGTCCCAATCGTGATGGTTGTTAAAATCCCAGTAGATCCGCAGTTTCTGAAATACTCAGACCTGCCCGTCTGGCACCATCCCACATTCAAAGTCACTTAAATCACCTTTCTTCTCCATTCTGATGCTCAGTTTGAACTTCAGCAGATCATACTGATCGTGTCTACATTCCTAAATGCATTGAGTTGCTGTCATGTGATTGGCTGATTAAATATTTGCGTTAAAAAGTAGTTGAACAGGTGTACCTAATAAAGTGGCCGGTGAGTATGTGTATGTACACTCTCACCTAAAGGATTATTAGGAACACCTGTTCAATTTCTCATTAATGCAATTATCTAATCAACCAATCACATGGCAGTTGCTTCAATGCATTTAGGGGTGTGGTCCTGGTCAAGACAATCTCCTGAACTCCAAACTGAATGTCAGAAAGAAAGGTGATTTAAGCAATTTTGAGCGTGGCATGGTTGTTGGTGCCAGACGGGCCGGTCTGAGTATTTCACAATCTGCTCAGTTACTGGTATTTTCACGCACAACCATTTCTAGGGTTTACAAAGAATGGTGTGAAAAGGGAAAAACATCCAGTATGCGGCAGTCCTGTGGGCGAAAATGCCTTGTTGATGCTAGAGGTCAGAGGAGAATGGGCCGACTGATTCAAGCTGATAGAAGAGCAACTTTGACTGAAATAACCCGTTACAACCGAGGTATGCAGCAAAGCATTTGTGAAGCCACAACACGCACAACCTTGAGGCGGATGGGCTACAACAGCAGAAGACCCCACCGGGTACCACTCATCTCCACTACAAATAGGAAAAAGAGGCTACAATTTGCACGAGGTCACCAAAATTGGACAGTTGAAGACTGGAAAAATGTTGCCTGGTCTGATGAGTCTCGATTTCTGTTGAGACATTCAGATGGTAGAGTCAGAATTTGGCGTAAACAGAATGAGAACATGGATCCATCATGCCTTGTTACCACTGTGCAGGCTGGTGGTGGTGGTGTAATGGTGTGGGGGATGTTTTCTTGGCACACTTTAGGCCCCTTAGTGCCAATTGGGCATCGTTTAAATGCCACGGCCTACCTGAGCATTGTTTCTGACCATGTCCATCCCTTTATGACCACCATGTACCCATCCTCTGATGGCTACTTCCAGCAGGATAATGCACCATGTCACAAAGCTCGAATCATTTCAAATTGGTTTCTTGAACATGACAATGAGTTCACTGTACTAAAATGGCCCCCACAGTCACCAGATCTCAACCCAATAGAGCATCTTTGGGATGTGGTGGAACGGGATCTTCGTGCCCTGGATGTGCATCCCACAAATCTCCATCAACTGCAAGATGCTATCCTATCAATATGGGCCAACATTTCTAAAGAATGCTTTCAGCACCTTGTTGAATCAATGCCACGTAGAATTAAGGCAGTTCTGGAGGCGAAAGGGGGTCAAACACAGTATTAGTATGGTGTTCCTAATAATCCTTTAGGTGAGTGTATGTATGTATATTAGAGCTGTAACGGTACATGTATTCGTCCCGTACGGTACAGACATCAGGCAGGCGTGTCGACAGCAGGTTAGTTCACTAGATAAATTAATATATCTATATCTATAAATCTATATCTATATATCTATAAATGTCTGTCTGTCTGTCTGTCTATATATAAATAAATATAAATGTCTTGATTTTTTTAATGTTTAAAAAAAAATTCATGATTTTTTTTTATTTGAGTTATTATTATTATTATTATTATTATTATTATTATTATTATTATATCTAAAAATAAATAGCAACTGAATTTAATAATTTGGCCTCTGTTGTTAATTGTAACCTCTAATATTATTGTAATGTGTAAGTAAGGGCTCCCTATATAGTTTACAGCATTAACTAAGATTTTCTATCCTTTAGAATTATTATTTTTTTTATTATAATTGAATTTTATTTTAATACAGAGACACATTTGTTTTAAAAAAGTGTATCCCCCCTGCTGTACTGAACCGTCATGTTTGTGTACTGTTACACTCCTAAATGTTAACATGTAAATGTTTGTATTTATGTATGTATATATATGTATGTATGTGTATGTTTTTTGTACATAGTACAGATGCTGTTAATAGACATTTTTAAGTAGATTAAAATCAGATCACTGCTGATGACTGTAATATTTGAACTGAATGGTATATTTATAGCACATAATCACAATGGATGCTCAATAACAGCTCTGTTTCAGACAAAAGAGAGCAAAAATAAACCATCATATTTATAGCAACAGAGGAACAACGTGAACAGCACAAGTAATTGTGAACAACCATTTACCCAATTTATGTCCCTCCTTATCTAGAGCAAGAGCAATCATTAATCATTTCCTGTTTTGTGCTCTAACATTTGTATTTTTCTCTAATGACAATTTCCTGTAAGTAAGCTATAACATAACGTTAAAGGCTAAAGCGAAATGCATAAAGTACATTCTGGATTTAAGGATAAACTATTAACATTCAGTGAGCGGTATGTAACAACAAGGCTGTAGTTTGAGACCCCTGTTCTAGTACATTCCTAGATTTTTATGACACATTTAGGACTTTAGTCCATAACATGATAGAGCCCATGGGGTCAGGTGAGAAAAATGATTCATTGTGCTGTGAATCACATCGTTGGAAACAACTGAACGTGTGTGCATGGCCACAGAAAACACTCCTGATTGACACCGTCTACTGAACTGAAGTAGGATTGCCGTCTCTGATACTTGGTTTTATAATGTTTTTTTTTTTTTTATCTTTCATGTTGGCAGATCAGAGCAGACATATTTATGTGGCTTCTAATGTTCACACAGAATTTAACAACAAGCTATTTTAAACGCTGAAGCATTGATATGCATCCAGCATCAGCTTTGGAATAGGATTCTGCTCTTTGACTTGATGTGTGAGATGCTGAAATATTCCCTACTAGTCGATACAGTTGCCTCAAGTGTTATTTGACATTTGTTAGAGAGATTTAATGAGGCTATCTTTTAAAAGAACAGGTAGAGGAGATTATCATTGAATATTCTGCTAGTCTAGACCTGATTGATTCATCATCTCTGCTAGTCACGCAACAGGAGGCGCCAGGCCAAGAAGAACTGCCCAAAGACCAACATCCCTAGTCCCCAATCCATGCTCCAAGAAAAGCAAATTACACTATGAATGGTAAGACTGCAGACTGAACGGAAATCTTACAGATCTGACACTCACTTTACACCCGTCATCTGGACAGTGGGCTGAAGGTGTCAGATATTGAATCAGCTTTTGCTCGTTAAATATGTAAATGAGTTAAATCCATTCTGCAGATTTCAAAATCAGCATATAGAGAATACGTCTCGGCATATCGTTATAGGACCTCGTAACATTTCTCAGAGACCATTGCTTTTGGGCTACATGGCAAATTGTCATTTTCTCTTCTACTCATCACTCAATTTCTCATTTACTGAGTGTTGCAGCGCTCGATGAGCAAACTGAATCATCTGTTGGCCTGAATAACGATCCCTGAATCATTTGATCTACCGTTCATGTTTTTGCACAGTGATAGTGGATGCTTGACTCCTGTATCGAGGGTTATCCTGCCAGCTACGATTGGCAGGCTTATGTTTCTCCATTTGTTCTTATGTAAAAAAAAATATGCTGTTGTCAAAAGTGGGCATGTTCGTTTACATTGCTGTTCAAAAGTTTGGGTCGGGACTCAAACTTTTGAGTCCCGGTAAGATTTAAAAAAAAAAAAATGTTTTTGAAAGGAGGCTACACAAAGCTGTAATATATTTTAAAATGTATTTTATTCATGTGATCAAAGCTGAATTTTCAGCATCATTACTCCAGTCTTCAGTGTCACATGATCCTTCAGAAATCATTCTAATATGATGATTTGATGCTCAAGAAACATTTCTGAATATTGTTGTTGAAAATGTTTTTGTGGAAACCTTGATACATTATTCAGGATTAGAATATACATTTCAAAAGAACAGAATTTATTTGAAAAATCATCAAATCATCCTTGCTTAATAAAAGTATTCATTTCTTAATTAAAAAAAAATCTTACTGACCTCAAACTTTTGAACAATAGTGTACAATATAACATGTTTTTGTGCTGTTAAAAGCCATTTAATTTCAGTTAGCATCAAGGTTGACATGTTTACCTGTGGATATAATTAAGGGCAGGACAAGATTAGACTGGATTGTGAAGGGCTAAAAACATGTTATGTTATGTGACGTTATCGGTTAATATTTTACTTCCCTACAGCCTAGGTTACGTCAACAGAATTTTTTTTCCAAGACAGGGACAGAGTGTTTTTCATTTTTAATGAACAGTTATGAAAACAAACTCTTTCTTGAGAGTACTTTGAACTTCAGTACACAATAAGACCAGGGTCATTTATTAATAAACATAATAGTGTTCTGAGCCATGATGACACATAAGAGCTGTTTTGTTCAACGGTTGTCCTTGTCTCTTAAGAGAAGATAAAGCGCGAGTGTTTGAGGGAAGTGGAGGTGAATGGGTCTCAGTATCACAGCAGAAGCTGACGGTCATGAATGGCTGACTGCCACAGGCCTCTAGTTTGATATTCTCGGCCATATCTCGTCCACATCAGACGACTCTGAATCCTGGAAAAGAATAAACACCTTTATAACAGTACTTTAATATTGCATGCTTTCAGGTCAGGGAGAGCAAATGTTTTCCAGCTGACAGGGTAATTTACAGTCTCCTTGATGAATGTAATTACATTGGGAATGTTTTGGCATTGCAGCAGTGTTTCATGGGTAGGGCAAGGCACCGTGCCAAGGTCATGAGTTCACTATTCACATACTGATAATATACGCAGTGAAAGTGTCAAATGCAAAACATTTAAATGCTATAAAGTCATACATAGCATGTTTTAGGCACATATTTTTTAAACCCTGAGATTGTGAAGATTCGAGACAGGATATGCTGTCTTCTACAGTAATAGTCTTTCGCTCTTTTTTTTTAATAATAAACTCACGATGAATTTGGAAGAACAAAACTGCAGAAGTAATAAATGCACAAGCAAAACATGTTTAGCTGAATTAGCCAGTAGGGGTAAACGGACCAAACCTTCATTATAATATTGGAAGCGGAAATATCATAATAAATTAAATGAATAAATAAATACAGGGGGATTTTTAATTTTTTATAATTAACACTAATTATAATTTAATTATAATTAACACTGTGCCTTCAACATTTATAATATTGCTTTTTGTATGGTCAGACTCTTGAATGTGTCATTATATTATTAACATTTTACCTAAATCAAGCTTAAATGGAGTTACGAGGTGTTTGACCAGCGAATTACTTAAGTCCCCCTGTGGTGAAAATCAAGCTTTTAATGTTGTTTATATGTCTATGTGGTGTTTTTAATACGCTTTAAGACAAACCATGTGTAAATTCTTAAGTCGACACCATTGCTGAGTATTTTCTCCTTAAAACTGCAGTGAACCAAAGACAGTCTCAAGAACGCGGTTTGAAATCGCTGGTGTATCTGACGTCACAAACTACCTCGTAACCAATCAGATCAACGTGTGATCGTCAACCAGTGGATCTCTGAGCGGGTGTGAGTGAGTGGAGGCGGGGCTCATTCATAGAACCGCGTATTCTAAATGAGGCAAGGGTGTAGACTTACATTCAAGCTATTTTAAGGCATGAAGACTTTTTTTCTCGGAAAATCTTTTAAATATCTCATTTTGATTATCAAAGATGAGTTTTAAGGGATACAATTATTGACTACAGGACTTTCAGTGTTCTGTCCGCGAATCTGAGGCAGTAAGTGCATCTCAGTACGTTTCCATCAATTTACAGATTATAAAGTTTACTGTGGCTATGTGGGCGCTTAGTTTTTTTCTGTCATTTGGTCAATATCTCATGTTACTAAAGACAAAGTGCTGCACATAGGATATTTCAGACAGTATTGACTGTGACTCAACAACCAATGCTAAGATTCTCTTCACCACTCCTCAAATACATAAAACATTAGCCTTTATATAGAGTAAAGAAAGCGCTGTACTTATTCAAACTACCAGTTCTTTATTTACCCTTACATTGCAAACGGTCCAAAATTTGTGCGGCATTTCATTCACGATAGAGGTGGGCGGAGTTATGAGGTTTGACTGACAGTTTGAGGATCCAATGGAGTGACGAGGTTTAGTCACAACAAGCCCTTTTTCATTGGTTAAATATTTACGAAACCCACAGACACATGTAAAGTGTGACCGATAGTAATGATTTATGAACAACAAATAAAAATGGCGAAATATGGACAAGTAAGATTTCTACCCATTTCATGTACTATGAATATTAAAAGAAACTCCAAGTTATACATTGAATTAAGCGTAGAAAGTTGTTAGTTACTGATAATCTGATCATTCAAGATATTCTTCCAAAATTAGTTATTTTAAGAAACTGAATCAGGTCAGTTGTGAGTTTGTGTTTTCTTTCCTCAGTGTTGGGCAAACAGAGAGAGCCCAGTGCCGTTTGAACATTTTATTTTTATACATTCTGTTATGTAAGGAAAAGGGCACATTGCCTAAATTCCATGTTGTACTTCCTTTTGTTGTAATATTTGATAATAATAAAAAAACTACTATGGTGCAGTGTCCTTTATCTAAACTTATCTTATTGCTTATTACCCTGAGAATGTGCCAGTTATCATTCTATCTACCTTCCATAATATATAACCAAATTGTCCCTTTTTCAGTGACCTGACACTCCATACAGTAATTTGCTGTAATGACTCTCATGTCATTCCTCCTTGCACACAGTGTGTGTGGCATGCAGGAGTTCATTATTCTGCTGTGTAAGTGCGAGGGAGGAGGCCTGTGGAAACGCGGCTAATGAGCAGTCTCCGTGTTAATTAGGCAAAGAAGAACAATTGTGACTGAATGAGGTGATTTCTGAGTGAACGCACCGACTGATATTATTAATATTAATATAACTTGTCTCGTGGCAGACCAAAAAAAAGCAGGAGTTCACTTGGAGTTTACAAAGTTTGTGAATTTATAAACCAGATGCTAATGTGATGTTTTACATTTACCATCCCGATTTCTACTCATGCTGTTTTTCACTATCTTTCAGGAATGTTTCAGGATTATGCATGAAAATGTTTTAAATAGTGTTTCTGTTGCAAAAAAACGGCATTAGAGATTCATTTCTGCCAATCAGTTCAAACTGTCTGTTTCAACAAATCAACGGAAAACTGTGATTTAATCAATTTATTTTGTCACTCAAAAATATTCTTAGCATAAAATCCTTGTTAATTTTTTTTTTTTTTTTCTCTAGATTTCACTTTTTGCAAATAAATAAATCTGATTGGCTGGAAGGGCTGTAACAAGGGGTTCACCTGATTGAAGATTAAAGAAAACCTTTTGAATTCATTTTAGAGCAGTTACATAAAAAATACTTTGCGTTTTGCATTTTGTATCAATATCTCAACAGTCTATTGTTAGTTATTCAGTGCATTTTTTTTTCTTCTTTTTTTTTCTTCTGTATAATCCCTTGGGGTATAAATAAATTTCACTTGTATTATACTCATGCATGTCAGGATTTTCTGACCAGATGGATTCAATTCTTGATTAGATTCAGTTCTTGTCCTGTTTTGATGCTGATATTTATTTTTAAATTTCTTTCTCTTCATAGATCATGTTGCAAAACTGTGACAAATCGCATTTCAGTAACCCAAGCAAATGTGTGTTTCAGAGACGCTCTGGGCCTGAGAACCTGTGAATGAGGACACCACTGAATGAAACCAACTCCAGTTTCGGGTATGAAAACACACAATCTAAATAATTTGTCGTGTTTGTGCATCCTTGTCTTGCGTTGCTGACAATCTGCCTCCAGAAATAGCTCTAATTGGAAGATGACATGTCTCTACAGAGCTCTCTTTGATACACAGTTGTGTCTCATGATGTTCTCTTACAGTCATCAGTTCAGGCATGATGAAAGAGATTTTCTGAGATTGGCTGTTCCAGGAAGGAAATGTTTTTTCCTCAACAAAATTGATGTTTTTTCCTTTTCCCATGAACTCTCTCTGTCCGTCTTTCACACCTTGCTGTCTGTTACTCTACCTAAAGGCCCCGATATACTCACAGCCAAGTTATTTTTCATTCTTCCCTTAGGGGGAACAAGAAGTTTGAAATATATGACCAGTGATATACTGTTAGCTGAGAGCAGTGTTTAGTTGAATATGTAAATATGTGCTGCACGCTTTCCTCCTAATAACAAAATAAACACAAAAATGACAGCGGTGAGAAAACAGAAGTTAAGAAAGCATCTGATGTAGCGGTATATATATATGTTTGCACAAACTTTGCACAAGTAGTGGCGTTGAGCTGTCGGATATTTTTGCAAAATGACTACTAAACTGTAGTTCATATTTGATTATTGTCCATGGCAAAATACAGGTGCTACTTTCTCACACACACACACACACACACACACACACACACACACACACACACACACACACACACACACTAGCTGGATACTACTACTACTACTACTACTAATAATAATAATATAAATTCATATTATTCTTAAATATTTATTTTAATTAATATTAGTTTATCACATACTTTTTAATTATTAATGTACATTAATAATACATAAATGAATATTGTACTATTGTTGCAGTGTTCATTTTGTTGCTATGGAATTATAATGGGTTGTGAGCACCATTTTGTGTTTCATGTTTTTTTAAACCTGGCAAGATAGACAAAGACCAAATCCCAACACAACTCAAGGCTCACAGGATGACACATTCTGCTTGTCCTCTCTAAAAAGGTGAGTTTATTTAACCAGGCTGTTTTACTAGGTCTGTATCATCTGATATGCAAGTCATCAGGGAACTGAGAATGATCTCTGTCTGAATCAACAGTAAGCTGAAGTGTGTGAGGTGCCAGAAATGGGCGTCACGTTGGCTCAGTGGCCACTTCACAAAACAATGCAGACTGCAGAATGTCCTGTTGTCTGACTATCCAAACTTATGCAATCTAGACTTCTCACGCTCTGTGAAAAATATTAAACACTATTGTTTTTATGCATGACAAATAATGTCAGAATTAACTAAGCTCGTTTCCACCTCAGACTGAAACATTTTAAAAGATAATTGTGACTTTTTATCTCACAATTGTTTACATCTCACAATTGTGTTTTTTTTCTTTCTCAGAATTGCATGATATCAACTTTTGTGCAATTTCAAATTTATATGTCACAATTCTGACATAAGAATTATTATTATTATTTATTCTGACAGAATCACGAAATTTAAACTCACAATTGCGAGTTATAAAGTCAGAATTGCAAGATGTAAACTCGCAATTGTTAGAACAAAAGTCAGAATTGCTAGATATTAACTCGAAATTGCATTATATAAAGTCAGAATTGCAAGAAAAAAAGTCAGCATTGTGAGATAAAAAGGCGCAATTACCTTTTTATTTTTCATTCTGTGGCGGAAACAAGCTTCCATACAAAATGTCTTTGTACAAAATCTTTTCTACTTTTTGGTATCCGGTAAAAATCCGGCAAAATTGCAACAGTTGTCTAAAGTGATTAATTAATACTTATTTTTTATTGAATATGGGTTAAAACTACATACAACAGCAGCTCACACTCTGAAAAACATAGTTACAATATGAATCTCTGAAAGGCACACAACATTTTCAAATTTAGCAATGTGGAGCTGCCTACATATCAAATAATCACTTTATGTACTGTATGTGAGGATTATTCTGCTGTTATTTAATTTGCCAACACTGAATATTGCATGCATATTCAATGCGTAGCAAACGCGGAAAAAAAGTGTGATCTCTCGTCTAACAACTTTACATGAGAATGTTAGCATCTTTAGAAAACAGGTTAATTTTACATTGCTACCAAAATAATAATAAATACATCAATACATAAATGATTGATATTCATTATAGTACCCAGTTCTAGTAGTAATGTTATATACTTCTAATTTTTTTATATATCAAAATGCTCAATTGGAGCACATCTGACTTAGAGACCTGATTTATCTGTGGTGCCGAGGAAGGTTTAATTAAAGCAGCTTAATTAAGTGTACATCTGCCTGTACAATGTCAGATTCCTCTGAAATGAAGCTATGCAGCATCTGTGTGGGCATGTGATGGTGTGAAGGTCAGTATGTGCTGTAATTCCATCCCTTCTGTTCACGTAAAGCTGTAACCCTCCGCCACAGTCATTAGTTCAGGCATGACAAATAGAAGGCTCAGCTGTGAGGCCTTTTAAGGTGTGCGATGTTTAAAACCGTCTGAAAGCAGCTTTAATTAGCTTCTGAAAGAGTAGAAATCACCCTTAGACAGCAACAGACACCTTCTAGTGCACAATCAAATGGTGCGAGAAGTTCCACACACATCTGAGAGCGTGTTGGTTAAAATGAGGCACATCGTCAGGCATAGTTTGGTCACGGTTTTTCCGTTGAACAGCAGTTGTGTACCTGTTAGTATCACAGGTGATGGTTGGAATCTTTGAAAATATGTGTTGGCCTGTTGCCAACAGCCGTCCCATGACATGCAATTTGGTTTTAAATCTCAAGAAGCAATTGAGGACTGTTGTCCTGACTCAGCTTTTTGCCCCTCAGAAATTTCCCTCTAGATCTTTGAGGCTTTGTTTTGTTCAGCCCTTGCGTGACTAGCAACAAAAGCTTCAGGCCTTTTGCCCTAAACGTTTGTAAAATTTAGAGGGTACAAGGAAACCTTTAATCTGGATTTAGCCGTTTTAAAAAGGACAAGTTGCCAGAATCTCCCAAACCGCAGTTGTATTATTCTGTCTTAGATTTAGAGCTTTGCGATATGGCCAAAAACATTATCACAATATATTTTTCCGTATCATATGACATTCCACATATTTCTTAGACGTTGAGAATGAATGTAAACATGTAATCTCCAAAGAGTAGATACCTACTCTACTTTTAATTTCGGGCCCTTTTTTATTTTTTTTTAAAGTTTCCATTTAATTTTTGGGGGATTCTGTGTTTTGATTTAATACAAATTTATATAAACTTTTAGCCTGGGTTTCCCCATACTGCCTTGCTCGCAGCGCGATTTCATTCACGCTGCTAGGCAGTCTGGACACCATGGAACAAATTTTCCCCTGAAAAAGGGAACCAATCACAGAACGGGGAGGGAGCAGCAAGATGATGACGACACCGAAGCAGTTTGTTTATATCAGACTCGACCTTACCTTCTACCCTCATGTTTATCTTGCACAAACGGTAATATTCGCTAAACGCCATCGTGTACAAATAAATCTTTGACCCATCGTCTTTTTCCTCGTCAAATTTCTCTCACTCTACATACGTCATCTGGTATAATTGAAGCGATTGGCTATGAGCTACATACAGGCGCATTTGATAGACATTCATAGCGCCCAATAAACGTCTCTGGGCATTCGTAAACCACGCCTCAAATACGAGAAAATGCGCACGTAGTTCCCAGACCAAGTCTCAATGAGACTTGGTCTGACGTTAGCCAGGCTAATAAACTTTAACAATTATCACCCAGCCCTATTAGATTCCTACAATTCTTTCTCTCTGAATTGTTGATTAGTCTGTGAAAAAGTAGTTTTTAATACCCCGCCTCCACTCACTCACACCAGCTCAGAGATCCACTCGGCCAACTTACTGAGGACACAATGGTATCGCTCTTTACAACGTCAGACACATAATATGATTAGCCTTTTGCTTGACTATGTTATCAAACCGCTAATAATGTGTTGCTAATGTTACACAAACTATCTTCCCGTGTGCCATCTCAGAGTCAGACAGCTGCCTTCTAACAATCATCATCCTTACAAACGCTTTGAACAACTCAGAACGTCAGTGGAGGAAGGTATATAGTTAATCATAACATCGCAATCATCATACACCCGCTATATTGCTAAATCAACCTGATTATTCACATCAACAGAACAGTATACCGGGACAACCTGGCATACTCGAGACTCCCCTGCTAGTTCGCTGTTAATGATATGCTAAAGCTCGCCGGCACATTCACGGGATTGGTTACAAGGTAGTAGAGTTGTCAAAAGTACCGACTTCGGTACCAAGTTGGTACTAAAATTTTAAACACGTGACGATACCAGCATTTCCCTCTAGCGTTTTGAGCGCTGTTGAACGGATTCTTAAACGCCTCTGATTGGCCATTGTGTTCATGCGCTCAACAGCCACTGTGAATGGCTACAATGACATCTTTGACGCTTTTCATCGAGCACTTACACAGATACACACAGGAGAGTTTGAAAGTGGTCAAAACTTGAAAGTGAAAGAGTCGTGATTTTGACTCCTAAAATATTGTCTTGTCGTGGACAAGAAACATGTCAGACTATACGTTGCTTTCCGACCAGTCATCGCGTGCCGTCTCTCACTCACTCACTCACTCACTCACACACACACACACACACAAACACTCGCGCACACACACACACACACACACACACACACACACATACTCACACACTCACTCACTCTTGACGGAACCCGTCAAAAAATTAAACATGCTAGTCTTTTAATCGTGATGTCGTGAAGCATCGCAGACGCTTCTTGCGTCCCGACGCCCGTTGTCGTTTACGAATCCCCACGACACCCTACGTCAAACGCATCGTGCCAAAATCGGGCTAAAATCGTGTAATCTGAACCAGGCATTAGGGATCCGCTGATAGACACCACATATAAACAAAATTAAAAACTTAATTTTCACCACAGGGGGACTTTAAGACCCAACGTTTGACAGACTGAGTGATAAGATACCTGTTCAGATAAGAGGATAAGATCTTGTTGAACTTTGTGTGAAACTTTATCAGTTCAGATTGGATTGCTGATTAAATTCAACCGTCTTTTGAGTCAGCTTTTACAAACACATTTAGTTCTGCTTGCTGTGTTTGTCTGTGTAGGCCTGGTGTGTTTTTGCATTGTGGGTAGAGGATGACGTCAAGAGGGAAAATCAGTCTGCCAATAAGGGGCACATTTTGGCAGTGACCCCCTCACGTGCACGTGTGCGTATATATGTGTTCCCAGCCTTTGCCCCGCAGCACATTAGCAGCATGCGCAGGGAACACCATTGATTTCTCAGTGGCACCTCACTGTGACACACCAGCCAATTCTCCCTTCATTTTTCCCATTTTACCAGTCAGGAACTTTAAAAATAGCCACAGCAATGAAGAAAGCCCTCCTGCAGGGGAAGGTGTGACCCAGGAAGAAGTGGAGAGAATCTGAGTGCTAACTATGGCCTGCTATTATGTGTTATGCACTCGTGTAGCGCTCTGACTACAGGGAGCCAATGCAGGTTGCAGTGATGAAGCAAAAGGAAGTGATCTAAAACTTTACTTTCTTTGAGTGGCTCAAACTTACTCGCCCACAAAGTTGTTTTGTGTATAGTGCCTCAAGCAACCACATGTCAAGATTATATCGCATGGTCAAATATGTGAAAATTGGACCTACAGGGTAAGGATTTTTATTAACCTACTTTCTGCAAGTGCTTAAACAGAAGCTTGTTTTGCAGCAGACGTTTTTGGCAGCTCTGTGCATTAGCAGGATCACACTGGGTTCATCTTACAATCTAATGGTGTTGCTGGATAACTTTAGCACTGTTTGAACGGGATTAGATTTCTAAACAACATTTACAAATATTAACATAGGATGATTTTGAACGTGTACTCAGTTGTACAGGATTGAGATCTCTGTAGTTTTTACTATAGTGGCTGAACTGAGCAATTTGTGATCCGCACCTTTGTTCATTTCATATTCTTTTTATATCAGATACTAGCAGTACTTCAGGCAGGAGCTATTATCAACTATTATTAATAAAAGCTGTTAAATATAAACTGTTGTTTTACACAGAAAGTTGGCAATACATTGTAAATCCACAATGAAGATTTGCCAGACAGTGCAATAAGAAATTTTGCTTTAGTTATGGTATTCTACCAAAGAAAATAAATTATCGAAATGAGACATTTTTAGCAGCCTGGGAACAACCAAAAAAACATTTGGTAATTATTTCAATATCTTGTGTTAAAAAATTGGATAGGATTCCAATTGCAAAGTTTGTCTATGTATTACAAATTTGCCTAACTCCTTTAGGGAATACTAGTATTGTTTGAATTGAATTTGAGTATTTTAAATTGCAACTGATTTTGAATGGCAGTGAATATACCGTGGGTCAGCCCTACATGCCTCTGTAAGTGATTGGATCCCAACCGCACACCCACTTTTCCAATTCTATACATAGCTTCCTGTGATCAATAAGAGTCATGCAGGCATTGGTTTAACAGTTTGTCTATTGGAAACACACTCCAACATATAATCAATCACCCGCTTTAAAACAAGTCCACGTTTTCCCCTCCCACCCTCGTGCCTCTATATTTGTTTCTAAAACACCCTGTATCCAGTATCTCTTTTTGTCTTTCCTCTCCCATTTTCAGCTTTCCTCAATTTACTACACAGATTATGATAAACACCTTATTTCACAGTAGAAGTATAGATGGGATTTGGTGGTTGTTTTGAGGCTTTTTTGCCCCTCAATTTCCCTGTATCAAATCGTGCTGTCTGTTACATCCATAGCTGTTTTTTATTGGTTGTTGTGTTTAACTGCCCAGTGGTGCTGATCAAAGCCTATTGATTCAAACTGCTTTTTTGACGTTGCCGCTTAGAGAGGAAGAGGCAGGGTGGCACATTAGAGAGAGAGAGGATAGGGACAGTCTTTTTTGCACAGGACAGGGTTGAAGGCTACTGCTACTTTGGATTCTCACGCTTCTCTCTCGGCAGGACTAACGGACAGTGTATGGAAACACACTGATCTACCAGAATGACGAGTGCTGCTCCCGCCCGGAAACCGTACCGAAAGGCACCTCCGCAGCACCGCGAGACTCGCCACTCTGTTCCAGTATTTCGAGAGGATGTTAGTGGGAGTGCCTTGCCATCCGCCAACCCTGGTTCGTCATCCCAGCCTGACCCCTGCCAGGTAATTTTCCCCCGAAATCATGCACCTATTTTGCAGCGTACACGATTTACAGGCCCTTACCCACAATGCCAGGAAAGACCCGTATGGTCGCAAGCATCTGACAGCGAGCTGGATGTCTCGAGCCTGTCTAGTTTGGATCTTAGTGTCCTCCCTCCACCACGAATCTTCAGCCACGGTTCTCTCGGCATGAGACTTCCTCCCAAGCATCTCCGACAACAAAGAATGAATCGCTTTATCAGTCGTAGTGATGACCTACTGGCACTCTCTGCTGACGACGATCTCTCCTCCTCGGAAGACTCCCAGCATTACATTCGAGGCACTTCACCGTCACTCTCCAGCAGGAGTGCCGAGCGCTCTTTAGTCTTCAATGAGAAAGCGGAGATATTTGTACCCAGGGAAGAACAGTGTCCACCACATGTAGCATTTGTGATGGATGCCCATCCACCCAAGGGCATCCTCAAGCACTCTCATCAGTTGGGAGTGTGCTCTTCCGATAGTCTGCGTAAGTCTAAGTCGGCAGAGATGCTAGGCCAGAAGCAAAGTCGTGGACGTAGCCGGAAACCCAAAAGCATGTCCTTGGACAGGGAAAAGGGCGTACGGGTCTCTCCCACTGGACGCGCTACTTCCACATCGTCTACATCTCCCAGCTCTATGCCACCGGATTGGAAGATGCAGCTTTTTGAGGAAAAGGTCAAATTTTCCCAATTTCTGGATGAAATCACCTACCGGGTGATGACCCCTGCCAATCTAAAGTTGCTGCGCGGGAACCTTCCCGATTCAACAATGTCTTTAAAAGAGAACCAAACGAAACACCTTCCTGATTCAACAATGTCTTTAAAAGAGAACCAAACCAAACGCCACATCAATCCCCAACAGTACGAATTCAAGGACCATCATGACACAAAGCAAGAGCGGTGCAGACCCTGGGATGAATGGGCTTCCCGGCATAGCAGAGCCGGCAGAAAATCAAAGGAGGCAAGACCCAAGATATGGCACATGGCAGCGGACAGTCCAGAAAGAGTGTCAGGAAAGAAACATGCAGATCCCCATCGGGAAGGGGCCCGTCCTAAAGGCGAAGGCCCAATTTACAGTCGGGTGGGGGGCAGCAATGATTCTGAAGGGGATGACAGGGCTCCACGGGGGGTTCAACACCAGACTCAACTCCACCAGTTGCCCCATGTAGAGAGCAAAGCCCTGAAAAAGGACAATATGGATAAATCAGGGCTGCCAAAGGGTGAGATTCCCACCATTATTGTGGAGGGTGAGAAAACACCTTTATCACAAGTGACTGCCTTTTCTATATTATCACAGATCAAGGTACGTTATTGACAACATTTCTTTGACTTTATCCCCACCTAATATACTATATATATATATATACTATACAATCCACTCTTGCATTGAAGAACCTATAAATGAGCAGCTCAGATATTGTTTTGTATTCCACTATAGAAAGCCATACAGGTTTGGAACGACTTAAGGGCTAATTAACTTGTTCAAAATTATTTGGCTGATCTTTTCCTTTATTGTATCAATGCCATGGCTAGTATTCTCATCTCACTGTTCTGGTGTTTCCTAAGGAAATTTTGCTCTAAATATGAGCGTTTATTAAAACCCCCATCACCACTTGTCACTTATGCGACAGTGTTTCATGAACTTTTGTTCTGTGCAGTTTTATTTGTCAGAGATTGTCATCCATCAACAACAAAATACATAATTTGTCTTTAAACAAACAGCGTTGTTTACAACCTTTCTCTACATTAGACAAATTGCCATTTTCTGCTCTGTGGGATATGGTGGACATTTAGCTGGCAGAAAAAAACAGGATGTCAGACCAATTTCATAGCTTCACTAGGCATGAGCATATTGACCTGTTTGGCTGAAGGCACCGAGTATGATGTCAAATTCTTCCCCTGCGTCACTTGCTTTTTATTGAAATTATGAGATGAATTATCTAACACATACAGGTCATAAATAAAGCTGTAATATTTCATTGATGCATGCCACAATGTAGGTCTCATTTTAATTTATTTACTGTACTGTATGTTCCTATATGTGCAATAATGTAAAACATTGTTTTAGGATGCTTTGACATTTAAAGATTATTGTTTAACAGCCACATGTAAGATCAGTTCACATTCAACTCTTGAGGAAATGTTATGTTTGCCCTCTTGGTATAAAAGAGAAATATGCAGCAGTGTGGGTATTAAGGATATGTGAAATATTTCTTGTAATATACATCTCTCAGATTTTATGTTTAAGAGGATATTCAGTTTGCACATACTAAATTAATGCTCTTTCTTACAGGAGTCCTTATCAGATGCCGACAGGATCAAGTAAGTTTATTTTTTTGTCCTCATTGTAATGTTTTAATTTTTATTCTTTCAAAAATGTTGCAGAAATTGTCATTGTTATAACATTGTCAAGCTGTTGATTGGCAGTGTATAATTCTTAGTTTCAATACTCAATAATTGATTTGCATTTGTTCCAGTAGCCTTGTATAATTTATTACAATGTACTGAAGTGTTCAAGTGTTAGGTGGCATTAACCACCTAATCTGACCCTAAAGCTGATCATTCATTGGCTATTTGCGTTGCATGGCATGGTTGGACAAGAGCCAATCATGTGAGAAGACGTCTGTATGAGATAACTTGCTGATTAGCCTAGAAACTCCAGAAGGCTTAGGTTGAGTCCCTGGTTTATGGGGGTAACTGGGTGACTGTCAGAATGACAAGCTGTTGGCCGTGATGTCTTGCAATAAGAGAGAGTGCCCACATTTTAAAGTCTACACCTCAGGTGCTCACTGGAGTACTAGGTTGAACCCACTTTGATCAGAGACATCTCGCCTTCTTTCCAGGCTTACAGGGATTCCAAGGCTTTTTAGGCTCCAACACCAAAAAGCAAGTGCACATGACTAGTGACGAGGTTCTGCTTTCAACTCAGGGACTCCCAATACCTCTGCTCCATTTTTTTCCCCCATGCACTGCATTAGCTTTCATGTTCTCTTACTGCTCTGTGTTCCCTTTGTTGCTGCTTTTCTCCCACTGGAACTAACGCTATAAAGGAAGCATCATTAGATCTGGTATAGCTTAAAAGTTTTTCTAAATTTTAAAGCTGTTTAAGTCTCCTCAACATCAGCACAAAGGTTGTGCTAATCAGAAATCTCTTGGGATTTGCAAAGCTATTTTTTTTTTTTTTTTTTTAAAGTCAACTAATTGGTTACCTAAATGAAAATTTTATAGAATAGAATCGAGCAGAATGCAAAAGTTGCTAGACGTTTTTAAGGCCATATGCCTAAAAACTTTCCTGTAGCTCAAACAGTAGAGCATTGGCGCAAGCAACGCCAAGGTCATGGGATCGATTCCCAGGGAAAGCAAGAACTGACAAAATGTGAAATGTGTACCTTGAATGCAATGTAAGTCGCTTTGGATAAAAGCGTCTGCCAAATGCATAAATGTAAATGTAAAACAATGCAATATCTGTGGTCACAGTGCACTAAAAGGGATGAATTTAAAGGCACAGGTTTTCAGAAAGGATTTCACCCTGCAAACTGTCTTAACCGCTAAGGCACAGTATAAGAAAATTGGGTAACACTTTATTTTACAGTGTTCTTGTTACATATGTTACATGTACTTACCATAGTAATAACAGTAAATTATGCATAATTACATGCAACTAACCTTCAACCAAATCCTAATCCTACCAGTGGGTAGTTTTTACCTAATTAATTACTCAATACTTAAATCTATAATTACACTGTAACAATGACACCTTAAAATAAAGTGTAACCGAAAATTGCTCCGTTTCACCATTGTGGCCCATGCTAGATTACTCACATCACATGTAGTATTGGCTAACAGACTCGTTGTGTTCCCTTCATCATCTCACTCGTGGTGCCGAGCGGAAGCATGCAGGACATGGTCAGGCAGGCGCTTGTATTGATTGGCCTAGTTGTCTGTTTAATGGGTGGAGAGAGCTGAACGGTGGATGCAGTCTGAAGATGGGTTTCTCCATCATGTGTTTTCACCTCCCTCAGGGTGGAAATCTCCAGTGAATGTGGGCTATAGTTAAATCACAAAAAAAGCATTGTGAGTCTATTATTTACTCTTTAGAGTTCTCCAGCAATCTACATGCATTTGACACGCAAGAGATTGACACTCTGAGACCTCGGATTTATAGTTGCAATGAGCTCTTTACTTCATACTTTAACTGGGCTCCTCATCACACAAGGGTTCTGTTAAAAATACACTGCCCACTAAAGCCCAAAGTATACTTCCTTTTTTTACGCTTTCACTAAACCAGTGGTATACAAATGGCGGGCGTTGCTCCATCCGGACCGCGGGACATAATTCGAAAAATAGATACTTTTGCTAAAACGCTGCAGATAAGGAGAATGCAGCAAATACAATTATTTTTATCTGTCATACAGATTACTTTGTTTGTGACAGCTAAGTTAACATGTTACCTTTAGACATTTTTTTTTTTTTTTCATATTTAGCATGATTAATCAGCATATTAAGAGCATTTCAATTATTTAGAGATGGCAAGGGAAGACAAAAAAAATAAAAAATCTGAAATGACTAGTTAACTTTTTATTTTGTGCTCATGATGAGAGTTTTGCTTATCAGATTATGTACGTAGTTTGTTTTTAGAAGTTTATTACTTTGAGCAAAGTCTAAAAGTGGTCCATATTTTTCTTAAGAGGTAAACCTGCATCTCCAGTATGTATTCTCAGTCCCAAGGTCTTCTGTGTGCCACACACGTAGGTGTCAAAATTTAATTAATAAATAAATACATACACAAAAATAGCCTGATAAAACATCTGATCTAACCTTTCATATTAATATCTATAAGATGGAAATGTATAACTGTTCCAAAAAGGTATTGTCCGGACCTCCGCTAGGAAGGAAATACAGAGACTTGGAACTTTAAATGAATACCCCTGCACTAAGGTATGTGTGCAGTGTGTGTGACATAAAATTTATCATCAGTGTAGTATGTGTGTACTATACGTGCATAGACAGATTTTATTTAAATGCGTATACAATGTACGCTCAATCAGCTCGCACGTACGGTTTGAATTTCTTTGTTATATAACCTTTGTGAGTGCTCGTTTAAACAAGTACAAAGACATTTAATTGGTCATAATTTCTGGAGAGGAATGGTACAGACACTGGACAAGAATGAAACTTTCTAGTGCATGTGTCGAGCGGCCATGTTTGCACACATAATAAAATGCAGAATCATTTCAGTTAGCATGTTGCTAAGATAATGCGATAAGAATAAAAATACATGGCATTCACAAATATTGCGTAAAGTAGTTGATTTTTAAATTTGATTGAACTTAGAGCTGCACGATTAAACGTTAAAAGATGCAATCTCAGTTCAAACACCCACGCGATCTTATTCCTAAATGACAACAAGTCTTCGGTGTCTATTAAACCTTTGACAAAACACACCGCAACATTCAGATCTGTGTTCACTCTGCTGACCCAAAGAGAGCAGGTGTCATGTTTAGGTATGAAACAGCTTCACAAACAGTCTTTTCAACCACACGTATTGTTTTTTCCGCCTTACAATAATTCAAATTATCACAAAAGTACTGGGATAAAAGTTTATATTTCAGATAAAAACACTGATGTCTACGATAGCGTCTACTGATGTCTACTGATGTCAAAATAGAGCAAATCACCCTTTGAAAGTAACGTGTGATAGATTTTTTAATTAATAACTAACATTTGTTTTTCTTGCAGGAACAACATTCATATGCTTTTGTGTGTGCTCCCCTTTTTGCTAAAACTTGTGTTGCCATACCCCTTTAACTCTGGTTGTGTGAGTGTAAAAATAACAAATATGGGAAATGAAACTAGACGAATGACTAGGTTTGAACCTTGTGATTAACAATGAAGTAATCATTAAAACAAAGTTTGCTTTACCTAGTAACAGAAGGGTTTGTCTATGAAAACCAATCAAATTGTGGGGAAATTATGTAATGCAGCATGACATTTTTGCCATACCTCCTTATTCTATAAAAACGGTTGTATTCTTTTAGCTGGTGGGATTCTCAATGGAATTTGTCTGAGATCCTCCAGCCTTGCTTCTTCTTGGGGGAGATTCTCTGAGAACTGCTCGGGATCTCTTCCGGCCGTGATTAAAGCATTTGAAGGACGTTTGCTGAAGTCTGTCTGATATTATTGCTGCATAGCAAGGAAGCTAGTTAGGGGAACAAGTTATTTAGTGAAACACTAGAGACCTTACTACCAAGTGATAGTGTTCGATAGGGGGCGAGACGTCGTTCAACTCTTTGTGAGACTCTTAGGCGGGGTTAGATTGCGGCTTAGGAGTCAACTCCATAGACTGTAAAAAATATGGACAAAGCGTCTGTGACGTCACCCATAGACTTTCTGAAGAACGGTTTTGAAGCCGTTTATGGGGGGTATGGGCGGCGCCATCTTGGAAAATCTTGGGAAATCCTAACCCCAATCCATATATAGGTAAATGACGCCAGTCCGGTTATTCTGCAAATGGAACAGCGCGCGTCACTCAGCTCGCTCTGCTACTCCGGTTATCTCTGTATGTATATTTTAGGCAACAATAAAACGAAATAAGTTATAAAACACCACACTGCCTCTTTTCGTTTTCATTTAAAGAAATCTTAAACATTATAGCCATACAAATGTGGTTCAGGCAACGCGTATTGATTATATTCACTGCATATAACGTTAGCCTATTTATAACAAAACGAAATATAAAACTAACCCTGCCTCTTTTCGTTTAAATATAATATAAAAATATTAAACATTTTAATATGGTCCAGGCAATATGTGCATTTGTACTAAACAACAGATGTTGCAGTAAACAACATTACAGATCATCTTCGTTGTATTAAAATTTAAAATGACAAAACTCAACCCAGTCTCTTTTTGTTAAATTTCAGTTTTATCAATATTAGCCATTCAACTGTATATTAAAAAATGGCGCTTCTTATGTTGTCATTCTCCTTGGCGCAGCCTATGCTCGTTATCAGCTGTCAATCAAAGTTAACCACGCCCTTATTTGGCATACATTTTATATCTAAATACTATCTAAACTAACGAGTTAGAAAAAAATTCACCCCCCTCACAGTTGTCAGGCACTCGGAACCTATCGAAAAATACAATAAAAGTCCATGGGACCAACCTGTAAAAACATGAATTTATGCTGTGAAAACGGACATTTTAACATGGGGGTCTATGGACATTTGCTCCCTTTTGGGACCTTCCCCTAGCGGATTTTCGATGTATTGCAGTTTTTCGCACTTCCGGATAGACATTCTAAATATCAGATTAGAATGTTGCCGCTTGGTCCACTCGCGCATTCAGAGGTAACTCAATTGAGTATAATATTTTCAGGTGCCAAGGACACCAGGTTCAACCGAAGTCAGGTGCATAGGGGAAAAATCTACCACACATGGCACTTCAAATAACGATTGTATCGATTACATTGTTACAAGTGTAATGGGCAAGTGACTTAAAATGTATTTTGTCATTGAATCATTAATTTAAGAGATTCATTAAAAAACACTCATTCATTCAACACTGAAACAAGTGAAGTCTTTACGAGTGAATCATTGAATCATTCATTCAAGGGATTTGTTCAAAAACGCTGATTCATTCAGCAATGAAACAAGTGAAGTCTTTAAATGAGCCATTGGATCATTCAATCAAACCATTTTTTTATATTCATTCTAATTAATTAAACATTTAATTAAATTGAATAGACTGCAGCAATATTTTGTCAGAACCTATAGAAATTTGTTATTTTATTTAGCTGTCTGTTCAGAATCATAGTAGAATCTCTATCTGAAACCACAACAAAACAATTGTGGTTCTCAGTTCATCTAAAATAGTGCAGCTCCAATTGACCAATTTTGATAGACTTTTTTTTTAATTCTTTTTTTGTGTTGAATGAGATGTTTGCAATCAACAGTTTTCTGGAAGAGGAACTTCCAGTCCAAGTCTAAGAAATGTTCAGCCCAGTCTGAATGTGACTGAAAGGGCTTATTCTGGCCAGTTGGATTTGCTAAAAAAGAGCATGTGCACATGATTTCTATGGGTGCACTGATATAAAAGTATATGATTGTTGATCATTTCATTTTAACATGTCAATACCGACAATAAATACCTATAGATATTATAAATCGAAATGTTAATTTATAATACTGATGATCGGAGAGAGATGCTTTGTAATGGTGATGCTGGTGAGAAATGAAGCTTTGCATATCTCCATTGCGAGATTCATGGGGTCTGCGTTTTTGAAAACTGTCAAAAAACAGTCATGTCCCAATCACTCATAGTTCCTGTCAGCCTCTGCTGACATTTCCATTCATTTCAGGAGCCTCAGAGCCATTTACAAGAATATTGGTTTCTATGTGAACACTCCATATAAACACTCTCCAGTTTCACTTTATTGTCATATTAAAATAATTCAATTTGGCAATTTCACTGAGATGCTTTATGTGGATGGAGCTGTTTTCTTTCTGCTGTCATCACAGAGCAAGTGCACTGCAGTCATGCAATTAATGCTGTTTGACAAAGACCCCAACATTGAATAATGTTTTTAACTATTCGACTATCCATTTATCTTCATGAAGTGACCAGTCTAGGAGTTTTAAATTCAAATGGAAAAGTTTGGTCAGTAAGATTTTTTTTTTTATGCTTTGAAACAAGTCTCTTATGCTCAGCAAAGCTGCATTTATTTGATCAACCGTACAGTAAAAACAGTAATAATGTGAAATATTATTACAATTAAAAATGACTGACTGTTTTTTTTATCTATTTTATATCAAAGCTGAATTTTCAGCATCATTACTCCAATTTTTAGTGTCACATGATCCTTCAGAAATCATTCTAATATGATGATTTGCTGCTCAAGAAACATTTCTGATTATCAGGGTTGAAAACAGTTGTGATGCAATTTTCTGGATTCTTTGATGAATGGAAAGTTCGAAAGAACGGCATTCATCTGAAATGGAAATCTTTTCTAAGAGTTTTGATCAATTTAATGCATCCTTGCTGAAAGCAAGTATTAATTTCTTTCAAAAAATGTGAACATTGAAACATTTTAATAGAATAGACATATAAATTGAATACTTTAGTTACCTGACATATTCATTATATTGAAGTTATCTTCTAGTCAATATAATGTATGTGCATCATTACTAATTTCTCTTTGCAAGATCTGTTTTTTTTTTTTTTTTTTCTGTGCTTTTTTCCCGCTAACTACTTGGCTCATGGTTGAGAATGTCTTTGCTAACCTTGAAAGAGATAAAGCCTCTTTGCTGCATGCCTGAAAGCAACATATGCACATTCAGAAATGTGTGACCGACAATTGAAGGAACCCTTATCACACTGGAAGCTGTATGTGGCGGTCCTTGTCAATCAAATAAAGTGGAGGATTTTCTAAACAGATGTTAGGGTTTGCTCACAAAAACCCACAATGCGTGCGTGTCTCACACATTTAATTTAGCATCTTTCATGTCATGAATAATGAAAACAATTGAGCAAATCGTAGAAGGCTGGATGGTTTCACGTGTTTTCTTTCAGCAAGTGTTCAGAAGTGCTTTGGGGAATGTGTGGCACGTCTCTTAAAAGCACATGCGCACGGTCTCTTTGTGCTTTTTACATTTAGCTACTTTCTACTTTTGCTCCATTTGTGCTCTAACATGGGCCTGCGAACAGGCGATTTGCTACTAAAGAGAGTTACATTTATAGCTTAAAACCCCTGCCCCCATCTAGGTCTATAGCATGAATCATTGATGGTCCTGTTGCTTTCAGCAGTGTCACGTTGTCAGGTTTGAGGATTGGTCCGGACGTGTGTTGTGAGTGCCGTGCCCTATGCTTCCTTCACTCTGAACTGGGAAAGAAACTAGAAAAGGACAGAAAAGGAAAAAGTGTTGCATATTCTTAGGGAATCTCCAGTCTGTCAATGAAAGATTTGATGTCTGTGAGCTGTTGGATGTTACAATGCCTCATTCGTGTGTTGTGTAGCGCTTGAGATGCTGTGTGTAGTTCGATTCCCACGAGTCCGTCTACTATCACTCCCCATCTGATGACACAGCGATGGAGACTTGCGACACTGGTTCTTTTTCTGCCACCGCTTTTTAGCGTTTCTTCTCTTCTCTTGGGAAGCATTTAACCATTTCATCAGCTGTCACTTTTTATTAGGAATGCCTTTCTTTTTTTGGCCGACAATTGAAGACACAATATTGGGGATATTTGGGGATATTTAATTTAATTAATCAATCAACGATACTATTGATCAGCATTACCAAACGTGGACGTTCCACTAGAAACAAACATTGATGTATTGTTTTAATTTAATACTGTGAAGCTGCTTTGATACAACCTACGTTGTGAAAAGCGCTATATAAATAAACTTGACTTGACTTGACTTGACACAACAGTATCTTATAGTAATGCACCAAAAGATGTTTTGAAATATCGAAACAGTCTCTAAAATGTTTACCTATTGTAGCTTACCTACATTGCATGCAAAATTTCGATAAACACATCGTCCGATAACCGAGAATTAACCACTTTTTCAGTCAATGATTTTGAATTTGAAATGATTTTTTCATTTTCAGTTGCCGTAATTTTGGTGCACCACTTATATCTAGACGATAATTAGTCAGCACAGATTTTTTGTTGCATTGTACACATTGACCTCATGCAAAAACAATCATGTAACCCCAATTCATACATTTTTCTGAAATTAACTTCTTGTTGACTAAAGTTTAGAAAGTTAAATGTGAAAAGTTAAATGTGCTCTGATTGGTCGACTGGACCAGTGTCTTGTGATTGGTCAACCGCTTCAAGCGTGTTTTGGAAATGTCAAGCCCCTTACCATAACTACGAGTTTCAACGCTACTAACTAACTCAACCAGGCCCTGCCCCTTTTTTGCATATGCCTTGGCCAGGACTTATTTAAATGAGTAATATGGTGCCGTGTTCATTCTCGGAAGAAAACTCGCGACTGCAATGGAGGCGTTTCAGGGAGTTCAGAAACAGCCACACTGATTTAGAGAATAACTCCCGCTGGAGGGACGTTGTACTTTGAAACATCACAGACATTTACACACTAAAGAAAGTTGAACATGTAAAAATAGATCAGAATAATTACTAAATAGTTGTCCACATGACAACATGTAGTGAAAGGGACAGATTTGGTTGTAATAAATAGTGTTTTAATCATCTTCTCCGCATTAGGACTCAAGTCTAGCTGGTTGCATTTGATCACTGGCTCATACTCGGGATTATAGGGATTCGAACAAACCTCTCCCCATTAGCATTGGGAAATCACACAAAAAGAATTCAAACTCTTGAGCATCTCGTCTGAACGTGCCAACCAATCGGTCAAATGTCAAACGAAGGGCCTTTATGGGAGAAACGGTTTAATTATTGTACATTCACTGTACAGGACCACCCTGTTAGTCAGTCGTGGCTCAGGCTTGTAAAGTGTCTGAGTGTGTTTGAATCTTGCGGTCAGACTGAGGCTAACTGCCCTGTTTGGTCGATCTTGTCTAAACTCCTATCCTTCACCAGTTTAATGACTCTTTTGTGCGTTCAGGCGTCAGGAAGTTATCTCAGGCTTTAGCTGGTACTGATAAGATTCTTCATTTTGTTCTTCATTTAAGCACTTGATAGAATTGTTATGAGAACAGGTTTAATTGTAAGAGTTGATGCTGTGATTACTGTGGCTTATTGACACTTTGTTTCCATAAAATGACTGTTATCAAGTTTGGTGCTTTTCTTGGTGTAATTACACCAATTAATTTGATAGAAGATGCTGTCAGATTACTAATAATCTACAGCTTGCATGAATAGAGATTAATTCAATTATATCTTGATTTTTTTCATCCATTTGACATTATTTGTTTTATAAATGTCTTAATAGGTTCTTTTCAAGATATCTTGATAAAGAGGCAGGCAATAGTTCACTGAAATGGATCTCAGACCATTGAGTTTTATTGAGACTAAAACTCCAGACCACAGATACAAAGAATAACGTTGTGCTTCGTAACATTGCAGACCTTTTTCATGCTCAAACAGCAACATTATACACTAAAGAAAGATGAACATGTAAAAAAGCATAATAGGTCCTTTTTAACAATTAATATAGGACGGTAAAATAGTACACACAGTTATTCCCCTATACACATGCATAACAATAAACACAAAATGAGAAGTAACACATGATGTTTGTGTGGGTATAGAGATGAGACGGCAGACTGTGACTGCTGGTACACAGCAGATGTGTCCTGCTTCACTGCTGTTACACACACACACACACACACACACACACACACACACACACACACACACACACACACACTCTCCTGTACTGCTCCTAATCACACATTCACACACCTGCATGACTAAACCTTAACTCGCTCTCAGTAGGCTCAACATTTAGCCTATTGCTGTACCTCAGAGAGCCTTTTAGTCATCCGGCTCAGGATTGTTAAGTGTTTTGCACACATGTACTGTAGTTTTCTTTGCATTAGGTTTGGGAAACATGCTTCAGCCTCCCCTAGCCACAGTTCAACACCTTCAGATTGCTTAAGTGTTGTGGATGTGTTTTTCTTTGGAGTAATTGGCAGGTGTCAGGAGTCTTGGCAGAGGCATCATCATGTGTTTGACACCTTCTCGCTGTACATTGGATGTAGGATGTGAAAGCTCCCATAGCGGAGGCGCACCTGGAGTCCTGTGTGACAGAGTCTGTGGGGTGTTATGTTTATTGAAAAATGAACAAAAAAGGTGGTTGGCCGCACACTGATCCACTCAAGACTAAAAGTCTACAAAAATATTTTTTATTTTATCAATTGCATCGTGCAAAAAAGTGCAAAGTGCATGTGAGTTAAAAACAGAGTAGACACAAGCAAACGTTTCAGCACATTGCTATCTTCAGTGCTCATTTAGCAAACAACATTCACCCTTTTTAAGCAAGTCAGCAATTAAGGACAATTAGCTGAATACAATTATCTTAGAACCTCAATTATCACAAGTAGAATTCCATACATAGAGTAATCCAGCATTACAGACACATTAAATAAAGGAGAAAAATATATATATTACAAAAAACAAGAAAATTCAAGTTCTTCATTCATACCCTCAGGAAATAAAGATTTAAGTTCAAAGATCCAAAAAGCCTCCCTTTGCAATAATTTTCTATCTCTATCTCCACCTCTCCTGTGAGGTAGAATCCTCTCGATGCCCAGGAACTTCATGTCAGACAGAGAATGGTTAGCAGACTTAAAATGGCGAGAAATTGAAGATGTATCATCCTGTCTCCTAATGGCACTTGTGTGTTCAATCATTCTTGTGCATAATGCACGTGTAGTTTTGCCAACATATAGTTGTGAACATGGACAAATGATAATGTAGATAACATATGTGCTCTTACAAGTAATCAATTGTCTAATCTTGTACGTTTTTAGTGTACGAGGATGTGTAAATGATTTACATTTGACATACTTAGTACAAGAAGAGCAATTGTGACATGGAAAATTACCCTGGGCATCGACAAGAGTAGTTGGAGAAGAGATGTAGGTGTCAGCATGGACAAGCTTGTCCCTCAAGTTAGAGCTCCTGGAAGAGACAAAAAGTGGTTGATCACTAAATACATTCAATAGCTGGGGATCACTTTGAATAATGTGCCAATGATTATTGATAATGGTTTTAATATCATTACTCAATGGACTATATGTAGATTTAAAAATGCATGAAAAATTCTTGTTTCTTTTTTTATAGTCAAATTTCTCTCCTCCTGTTTTTGTAAGATAGAAACCTTCTCAAGTGCAGTATCAAGCCACTGGTTAGGATAGCCCCGTGATTTAAAGTCCATGTACAAGCTCTGGGCTTTAGACTCAAAATCTTCTCTCCTAGAACAGATACGGTGAAGTCTCAAAAATTGGCTATAAGGTAAACCACGTTTTAAGGGCATTGGATGAGCACTGTTAGCATGAAGGAGACTATTCTTAGCTGTATCTTTTCTATAAAGAGAAGAGACTATTTCATTATCCACAATTGATATGGAAGTGTCCAAGAAATTGACATCAGTGATCCCCACATGATATGTAAACTTTTTTTTTAGTGTTCTGTTTTTTTTTGCCATCTTCTTAGTTTTGCACTTTCTTTCTTAGGCCCTGCTTACACCTGGCATTAAGATGCGTTTTGGTCGATCGGATCACAAGTAGACGAGGGAGACACATTCCCGTTTACACCTGGTGTTTTAATCCGTCTCTTTTGTCCATTTCATCCACTTCATGTCACATGTTTGTCCTGTCTTGTTTTGCACTTGGGTGTTGGTTATGTTAAGTCAGGTGCTCATGTTCATTGTTAGACCCGCCCGTCTTGTTAGCTAGTTATTGGTTAATTTGCCCCACCTGTTGTTCGTTACCCTCCTTTGTTTGCTCCCCTATTTAGTCTCCTTGTGTCTGTAGTCTTGTGTGGTTACGTTGTCTATGTTTGGTGTTCTGTTTCCAGTCCCAGTTCTGTTTCAGAGTTTCTTGTATTTTTCCCCCTCGTGGGTATTTTTGTTATTGTGTTTTTTATTAAAGTTCTTCTTGTTTTGGCTGCAATTGAGTCCTCGGTTTTGTTTGTATCTAACGTGACAGAACGTAACCACCGGCTCGGGCACTGGAACTGGCACCCCCAGCTCCGACTCAGGAACAGACACCACCGGTTCAAGTTCAGACACAAGCTCGACGGCGGCCATCTTATCCGAAGACACAGGCTCGGCAGACGTGACGTGAACAGTCTCTGACTGGGCAGACGTGACGTGAACCGTCTCTGGCTGGGCAGACGTGACTTGAACCGTCTCTGACTGAGCAGAACTGACCTGAACCGTCTCTGGCTGGGCAGACGTGGCATGAACCGTCTCTGGCTGGGTAGGTGTGACGTGACCCGTCCTTCTTCTCCTCCTGCGTCTCGAAGTCCCTGGGATCATCGGCGTTGGAGTCACCGGCGTTGGAACCCTGGGAACCGGCGATGAAAAACACTCGGGGCTGAACCTCGTCGGTCCTTGGTCACAAAACGACCAAACTGGAGAGTACTGTTGGTGCTCCCTTCTAGCATCTCCTCCCCTGTGTCCTCCACGAATTCCCCTGAATTTAGCGAGACGGGTTCCTCTGAAAGACTCACTCTCCCACGAAACGAGCCCGTGAGTCTCCATGCTGCTGAGTCCTCAAGGTGGTGGTTACGTTCTGTCACGTTAGATACAAACAAAACCGAGGACTCAATTGCAGCCAAAACAAGAAGAACTTTAATAAAAAACACAATAACAAAAATACCCACGAGGGGGAAAAATACAAGAAACTCTGAAACAGAACTGGGACTGGAAACAGAACACCAAACATAGACAACGTAACCACACAAGACTACAGACACAAGGAGACTAAATAGGGGAGCAAACAAAGGAGGGTAACGAACAACAGGTGGGGCAAATTAACCAATAACTAGCTAACAAGACGGGCGGGGCTAACAATGAACATGAGCACCTGACTTAACATAACCAACACCCAAGTGCAAAACAAGACAGGACAAACATGTGACACTTCTGTCCTGATTTTTTCGAGGAGAGAGTCTATGGGTGGGTAAATGTATGGGCTTTTTCAGATCTTTCGATCTAATGGACAAAATAAGCTCGCACAATTTACATATGAATTCAAAAGGAAACAATGGAAAAACATGGAGAGCCAACAACTTTAGTTTCTGCTCTGACAGCCGCAAGACCAGCCGAACGCTGTGAGTGTGTTAGAAATCAGGAATGGTGAGAGAACATTGTGCTTGGTATGTTTTTCATCTTCAAACCAAACTTGGGTATTCAGCCGATAAAGTTTAAATCCCGTCTGGCTAGTGCGCTTCCCATAATGTTCACGCATTAGTTCAGTAGGCGGAGAGTAGGTCTTTTGTGGCTGTTTCAACACATTTGATCACATGAGCGTTTACACTACGAAAGCGATCCGGTCGAATGTGTTTTCGACTACCTCTGGAAGTTGGCCTGGATGCCAGCCGAACTTAGCCCCGCCCACTACATTTGAGGTCGGCAAGTTCGGTCTGGACTTGATCCGTTGTGGAGCAACTATGCTCGAACCAGAGCTGTTCGGACCAATCAAATTGTCAGGGCGGGCTTTATACAATGATGGACAGATGATCAACAGTAACGTAATCATCCACGTCACCAAAGAGCGCTTGGGTTGAATTCGTTTACAACAAAGATGGCTGCTGCTGGAGAATTGTGAGCTCAAAATGTTTTAGACCCCGTTTACACCTGTATTTAGTGTCGTCCACTTGTGATCCGATCGACCAAATTACGCCTTAAAACCAGGTGTAAACAGGGCCTTAGTCAACAAGCTTTAGCTTTTAGCTTTATTGGCATGACTGTAAAGAATGAACAAGACTAATAGAGTATTCAAGTACTTATACACAGTCCAGTTAGAACATTTATCAGGCATAAATATGATTTACAGGCAGTGAAACAGTTTTTTGTATTATTTTTTTGTTTTATCTGATGCCTGATTTTATAATCTATTCTATTATGGTTGTTATTATTTTAATATATTTCGATACTTTAAAACCCTTTTAAGTTTTTATCTGATTTTATGATGTATCTTGATTATATTATTTAACACTATGTGACTATATATTACATCTTACCGACCCCAAACTTTTAAATGGTAGTGTACATCAATTAAAGAATATTCAAAGTTAACATTATTTTAAGATTGTAAATCGACAGTAATGGTGTACATAGTCTGGATTGTAGGCAGCAAAAGATTAAAAGTGAAGTCATATATGAAGTAGGGCTGGAAATTACAGCTGCTATTTTCAACCAATACAAAAAGAGCAGCTGAACGATGACATGCGTTGTTTAATTATTTATCTGTCTCATATAAAATTAATCTGACTCCATTAAAGTTGTTGTTCTTATATAAAATCTCCTTGTCCAACAGAAAATTATTTCTTTAAGCTTTCATCTGAAACAATGATTTAGCTTGAAAGTTCAGATCGCCTGATTGTGTAAAACGTTGACTTCTATGGCAGAGGACAACTTCAGGGATTATCCTTCAACACTTAAGTGAAATTATTTATTAAACAACGCAAGTTAAAAATAAAATGCCACAGTGAAAGAGGGTGCGTGGTGCTGAGATCCACAAAGCACCATAAAATTGTCATAAAAAATCACCCATATGAATCATGCATGATGCAAACGGTTCTGACACATGCTTCACTAGTGCCTTTTGGCATCATTGATGTCAAACCTGGTGAAAAGCGTTAACACACCATTTATGACTCTAAATATGAACACGAATGAGATGCTCATGATGTGGGAGAGACAGAGACGGCCTCTCCTTAATGCGTATTCAAATGATAGTTGCATCTCAAACATCTCTACCGTGGTCATTACATTTGAGCTGTAAAATGATACCAAACATGACAGAGATATCTGTTAAAAGAATACCAAGTGTTGAGAGGAAATGTGAGATATGCATCCGGAATGTGCACACAAATGCTTTCCCGGGCATGGCAAGGTGATGTGGATGATGAACAGTCTTCAGTATGGATATTAAAGAGTCTTTTACGCTAGTGTAGTGAAATGAGAAGCGTTGAAATGCATGAGAATGCTGTAGAGTGGTGTGAACTCTATCTGACTAACTGTTTCTCATGTCAATGGCTTGCGTTTGTCATGTCTTTCATTGCTCTGGCTTATTTTTCAGGCTCCTGCAGCAGCAGAATGAAGACATCCGGCGCCGGCTGTCCCAGACCACTCATAAGATGGAGGCCATGGAGACGGAGTTCGAAACCAGTCGACATTACATGCAGGCCGAGTTGGGTCGAACCAGAGACGACCTGGAGAAAATGAGAGACAAGTTCAGAAGGTTAGTCATGCGGTGTACTCGCACTCCCACTTGTTTGTCACACTGTTTGTTTGTTTTTTTAAGAAATTAATACTTTTATTCAGTAAGAATGCATTCAGTTTGAACCAAAAGTCACAGGACAGACTTCCGTTTACAAAAAACTTTTGAACTTTGTATATTTATCAAAGAATCCTGATAAAGAACACCAAAACATTAAGCAGCACAACTGTTTTCAACAATGATAATGATAATCATAAATGTTTCTTGAGCAGCAAATTCGCATATTAGAATGATTTCTTAAGGATCATGTGACACTGAAGACTGGAGAGTAATGATGCAGAAAATTCAGCTTTGCATTACATATTCAAATAAAAAAAACATTGTTCTACATTTCACAATTTGACTATTTTTACAGTATTTTTTATCAAATAAATGCAGCCTTGGTATGAACATAGGAAACTTATTTTGAAGGGTAGTGAATTATTTAAAATAAAGTGTGTAGCTGATAATTGCCTGCTGATTAATCTCTTGACAGCCCTAGTATTTCCGTGAATTTTTTAAAAAAATATATACATAATTTATTTATTTATTTATTATCATTTTGGTAACCTTCTTGGTAACATGTAGCCCTGGCTGGTCTATAGGGCCTGTGTGTGGCACTGATCATGTGACCACAGGTTTCTAAAATAAGCTCATTTGCCAGGTTTCCCCTGGTTTCTTTAAAAATTATGGTAGAGGCTTAGCCTGACTTCGTCATACTCATATTCTAGTCAGAATGTGAGTCTGATACCGCTCCATATAGATTTGATTATGGGGCGTGTCTCAACCGAACTAGGAAAAAAAAAACCTCTGCACTCAATTGGATAGACCTACAACCAATCAGAGCAACGGAGTAAATGACGCATGTTCTTCATTCATATTTTCAACCAACAAAATGTCGCGGGCGCGGCTCTCTGTTCCTCTTTTAAAATGAATGCGCTGTGGATATCTTCTATAACAGACGCGATGGCGGAATCTACACATGATGTTTCATAAACAAAGTTCGGGAGGAGCACGTACAAATAATCAATCCAATATCAACTTGTCATCAAACAATACCATGTCTAACGTTACCGAGGAAGCATTGTCAACTTACCTAACACTCCTTGACAGTTTTTCAGCATCTCTCGGTCCCTCCACCACCCCGAATCCTCACTCTTGCCTTGTTCTCTCACAACCAGGAACACGGGGGGAGTATGGCTACCGAGCCCACAGCCCTCTCCTTGGACAGCACGTCATATACGCATTTATTCTATCTTACTTATTTGTGTGAACTCGTGACATCTCATATAGCCTACGCATTTATTCTATCTGACTTATTTGTAAATGTGAACTCGTGAAATCTCAATTCTCCAGCTGCAGTCGTCTTTGTTGTAAACTAATTCAAATCAAGCGCTCTTTGGTGACGTAGGTGATTACGTAACCGCAGACCATCTGTCCATCATCGTATAAAGCCCGCCCTGGCAATTTGATTGGCTCGGCCTTCTAGGAGCCGAGCATAATTACTCCTCAATGGATCGAGTCCAGACCGAACTTCCCGACCAAAAAATGTTGTGGGCGGGGTTTGGGCTGGCACCCAGGCTAGTAGAGGCTACTTGCACACTGCAAATCTGAACTATATGAAATCTAAGTTTCAGGTTCATCATTTGTTGTTGGTTGCTACAAAATGATATTTTATAGAAAAATGACAAATTAGACAAGGAACTCCCACAAACAAAGATTAAAGAGTAGCATGTATCTTTACTTACAAGCTAATACTGGAACGCTGAAATGGAGAAAATGTTAATTATTTACCCACAGGGTAAATAATATATATAATTTGTTTATTTATTTTTGAACTATATATATATATATATATATATATATATATATACACACATTCTGAATCCGATCTGAATGTAGCCTTTGACGACAATGTGATTTTCTCAGCTTTTTGATAAAAATTTTGCTTTTTTTTATAAAACTTACCCACATTCAAGTGTTGATAAAAAAAAAAAAAAAAAAACGTTTTATTCATGCATTCTTTTTTTTTAAAGCAGAGGTTCTGTTCTTTATTTTTATATATTTAATACAGATTTTATCGTTATTGGTATTATTATTATATTACTTCGAGGTGTGCATTCTGAAGTATATTTGCCACAATTACAAGCTATTTCGATGATTCCATATCGCAATTCGATTAAGTGTGCAGCCCTACTTTAGATTTATTCGTCCAAAATTTTCCGTAACACATTCCACGTTATATTTTAAAATCCATTTGTATTCCATCCATGTTTTTGGCATCGTGGAAATCTCAGGTCCCTAACTTTTTATTTTCACTGACTGCATGATGACAACAGTCTTCCATTGTGAATCATCCATGTTCAGGAAAGAGGTGGATAAAATATCTTTCTTTCTGAAGTTGCAGGCGTAGATGAGGGAGAGAGATGAGACGAGACATGCAATGGACTGCAATCCATTTTTAATGATTATGATCAAAGCAGCCAAATTAATGAACTCTTTATAGCTGTGTGAAGCTGGCAGGCATCACTTTAATCCACTGACTGGCGGCTGTAGAGTTACAGGACCCCTGCAGGGTCACTACAAAGAGCGGCAGGTTTGGCAATGCAAAGCATGCTGGTCAGGGAGGACGAGGGGACTGCAAACTTACTTAGATGTTATCCACATATATAAAACATAAGGAAAACCTCCTTTGTTGTCATGTGGGATTTCGAAGGGCAACACAGTTTCCGCCTCACACAAGGCGAATCACAAAAAAATTAATTATTTTGGTTCCAATTCCACATAATGATTCCATTAACAATTCTTTCAGGACTTTTTCTCACATTTCAGACAGCAAGTTCACAACTCGCATAATACATGAATATTATTAACGGAGCCAAACAGCATGAAAGTCATTTGGTTCAACATTTTCTAGAAACTGTTCTTAATTCAACTCTTGGTTATTCTATCTGAATACGCCACAGCAGTGTAATTGTGAATTGTTTTATTTGAGTGGTCAGTCACCAGATTTTTGGTTTAAATTATTACTAATATGTTAATTAAATTGGCTCAACAGATGTTGCTCTGTTGTACCGTTAAAAAAAACTAAACATTGTGACTGACAGCGTAGTCTTCAGGAAATAAATAAAATAAAGGTTTTACAGGCAATCAAACAACTCTATTGTCTGACGAATGCCTTGAGTTTTTGCCAGCTAATTAAGGACTGCATTTGAGACCCGTAAGTGACTGTAATGTGTTATTTTCATTACAGGTAAAGGAGGAGAACAGTGCCTGATTTTAATGAGCACAAGCTCGCTGTGAGGCTGTTTTGCAGTGTTTGTGTGAGGATTCAGTGGCACTGTATTGGCCAGTTACTGTGTAACTGTTTTAATTGGCTAGACTGTTGCTTCTGACATGCAGATAGGCTGATTTCTGTGTGAACAATGGTGAAATATAGTAAAGAACACTATAGATTTTGAAGAATGATTATGAAGACAAACTTTTTTTTCTTTGGAATAGTGTGCTCTAATTATGGGCAATAAGACCAAGAACATTGTTTCCTTTTTTAAGGCCTGTTCACACTAACATGAATGTTCAGTGTTTTGCTGCTTATGAAAATATTCTTTGCTTATCAGGATCTTGAAAAATATCTATATTCGACACCACTTTCGATACTATGGGAAAAACTGCCATAAATACCGCCATACAGATAATTTGTTATTATCTCTTTATTGTTTGATAATTTGGATAATTATGTTGCAATAGCTTACACACAGCACAGGGAGGCTTAATTTGAATCATTGAACTACATTTTCATTAAAAATAAAACAAGTAAACCGTCAGTGATAAAATAAGAACAAATAAATTGCAAACAATATCACAAATAAATATAATAGAATAAAGAGACAAATAAACATGGCTTTAAGTTTTCCAGGTAGGGTCTAACAGTATATTCAGGTAAGAAAGTAATCAAATGTAAAATAACACTGGATAGTTTTCATTGTAAAAAGTAAATACATTTTAATGCTCTCAGTTAAAGTTAAAAAAGTTATTCAGTCAAGAGCAGCAAGTGATTTTCTTTTGCATCAGGTTTATTAGGCTGCTGTCACTTTAAGAGCTGATCGGATCCAATATACTGTTACACAACATGCATTTTCTCTTAACTTTTTTCCGCACAATAAGAAAAAGAAGTTAATATGGTACTAATGAGCTGTTTGAGAACGCCACTTAAAGATATCAGTAGTGCACGTGCTTTTGGTGTGAGCGGGAAACTTATGGGAATGACTAAAATTATGCGCAATACAAGCACTATTCAACCGGAGCGAATGAGACGAGTGAGTGCGAGGAGGCGGGTGTGTGTCAATTCGCCCTCAGAGAGAAGAGAAAGTGAGAACGCACAGTTAGTATCGGTTTATCGATACTGCAATATGGGAGTATAAGAACAGTTTCAGATATTTCAGTATCAATACATATTGATACTGATATTTTTGACAACACTAGTCCTTAATAATGCTTGAAATTTATATTAGATTGGCTCATAGCTTTTGTTGTGGTATCAAAATTAGAAAAAAAATCGTGCAATTTCACTGATATCTAAAATGTTGGTGTCATAACCTTATTTATTTAAACGCAAGGTTACATGGGTCGAAAACAACGAAAAAAAAATGCTGTTTTATTTTAATCATTTATTACTTTTTGGTGGTGATGCCAAATTGAAAACTCTAGAAAAAATATTGGTAACACTTTATTTCAATAGTCCACTTTAGATAGAAAAACAAAAAGATCTGCACTGGTTTATAAATTATATTTAAAAAAATAATGCAACAAAGTCAAGTCACCTTCATTTATATAGTGCTTTTAACAATATAGATTGTTTCAAAGCAGATTTACAGTGATAATAGGAAATTACAGTAACACAGATTGTTGGGCTTTACAGCAGCTGTAGAATAAAGTTATTGTCCAGCTAAAGTTAGTTTTGATTGATTGATTCACTTCCTTTGCGAAGACCATTAGTTATTAACTTAGGGGCCGCTAACACAACACTGTTTTAACTGAAAACCCTTAACGCGCTCCGACCCGCTCACCCGCACAAAACAGTGCCTGGTGGCTCGAGAACGCGAACCCTGAAATCAGTTCCAAGGTGCAGGCGTAAAAAAAAAAGTTACCATCTACCGTCCAAACTTCAAAAACGTGAATCTGTGAAAACGCAGACGGCGTGCACAAGCGTATTACGTGCAGGCGTGTAGTCTTTCTTTACAAGTTGACCTTAACAAATTACTTGTCTGGCCTTAAAAATTCATAATACAGAATTTATCGCTTCCGCGTAGCCATGTGATCTGGAATTATTTTGACAACGTTTTATCTGTACAGGGGTAAAGGGAAGGGAGGGAGGCCTTCACAGGGGAGAGACTAGTTGGCACTTCAGGACTGCGTTGTCGTCGTGTCCAGGCGCAGGTCCTTCATCAGATCTGGATAAGGCTTGGATCCAACGGACTGCCTCGGGATAAACAGAGACTAATATTAGCGTAGACGCCATTCGTCATGTGTCTGCTTGTTAGGAAGCATGTTCTACAATGTTAGGAAGACTGTTCCAAAGTTTTGGTGCTAAATAGGAAAAGGATCTACCGCCAGCAGTCGATTTTGATATTCTAGGTATTATCAACTGGCCGGAATTTTGAGATCGCAATAGACGTGAAGGACTATAATGCGTTAAGAGCATTTAGTGCATCAGCAATATTTTAAAATGTATACGATGTTTAATAGGGAGCCAATGCAATGTTGACAGAATGGGGCTGATATGGTCATACTTCCTGGTTCTGGTAAGAACTGCGTTTTGGACCAGCTGTAGTTTGTTTATTAAGCGTGCAGGGCAACCACCCAGTAGAGCATTACAATAATCTAGCCTTGAGGTCATGAATGCATGAACTAATTGTTCCGAATTTGTCAATGAGAGCATATGGCGTAATTTAGATATATTATTAAAATGCGGTTTTATAGATACTAGACACGTGACTTTCAAATGAAAGATTGGTATCAGAGAGCACACCCAGGATCCTAACCGACAAAGCACGTCTGGATCATTAGTCCACTTTAGACAGTCATTAGAGTATTAGTAGACTGTCTGCTTAATATCTGCTAACACTTTATTTTGATTCTCCTCAACAGACATTCTACTGACTATAGGTAACTTTGCAACTACATGTCAAATTATTCTACTAACCCTAACAGTCTACTAATACTCTGAGAGTTAGTTGACATGTAGATGCTTATAGTTAGTAGAATGTCTAAAGTGGACTATCAAAATAACCTGTAACCAAATTATTAGTCGAAAAATAGTCGCAGACGTCACTTCGCACCTTGTTCGGACACATTGTTATCAGTTCAGTTTAAGATCAGCAGGTCTTGAGTGCAGATTCTGATTATTTAATCTCATATCGGCCTGATATGCCCCTGATGGTCTGAGTGCAGTGCTTTGTGATTGAGTCGGTGTGTAATTTGGCTGCAATCATGCCACTTTATCTCCAATCAGGATGCATCTCCGGCTTATATGCTTTTAGACGGCAGAGAGATTGAATTACCCAGCATTCCTTCCATCAAAAAAGTGCGGTGCTCACATTTGCTGCTCCATTTCCTCGCCTGCCACATCCGAAACCTGCATGCCAGCTCTCCGCAGATAATAGCCTAATTGGATCGTAATTGGTTGGTGATTCTGCAGCGTGGGCGTTTGAATGCGATCTCTGATCTAACGCTGTAACATTGTCACATGCGCTATGGCGATTTGCACCAGGTGCTGGGGGCTCTAGATGTTTGTTTGTTTACTCAGTTTCCCATTTACTTCGTGTGTTTTACCAAATTTATTTAGCTTCCCCTCCTCTGTGATTCAGAGAGGTCATCAAGCAACAGTAATTGCACACATTTTGCATTTCATCAGCACCGGCCGTCTGCAGCTAGAGTTTATGACTGCGCTCAGGGCAAATCACCACAGCTTGCAAAAATGAATTGATTAAATTCTAATTGTTATGAAGCGAGACAGTGAAAGTCCCCTATGAACTGCCAGGCAGTGAACCTGTATTGATCCAAAAGAGGGAAAGAGTGATTGAGACCTTGGTGTCCGCTGTAAACTGAAAGGCAGAACTTGGAGAAAATGTGGCATGCAGGCCAGATGACCTTTTGTAAGCATAAATTTTGTGTTTGAATTGATGTTTCCTACAAAAAGCTTCATGAACAGAAGCCTTTGAGTCTTGTGCTCAGTCTCAGTGTTGATTCAATGAAGATATAATATCAAAAGGTATCAACATCAGCCCATGTAGCCCACCGCTCATTTCTTGGAGCTTTGGTCTTTAATTCCCCTTAACCTTTGAAAAAAATAGTGTAAAAGATTCATATAAAACTTTCTCTCTTCCTTAAAGCACACAACATAAGTTTAAGGAGGATATCCTGGCTGCTCTTGTCCATAGAATGAAGAAGGGTAGGGTCTGCCGAGCTCCAAATTGCTGAAAAAAAAAAAGTAGTATCATAACATCAGAATGCCTAATCGTTTCAGTTATATGGAAAAGAGCGGTCAGGATAGTTTTAGAAATAGAAACACCCATTTTGGGTGAAATATCCCATTTTGTTTCCACATAAAAGTGGACATATCTACTATATAGTATCCAAAAAGCACAATGTGAAATGAGTAGTATGAAAAAAATGCTCTGATGTTGTATTGATTTCACTAAGAATTGAACGATTTTGGACAAATTTGGGCACAGTGAACAGTTTCTGCTGTCAGCTTAAGCATCTTTAAAGCCGAGATGAAACAGAAGTAGCGACAGTTCTTTTCTTTTGTATTGTGACATACATCCAAGTGTGATGGATTTTTGAAGTCCCAACCCTAACTTTTTTTCTTCTATCCATTGGTTGTTGAAGTTGATTGAATTTTGAGTGTGGAATGTGGCTTGCAGTCAATTGTAATAAAGCGGCATATACAGTGCCCTCCACAATTATTGAACCCCCTGGTAAATATGATCAAAATTGGCTGTAAAAAATAAATCTGCATCGATTATCCTTGTGATCTTTCATTCAAAAAATGTGCAAAATTCTAACCTTTCATTGAAGTAAAAGAATTGAAAGTGGGGGGAAATCACATTATGAAATAAATGTTTTTCTCCAAAACATGTTGGCCACAATTATTGAAACCCCTAGAATTTTTTACGAGTAAAATATCTCTGAAGTATATTCCCATTAATATTTACCTTTTTTAGTACACCAGGGTGACTAGGAACATGAAACTGTCCAGCTATGACTTCGTGTTTCACAAGAGTTTAAATATGAGGAAACACAAAGGCCAAATTCCCTTAATCATCCATCACAATGAGTAAAACCACAGAATACAGTTCTGATGCGTAGCAAAAGATTGTTGAGCATCACAAACTAGAAAGTGGCTGTAAGACAATAGCTAAAGAATTGAAAATCCCCATTTTGACCATCAGGGCAATAATTAAGAAGTTATAACCAACTAAAGATGTTATGAATCTGCCAGGAAAAGGACGTGTGTCTATATTGTATTCATGCACGGCGAGTATGAAAGTTTGAGTGGCCAAAGACTCTCCAAGGATCACAGATGGAGAATTGCAGGGATTAGTTGAGTCTAAGGGTCAGAAAGCCTAAAAAAAAAATATCAAACAACCCCTACATCCCCACATGTTGTTTGGGAGGGTTTAAAAAAAAACCTCCTCGCTCATCCAAAAACAAATTCCAGCAAATTTAATTGTCAGACACGACTGGATCTTCAAACAACACAGGGTTCTGTGGTCAGATGAGACTAAAACAGAGCTTTTTGGCAGCAAACACACTAGATGGGTTTGGTGAACACAAGGATAAAAAGTACCCTATGTGTACAATTTAATATACCATTGGATCTTTAATGTTGTGGGCATATTTTTCTGCTGGAGGTCCTGGACTTCTTGTTCAGATACATGGCATTGTGGATTCTATCAAATATCAACAGATAAAAAATCTAAACCTGACGCCTTCTGCTAGAAATCTTATAATATGCCGTGGTTGGATCTTCCATCAGGACAACGATCCAAAACAAACATCAAAATCAAAACAAAAATTTGTTGTGGAGCACAAAATGAAGCTTCTGCCATGACCGTCTCAGTCCCCTGACCTGATGAGTGGGCTGAACTGAAGAGGAGAAGCACCAACATGGATCTGGGAATCTGAAGGATCTGGAGAGATTCTGTGTGGAGGAATGGTCTCTGATCTCTTGTCAGTTATTCTCCAAACTCATCAGGCATTATAGGAGAAGACTCAGAGCTGTTATCTTGGCAAAAGGAGATTGCAAAAAGTATTTAATAAAAGGGTTTCAATAATTGTGGCCAACGTGTTTTGGAGAAAAACATTTATTTCATAATGTGATTTTCCCCCCACTTTCAATTCTTTTACTTCAATGAAAGGTTAGAATTTTGCACATTTTTTGAATGAAAGATCACAAGGATAATCGATGCAGATTTATTTTTTACAGGCAATTTTGATCATATTTACCAGGGGGTTCAATAATTGTGGAGGGCACTGTATCACCAGAGAGAAGAGTTTCACCAGAAGGTCGAGCTGTGACATTTTCATTAAGCATTTCATGTTCCAACAAAAAAAGTCAGACGACGAATACAGTGAGTCACAAGCGATTCATACTACAATCCAGAAGGGGGCGCGTGGTAATGCAACACTGTTTGCTAACAACCGTTAGCAAAGAGACAAAATCATTTGGCATGGTGCTGATTTGTGTCGTGGAAGTCCACTCGTATCGAACCGTGACCCCAAAACCGAGGTACATACTGAACCGTGACATCTGTGTACCGTTACACCCCTAATATACAGTATATGCACATTCATAAGTGTGTGAGGTAAAACAAAAATATATTTTGGCGTTCGTTCTATACCAGATACTGTTGTAAATGGGTTGGAAGTACTGAAATAAAAAAAAATAATGCCTTTCCTTTTTATTTGCAATATATTTCATGCAACACAAAATCTGTCACTTTTTGGTTCAAAACACTTGCACAGAGGATAAGCTTAATGGCTTTTTGTGATGAAAATGTCTTTTAAGTGCTGCTTCTTTTCCTCTTCTGACCACTTGAGGATTTGATGACTTTAACAGCAGACACACTCTCTTACGTCTCTGTGTTGAAATATGAGGTCTTATTATTGCAATAAGTTGTGAATGTTTTCTTCGGCTTGCCTTCACCTTCAGTACATCAGAGAGATGTAACGTTATCTTGTATGCTATGCGACACGTGGTAACGTTTCCCAGCAGAGAAATCTTATACAGTTTCCTGTGACCTTTGACGTCAATACACACACATCCATATCAATCCCACACCATACCAGGATATATCATATAACATCAGGTTATAGCTTTATACCCTGACAGTGACACACACTTGTTTTGTGTTCCCCCTACAGACTGCAGAACAGCTACACGGCGTCTCAGAGAGCAAATCAAGACCTGGAGGAGAAACTTCACGCCCTGGTAACCTTTACACTCCACTTCACTTTCCCTTTCGAAAGCCCTTTATCTTAAACACTGATGTCTTTAATTGCTGTTTAATTGTTTCGAGTGCCCTAATGACGCCACGCTCAGTCAGTTTGTCACAAGTATTATGAACCATAATTGAGGAACCTTTTACTTTGCTTCATTCTCCAGGGACTAACAAACAATTAACAGTATTCCTCATGCCACTCATGCATGCTAGAAGTTCATTTTCCTCTGGGAAAATTGTTGTTGGAAAACAAGCATCAGTGATTGTGTTGCTTTGATTCGCTCTCGAGATAAAAACACCATCATTCTTGCAATGTGCTTTAAATTGTTGCAGTCCTGCTACAAGCCCACTGTGAGTTTTGTTTACTCGCCAAATCTGACTCACTTTTAACTCTTTCTGAATGCTCTTTTTGTATCGTGCTTTCGTAGAGGAGCTGCGATAGGCAAATAATCGTGCCATGGATGATCATAGACACTGGCCTTGTTTCTTCCCATTGCTTTCATCTCACTGCAGTGCAGTTAATGTCGCCATGAAAAGTGACAATTCTTATTTTTTATGGAATATTGCAACCAAAAATGAAAATTCTGTGATTAATCACTCGTGTCGTTCCATACCCGTTAGACTTTCGTTCATCTTCGGAACACAAATGGAGATATTTTTGATGAAATCGGAGAACTTTCTGTCCCTCCATAATACGCAACTACCACTTTGATGCATTAAAAAGTTCATAAAGAGATTGTAAAACGAATCCATATGAATTGAGCGGTTTAGTCCAAATTTTCTGAAGAGACTCGATCGCTTTATATGTAGAACAGATTTAATTTAGTTTTACGGGTTTGGAACGACACGAGGATGAGTGAATTTTGACAGAATTTTCATTTTTGGGTGAACTAACCCTTAAAAAATAAGGGCTCTAAAAGGGTGTTTCGCAGCAAGGTCATAGAAGAAACATTTTTGGTTCTCCAACGAACCTTTGTTCATTGACCGAACCGGTGCCTACTCGAGAACCAGTTCTTTGTGTTTCGACAGCCAAAGAACCGGTTCTCGGCCAGGAAAATTGGTTCCAAAGCGGCATCAACTCTTTGCTGGACTAGAACCGTTCGAACGTAACCTCCATCTATAGTAATCCAGACGAGCAGCACAAATGTGTTCTAAACGTCTTCTTCTGACCCCAATATAGGATCGCAAAGCCAGGAGAAAAATTTGCAGAAAGACGATATAGTCCGCCATTGTAATTGTTATGCTTGAAGTTGGCGAAAGCTAAGACGTATGGCAACGTACACAGTGACGTAACGACATCGTTCGCTGGGCTCTCTAGTCAGTGGGAAAACAAACAGCTTCTGAGAAGGTTCGCAAGTTGAACCAATTTTGAACCAGCACCAGTTCCGAACCAGTTCTTTTTTGGTGGAAAGGGGGTATCAGTGAACAGTTCTTGAGAATTTCGTAGTGTGAAGAACATTTTTCCCCTATAAAGAACCCTTTGTGCAATGGAAAATTTCTATGGATGGCAAAGGTTCTTCATGGAACCGTAAATTTAAAATAAAAACCTTTATTTGAAATGTATAATACTTTCTCATATGCCAATTATTTTTAAATTCACCTTAAATGTACAAAATATAGGAAAAAAGGAAAGGTTTTAATCGACATGATGACAATTAAAAATGTTTATTGACTATTCCTTTAAGTGGATTAAGGATTAGATTAGATTATGGATTAGATTTTCAAGCATTGCTGTTAAATGTACAATTTATTTATGGATCAGTCAGGCATCTTGGTTGCAGACAGAACTCGGCGTGTTTTGCATGATTTTTTTCCCCATAAAATCTGTTTGGGTGAAAATTTTCTGTGCTTTAGAGCTCTACCAAACACAGACAAAGACAAAGTAATTTTCAGAGAACAATCGAGAGAGAGAGAAATGAATAACATCAAAAGCTAAAGATTGAATAAATGTACAAATTTGTCCCTAAGCCTCTTTCCCTTCATAGAGTATAAAACAATTCCCACTGGATCTTCTAATACATCATAATAACCGTCATAAACTGCAGTCGTCGTCCGACAATGTGATTCAATTAGGATGAATGGGAAATAAAGATTATTTAAATGTGATTGCGCATCACAGAAACAGTGCGTCATGTGTTCAGTGAGATGCATTTATTAAAATATCTTTGGAAACTGCTGTTGGATTTCATGTTTTATTTAAGCCAATATGAATCTAAATTTCCCCTCGACTCTGCCCTTTTCCAGTTTCGCTCAAATGAAAATTTAATCAAACATGCATCTATAATAAGTTATTTTAGGAATATTTGATCTCTCTTAGGTGGTCTACAAAATTATCTCTAGTAATTTAGCATGACTGGAAAAGTTCAGAATGATACGCTCGCTCTTAATCACGTCTGATGACTCCATGCGTGTAAAGACAGCATTAGCTCACGATGATTTATTTTCATTTCCTTAGTTCTGCATGGCGAGATCTCATATCCATGAGCTCTGCATAAAGCTTTGTCAATCACAGGTGAAACAGGTGGTGTTCTGCTCAGTAATCTCTCACAGGGATTATCCCAGCCGACCTGTTCCACCTCGTCGTTTCCCACCACAGGTGCTCTCAGGACATCAGCTCATCCAGAGCGCCGTGTTAGCATTCATCCCTCCAGATACACACAGCAAGAATGGGTTTTTATATATATATATATTTCAGAAAGAGAAATATATATGTATATATATATATATATATATACACAAAGAGAAATATATATGTGTATATATATGTGTGTGTATACACACACGTAATAATAGGCTATATGTATGTATATATACACACACACACACACACGTAATAATAGGATATATATATATATATATATATATATATATATATATATATATATATATATATATTCTTTTTTTAGTTTTCATTTACGTTTTAGTAATTTTATGTGCTTTTGTTATTTTGATGTGCTTTTGTTAATGCATTAACTGACTGACAATAAGCAATATATTTGATACAGTATTTATTGATCTTTGTTAATGTTAGTTAATAAAAATACAACTGTTCATTGTTGATGTTAGCTCGAGTCTAGTAAATTATATTAACTAAGATTAATAAATCCTATACAAATAGTTTCCGATGTTTGTTTGTGTTATCTAATGTTAACAAATGAAACCTAATGTAAAGTGTTACCGTTTTTAAATATTTCTATTTAGCTTTAATTTATTTTTATTTCAGTTTTAGTTAGTAGTAATACTTTTAGTACTTCAACTTCAAGTTATTTTATTTAGATGGCAAGGCAACATTTCTCAATTTTAAGTTACATTTTCTTCTAATATATTTTATTTGGTGTTTTTTTTTAAGCTTTATTTCAATTACAGGATAATAATTTATAGCTGATGAAAAAGTGGTGATTTAGTGTGCATATATAATGTGTCTTTCACATGGCTATTTTCTATCTTTTTCCTTTTTTCTTCTCTGTACTTTGTGTCTTTCTCTCATTTGCACTCCATCGTATATGTGCAGACAAACAGGCTAAAAAAACTATAAGAATAAACACAATATTAAATCTTTCTCTTCCTTTCTTTCTTCCTCCTTTCCTCTCCCCTCATGCTGCCTTGTGACTTGGGTATTTCACCACCATCATCTTCATCATCTTCATCATCTTTATCATCGTCATCAGGCTGCCATCAGTCAAACTTGGGTCTATGCAGTTGCGTTCTCATTCTTTCTATTTATTCTATTCTTTCCGTCCTCCTGATAAGTATCACTGTGGATCCCATTCCCTTGACTCATTGCATCTCTTTCCTGTCTCCTCTCCTTTCTCCCTGCAGTAGATGGCTGGATATAGATGTGGCCATGTGCATGTGGGCAGGGGGATTCTGGGATACATGCAGCAGTCCAAATGTTAAACTCAGTGGTTAAAATGCACAGCACAACTTGGAGAACACTGCAAGAAAAGCTGCAAAATATGCTAAAATATCAGTGGATGACAAATATTGTTATGTCCTTTAAAGGGATAGTTCACCCAAAAATGAAAATTCTGTCATCATTTACTCCCCCTCAAGTTGTTTCAAACCTGTAAGAATTACTTTTTTCTGCTGAACACAAAAGAAGATATTTTGAAAAATGTCTGTAACCAAACAGTTGATGGACCCCATTGACTTCCATAGTAGGAAAAAAAAATACTATGGAAGTCAATGGGGTCCATCAACTGTTTGGTTACAGACATTTTTCAAAATATCTTCTTTTGTGTTCAGCAGAAAAAAGAAATTCTTACAGGTTTGAAACAACTTGAGGGGGAGTAAATGATGACAGAATTTTCATTTTTGGGTGAACTATCCCTTTAATAAAGGACACTGCAAGATGGAAAGGCTATGTGTGAGCAATGGAATCTCTCCCATAAGGCCATTAGCATTAAGTGTTCTGTAACAGTGACCGGCCACTTTTTCAGCCTTGTTGACACCGGAAGTATTTTTCCTATTCGTTTTCTCCACAGGCACTTAAAGAAACAGTTCAGTAACAAATTGTAAGCCTTGACCAAACCATCTGGCTGAATCACAGCTATTTGTGAAAAATCAGTTTTATTTTTTAATTTTAGTAATCAAACGGCATAATTGAAACATTTTCTGTATGGAGAAAATGAATGGGATTTTTACTTTTGGATCCTTGCGCTTTGCTCTATTTTGTTCACATACATGGGCTGTCAGCTGAAAATCTTCCTTATTGTTAATTAACAAGATTCCTATAAATAATACAATATTGTCTTACTAGCTACACATGAGAATTTTGCAGCTATGTTTATCAAAATAACACTGATTATTGTCTTCGCTTAGGCTGTTCCAAACAGGCATATTATATTACCATTGCATACATTTCCTAAATAAGGGATGTTTTCTTAGTCAATTATGAAACCTGAAGCTCTCTGTTGACACTTTGTTGGCATTTTGACCACTTGACTACAGCTTTGGATGGTGTGAATGCAGCTGTTAAACTGATAAAAACACTTTCTGTCCCTGTCTCCTGTTAGTCTGTCCGATGTGCTGTGCTTTATACTGGCTGTTTCATTGCCTTAGTTACACGTGGACTGCATCATGCTGAAAGGCTTCCCTCAACTCTCTTTTATTGGTCCACATTGTCCGCTTCCGTCAAACGGTGACTATAAAGATAATTGCTTTGTTATGAACATGCCAAGCTTCTGATTAAGGGTCACAGTTTCTCTCTACTCTTTCTCCGTGTCTCTGTCTCCACTTAAACCAAGAGCCGACAGGACTGAAGTGTGTCTTAAGTAGCGAAGCTTCTGCTAAGTATGTCCTCTTTAAAGTTTTTGGAGGAGCTTTTGTTCAGTCGTTTTACAAAGACATTGTGACCATCACAGCAGGAGTGTAGTGTCCTCAGACGACACTCATCCCTCCATTAGGAAAAACACTAAGTCAGACAGAAGACGTTTTAGGTGTGTAAATGTATTTTGTCATGGTGTTTTTCTTCAGTCTCAATCGGAGTCGGACGGCCCACAAGTCCCTTCTCTGGCTGACTGATGCATGTTGAAAGTACTTTCTCGTTCCTGCAAGCTCGATGATGTTATTCTTTTCACGAAACACAAAAAGAATCAGTCAAACTTTACAGTAGGGTTTCATTAGTTAACATTAATGCATTCACATGAACTGACAATGAGCAATTACTGTATTTGTTAATGTTAGTTAATAAAAATAAAGCTGTTCATTGTTTGTTCACACTCACAGTGCATTAACTAATGATAACAAAATTGAAATAAAGTATTAGTAAATGTTTAAATTAACAAAGACTAATAAATGCTGTGTAAGTGCAGTTCATTATTAGTTCATGCTAACTAATGAAACCTTATTGTGAAGTGTTACCAAAGAATCTCCAACAACAGCTCATAGTGACCATCAAAATATTCCATATGACGTGTACACCAAGTCCCGAGTCATCTGACGAAATATGAAAAGAAGCTCTTCATTATGCATTTATAAACTCAACGCTCACGCTCAGTGAATAACAACCATCTTTGATATTGTTCACAATATAACTGTTATATACTTGGGGTGTAACAGTGCATATATTCGTCGTGAACGGTTACGGTTCGATGCACACAGTCAGACGACGAACGCATTCAGTCACAAGTGATTCACGCTACAATCCAGAAGGGTGCGCGTGGTAATGCAAGGCTTTTTGCTAACAGCCACAACAGGAAAAAGAGCAGAAGATCTTGCTAGTATCCAACAGTATACGCTGAGTTTCGATTCGTTTTCGTGACGCGCTCCACAAGTTTCACGGAAACCGTGACGGCAGAGAGTATCCTGTTTTTTTTGTTTTTTTTTCAAAAGCACAATGTTTTGTTTTTATTGTTTTGCACAAAAAAAAAATAGGCCATTTACAGTTTTGAATAATGTCCTATTACCATAAATGACGGAGTATTTTAAGTTGTTTCAGCTGTTGTGAGACATTTGGCATTGTGCGGTTTGGTTGAAGTCTCACTACTACAGTCCAGTGATGAAACATACGTGTCCTGTAAATGGGAAGCCTCAGTGCTGGAAAGGTGAAGTATGCTCTTTTTTTCCTTCTCGCTCATCTTTCCGGGATTTCTTGAAAAAGCGTAATATTGAACTTTGTGCCTCCGCCATTGTAACCGCATGTTAATGAACTCTCACACGTAAACTAATCTGTGATCATTTTAAATTTTTCTATTTATTTTGTACTTTTATTACACGAGATGCTTTTCAGTTTTGCAGTTGACTGTGACCAAATCAATTTTGTTGTTTTATCAGCCCTGCAAAGAAATACGACCTATGCAAGAGTGCATTGTGTTTACGGCTCCTGCTTAATACACTAAAGGAGGCTGTAGTGGAACAAACTGTAATTTGCACAACTGTCTGTTCAAAATAAATGAAAAGAAACCCAGTATTGGGGATTTGTTGATTTTTCCTCTTGTATCTAACTCGTGTCGAACCGTGACCCCAAAACCAAGGTACGTACCAGGCCGTGAATTCTGTGTACCGTTACACCCCTATATACACAATATAGCATAAGAGACACAAAAAAGAAAACATTAAAGGGATAGTTCACCCAAATTGAAGTTAATGGGGTTCATCAACTGTTTGGTTCTTTCGTTTTCATCAGAAGAAAGAAACTCGTACAGGTTTGGATCGACTTGAGTTTTGAATGGTAGTGTACAGTATGTGGACTACTATGATGGGACTTTTAATGTTGTCGAATCTTTTTGAAGCCTGACGGATGTGGTCACTGTGAACTGTCGTTGTAAGAAAAAATCCAAAGATCAACATAGAAAAAACTAGCATATGTGTGTTTGGAAGCAAAAGTTGGTTTATCAAAGATAGACGAAACTGTACAGAAATACTGGAGACTCAGAGGAGACGACACGTCGAGAGACTGTGATGCTTATTTGCCATGAGATTCAGCAAAGTGATTATGACTCCTTGCCGTCTTTGTTTTCCCATGGGATGCACCTCATTCCCGGGCTCTTTGGATGACTTTTCCTTTGCAGCCGGTGCCATGTCAGCAATGATATTTGGACTGAAGGAAAAGTTGTTTTGTTTTATCAAACGGCTAAAATGGCCACTGTTTTATAAGAGAGACGTTTAACCTCACATGAGACCTTTTACATTTAAGTTTACGTGAATGTCCTTTTTCTCCTTACAGCTCCGTAAAGTGGAAAGAGACAAGAAAACCATGGATCAAGAGATAGTGGAGCTCACAAATAAACTCGTGGACGCCAAAAATACTATCGACAAGCTGGAGGAACTCAATGTACGTGCAATATCAGAGCTTTGTGTGTGTTTGTGTTTGAGGCACGTTTCGGGCTCGAGTTTTCAGAGCTGGGATTGATGACTACTGGAGCTGAAAATTGAAAGTTGCATGAGGAGGATCTGCACTGAGTTTTCACTGAAGTCTACTGTCAGATTACAGAAATGATGTCGGGCTTATGGAGCTTTACTGGGGAACATGAGTCTCCTGCACATAAACTACAACACCCATACACTGTGCACTAGACCAGCATTTATACATCAAATACTGCCTGTTTTAAATACTATCTATGGCTCTGGTTGTATGGGAAAGCCCTTTATTTATATTAAGAGATTTGTTAGCATTCAAGTAATTGACACCGGACTGTAAATTAGCAGACAGTATTCTGGCAGTGGGTTTTTAAGATAGTAACTCCATGAGGAATAACAAAGCAGGTTGTTCTGAAATGGGCCTTTATTACACCCCATGTGTGAAACGGTGCCACAGGGAACTAATTATAGCACTGAAGAAACTGATATCCGTCTGTTCGCGGTGTTTAAACAGAGCGCTTCATCTCCTTATACAGAGAGAGCACACATCATTCATAGCTCATTCCTCAGAGGTTAATGTCGGGAGAATTTCTTTCCCCCTTAATAAGCTTTTTTAGTTATAAATCCTGAAGACTGCGACCTTGGGTGCCATTTTCCTTGTTTTACTTGCAAATTTTCAGTGAAAGGTTTGGACAGAACTACTCATTATTATTTATTCATTTATTTCTCTACATGTTAGTGAAGATGTTCTCAACCAGGGGGCTCGGCAAACTTTCAGTGGATCCTTGAGATGAATTTATATTATTTCAAATAATGCAAAACTTATTTTAATTGACCCCTCGATTCACGAAAAACCACAAACCAGTGTTCCCATCGTCTTTGAAAACCATAATATACAATGTGGCCTAAGACCTGGAAAAGTCATCTTTATTCACAAATCTATATTACAACCTATATATATTTTACTAGTTATGCCTAGCTTTATTGTGGATAAATTGACTAAAATTTTTTTTTAAATCACATCCAATTAATCACAAACAACTGGAAGAGTCATGTAAATTCATGTAAAAAGAAGAACAATAAGTTTATTAAAACAAATCAGTTTAATTAGTGTTTTAGTTATAGTTGAGCGCCCACAGATTAAAAATAGGTTTTGAAAACCAAACTAACGCTAAGAGGCCTTTAATATTGTTGTCTTAAAGGTTGAGAACTGCTATTTTCGAGTAATAATAAAATCATCAAAATATTGAAATGAAAGCATTGATCACATAGTGAAAAAAAATGTTAAATGAAAACTCTTATTGACACACTTGTCGGCTGCTTTTCCTTCTATCCAGTCCAACTCGTGTGTGTGTGTGTGTGTATTTAGCTCAATAGATTTGTAATGATCTTGTGAAACATACAGTCAGTCAAGTTTCCAAACTTTTGACTGATACTCTGTTTTCTTTCATAACTGAGCATTTCTGTTAATTTTAAGAAAAGTGTAATTCCAAAAAAGTTTACTTTGACTTTTCTTTATTTGATGTGTCTCATATCTGTTTCCCCTGACACTTTCTTGTATCCATTTTCTGTCCTAATGCAGGAACGCTATCGGCAGGATTGTAATTTGGCTGTGCAGCTGTTGAAGTGCAATAAATCGCATTTCAGGAACCACAAGTTTGCTGATGTAAGTAATAGGATCTGATCCTCATAAGAACCTAGTTTTAAGGCACATCCCCTCCCATATTTTATGGAATCGTTCACCAAAAATTAAAATTCCGTCATTTTACTCATCTCATATCGTTTGATTGTTGTAAACAGTGTTGCCATACAACAGCTTTGTTTGCGAAAAAGCATCCAGGTGCACATGGACAATAATACACTGCTAAGTATCAAAAATGATCTCCTGAAATGTAAATATGATTTCTGAGCAAGATTATTCTAGATTTGAAAATCATGCTTTTCCCCATTATTGTTGAATCATGGAAGCTACTCAAGAGATCTCTCATTTATTATTTTTATACATGCGTCAAACATAGGAGAGAAACATAGGAGATAAAGGCATAGAAGAATAAGGCTACGGACGAGGTAGTCTTCATTACAGATTTCTCTGTTCCCCATTTCTCTGTCCTCTCTCCTCTCACCCCATCATGCCAGCTGTAATGGTTTCTCTGTGTTTCTCCTCCCTCACACCCTCATGCCTTTATGTTTCTCTGAGTCAGTACAGTAAGGACTGAGCTTATATACACCACTGAGGGACTTAGTTACAACTTCCTTGTAGGGGAGCAAAACATGTTGCTTCTGTTTAAAATGGAACGTATACCTCATGCTTACACATGGTACAATCCACTTTCCATATTAAGAAACTATCCTTCGGTGTATACGTAAGTGGTACATTTGCATCAGTTGAAAAACATTCCTTTCCTTGTAAAGAACATGCCAGCTGTACACATTTGAAGTGGAACAGTGGATCAGTGCAACATCTCTGCTCAGTGAACGTTACATTGCACACATACTTCTGAGCAAAATATAGCTCATCAGCACACATGTACAACATACTCTGACTTCACAAAATACATTATGAAATTATTATGAAAATGAATAAAGAAAAATAATACTAAAAAATAACATTAAACAGTCATTTTTTTATTCTTCAGTTATAACAAAATACTGTCACTTTCAGTCTATTCCGCAAACAAAGCTATAATGTGGCTTCAGAAGACTGGGAATATGATTTATATTGTTTGTCCTTTTTTGAGTTTGGCGGTATAAAACACCATCCACTTTCATTCTATGTAAAAGAGCAGCTCAGACTTTCTGCTAAACATCATCTTTTGTGTTTCGGAAGAAAGAGAATAAAACTGAAATGACATGAGGAGTAAATGATGACATGATTTTAATTTTTGGCTACTAGTACCCCTTCTGCAGAGGGCTTGTTGGAGTCTGAATGTGTTTTACACTCCGCAGTGACACTCGTGGATGGTGGTGAGAGAAAAAGAGAGAGAGAGAGAGTGCACGATTGCCCAGTGACTTTTTTGTTATGGACATGGACCTCTGATTTTACAGACTGGGATCAGAGAGGAATAGTCAGAGAGAGAGAGAGATAAAGAGAAAGAGACCAAAAGAATAGAGAGAGGGAGAGGATATAAAAAAGCCATGTCTGCATGATGTGCTTTATTGATCGTTTAGCATGAAAAGTGTGTGTTGGGGCCGTCGTGCTGCGAGACACGGATGTTGGGCATTACTTTTGACTCTGCTCTGACTTTCGACAAACAGATCAGTGGTGTGGTCAGAAGTTGCTTTTATCAGTTAAAGAATATTGCGAAAATTAAGGCATTTTTATCACCCAGAGACATGGAGTCTGTGATGCATGCTTTTATTTCATCAAAATTAGACGACTGTAATGAACTGTTCTTGGGAGTCTCACAGTCCCTATTGTCATGTCTTCAACTAGTTCAAAAGATTGTTAACAGGAATATGGAAAGCGAACATATTTCGCCAGTGTTGTTCTCTCTCTATTGGCTTCCAGTTAAACATCATATTGAGTTCAAAACACTGTTGTTGGCTTATAAGTGATTGCATGGACTGGCTCCTCCATACGTCTCTGATCTCCTTTCATCCCACCATAATGCTTTTAGAAAACTTAGGTCAACCAGTAGTCTACAGCTGACTGTTCCAAGGACACATTTAAAACTGAAAGGAGATTGTGCCTTTTCAGTGGCCGCTCCACAGCGTTGGAACAATCTGCCATCTTACATAAAGACTGCACCAACATACATTGATGTTAAATCTTTGCTTAAAACCCACATATTTACTATTGCCTATGGTCATAAGTGGGCCTAGTGGTATAAATTGTAGTGCATTGTTTATTTGTGTGTTTTATGTTCACTCATTAGGATACCTGTTGTCGACACTTTGTACGGCACTTTGGCCAACAGCTGTTGTTTTTAAATGTGCTCTATAAATAAATATGACTGACTGACTGACTGACTGACTGACTGACGGATGGTCTTTGGATACGAATGGTCTCGCTGGCAGAGAAAAGGCATCGTATTGACAAGGTGCCAGGCTCCAGACACATCCGTCTGTTTGGCCTTTGTGTCTGTCCGTGGGGGAAAGTAGGGCAGATTTCAGGCTGATGGACAGCTCTGTGTGTACAAGAACAGAGAGGTATGATAAGACGGCTTGACCTCATGGGCATATGGGTATTGAACACATCAGGACATTATCACCTGCGGCCTGCTCTCTACATTAAACACATCTATCACTCTGTCTGTACTTGTTGATCTGTATTGCAAACAGCATTAAGTCTGTGGCCGGTTGCATAAACTGCTTGGGCTAGACTTACAAGTTAGTCATCTAATAGTTAAAAGTCAGTTACATAAAAAGGTAGATTTGTCTAATTTGAATCAAAAAGTCAAGTCAAGTCACCTTTTTGCAATACAGATTATTTCAAAGCAGCTTTACAGAGATAACAGGAAAATAATGCAACAAAGTTTGTTTCTGCTGTACAGCAGATTTAGAAGAAAGTGTAACTTTGCTTTTCATTTATTACTTAAAGCTCACTTGAAGTTCTTCGATACTACATCAAAAACTACTAGCCTAACTGATAAAGTTCACACATTATTTAAAACAAATGAACAGTCAGTAATAAAACAAGAACAGATACACAAATTACAAGCAGAGATGAATACTAAATAACAAAGTTACAAAGTCTAAACAACAGTAGTATTCAGGTACAGAAATGAATAATTAAACCCAAATCTAAAATAACACTATTTGTTCGCTGTAGAAATTAAATTTAGTTTTATCTTTGTTAAAGCTGTATTTTGTTGTTGTATTAATATTAGTGACACAGACAACAGTAGGAATATTAGGTGTCACCTTAAGACCGAATGCACGGACTGAAAAAACTGACAAACATCCGTCTTTCTCAACTGTTCACTTATGACATAAACGAGAGAATACTTGCCGAGCGGGCGTTTAGATGGGTATTTTGACATAATTTTGTGTTTATGTGTCCATTCAAGGGCAAGGAAACGCAAAAGAGGAATCAATTCGTTGTTTGAGCGCTATCTGAAACGTCTCTCTCTCTTTCGAGAATTTCTTTCAATTTACATTTTTCCAAACTTTGAGGTTATGCTGAAAAAGCTTGTATTAAATTCAGTTGCCGTATAGAGAGAGAGAGAGAGAGAGAGAGAGAGAGAGAGAGAGAGAGAGAGTATCTTCCTCCTTGCCAGCAGTTAATTCACAAAGGATCTGTCTTCATCCTTTTTTAATTTATTGAATTGACATCAGTGACTGAATTGAGATCTCTCTCTATGAGAACTATAGTGATGAAGTGTATTTACTGGGACCCGTGGTATTTTTTAGAGGATATTTGATTCATTGTCCAGATTATCCTCTTGCCCTGCAAGCAGAGACCACAGACTATTCCATTGGTTATTTTTAGACTCAATTGAGCCCTAGCCATTACCTGTTTTTATTCTGGTACTTCTAACATAAAGCCACTGTTTTAAAGCATCCACTTGTAAAGCACCATTTGTAAAATTCTCCAAATGAATGTCAAACTGATCTGCACTACATTGCATCAAACAGGCCACTTGTGTATTCTCTCACAGCTTTAGAAGTGCTTTGAGAGCCATTATGCTTCAGTCCAGTGCTGGCAGACTGAGAGTTATTATAGAAGCTCTCATGTAGCAATTCTCTATCTTTAGCTAAAGATGGAAATTATGCATGGTAATTTGCATGCAGTCTTTAAGTGTAGGTCACTGCAAACATGTGAAGAATTGGGGCTTCTCTTTGTTAGGATAACTTAGGAAGATGACAACTAGCATGCCACTAGCTGAAGATGACCTAAATGAAATATACTGTATATAATTACGGTTATGCAAGTCTCAAGTCGTATATCAATTTGTATGTTTAGTGTAGGGGTGCACCGATATGAAAGTTTTGGCCAATATGATAACCGATAATTATTTATATTTGGAAGCCGATGACCGATATATTGGCCGATTAATCTAAATCCAAATTTTTATATAAATTGAGAGCCTGAATGCACTGCACATGTTGCACATAACTGTATTTTCCTTTTTTAAAGTGATTTCAATCATATTTCAAGCAATTCAAAACCATCTTGACAAACAGTGCGCATCTGAAGTGTCTCAGCTGAAGGAAATAATACATTATTTATCGGCTTTAATATATCGGCCAAATTTTCTTATCGGGCCGATAAGGATAACATTATAAATGATCATATATCGTTCGATACCGATATGGTGGTCGGTATATCGTGCATCCCTAGTTTAGTGTGTTTTAGGCAGCTGAGTTTGTATATAGTCTCATGTAGTCAGACTTTAGTCTTACAGGATAAAGTCCATTCCATACTGAAGATTTTTCTGGCTAAGATTGAGTTTGTCCTGATTTTCTGTGGGTGAAAAGAAGTTGTTTTGCGTTCAGTGGATTGTAGCACTTTGTGTATCATCTGACTTTTTTCCCACACGAGCATGTGACGCTTCAGTGGTCATTGGATACACATGCACTCTGCCCCCTGGGACAATTGATTTAGGGAGTGTCATGTAGATTTCTAAGCTATAAGGCCATGAAGGGGTCATGCTTGGAAGCGGGGTCTGGACAGATCAATTCTCCCCTGCCCTCACACCCAGTGGAATTAAGGGTTTTGGGGGTATTTGCCGCCCCACAGGATCGTTACAACATAAAGCTGAGCAGGGCTGTGTGATCACTGAGTTTCCCTGCCCTTTTTTTTTTTTTTTTCCCACAAATCAATGACCTAGACTGGCTTCATTAAATCGTGCCACACTACAGAATGAAATAAAGGCCTCATCACCTGCCTTTTTTCTTTTAGTCTCTCTCTCTCTTTCTCTGTCTGTCTCCCCTCTTCGGTAATAATCTAATTTGAGGTGAGCTTTTTACTCTTTATTCTTCTTTCTCGCACCAGGGCGAGGGCACTATTTTCTGCTGTTCTTGATCATGACTGAGATAACCTTTGGTGCAGTACGGTAGATAGACCTCATTGAACATCTAATTCCCATCCAAGCGTTCATTGAGTACATGTTAGTGAAACTGCACCTTTTGAGATTACTTGCAAGAGAGAATTCATCTGCAAAATGTGCTATATGAAAACTACGTAGATCTCAGAGCAACAAATGTGGTCTCTAAAAAGTTATTGGACTAGACGAGATTAAAGGCATAGTTCTCCCAAGAAAGAAGATTCTCATCCTTCTGTTATTTCAAACCTATCCCAAACTTACTCTCTTGGAACACAGACAAAAAGTTGTATGGACTATTTGATGGTACTTTAATGTCCTTTTTGGATCTTGACTTTCCCTACTCACTGCTGCTTCTATTGTATGGGGAAAACAGTGTAAACATTCTTACATTTCTACTTTTGTGTTTTACGTAAGAAATATGCAGTGCAGTCATATTTTAAGGACTTTGGTTGGTCCTTAAAAATCACAAGAAACTGAATTGACCCTGTTCATCTATTCAAAATGAGGCCATTTGAATGCCTGTTCATAGTAAGTCAAGTCCCCTTTATTTATATAACGCTTTTTACAATACAAATGGTTTCAAAGCAGCTTTACAGAGATAACAGGAAAATAATGCAACAAAGTTTGTTTGTTGAAGAACTAGAAGAAAATAGCGTCATAGTCCAGCTTAAGTAAGTTCAGTGATGGTTTATTTTTGTTGTAAAAAAGTTATTAATTTAGTTCATATATACATATGAATATATATATATATATATATATATATATATATATATATATATACAGTACTGTGCAAAAGTCTTAGGTATGTTAATACCCCCCCCCCCCCAAAAAAAAGTTTTAAGTCAGTTATTTCTATCTTTTGCTGTAGTGTGTCAGTAGGAAATATCAGTTTACATTTGCAAACATTCTTTTTGCCATTAATTGTAATAATCCAGTGAGATGTGTGTATGCACAAGGAATCTGACAACAGCCGGTCTGATCTGATCTCTCCATCATCGAGTCCGTCTGTGATTACATGAAGAAACAGAAAAAACTGAGACAGGTTAAATCCAGAAGAAGTGCGGGAACGTCTCCGAGACGCTTGAAGAAACCTTCCTGCAAAGCTACAGGACTGTGAAAAGCACTGGCACTTGTGTTAAAATGCTGTAAAGTGAGAATGCTTTCAAAAATAAAATCACAAATTGAATTTATTTATGATTTAACTTCTATTAACTAATTCAAATCAATATATGGTGTAACGACCCTTTGCGTTTAAAACGGCTTTTGTCCAGGTACACTTGCGCATAGTTCTTCAGGTAGCTTTGCAAGAAGGTTTCTTCAAGCATCTCGGAGACGTTCCCGCAGTTCTTCTGGATTTAGTCTGTCTCAGTTTTTTCTGTTTCTTCATGTAATCACAGAAGGACTCGATGATGGTGAGACGGTAACATGCCTAAGACTTTTGCACAGTACTGTGTATATATACATATATATACATAGAGCTGCTCTGGAGCAAACAGTGATGTCATCATCCAGCTCATTTCAGTTCTCATATAATGGTGTCAATGCAGACAGATCAATAATATTGTTGAATATATTAACACTAAGCAACCCAAAAGCCAAAGTAACAATGAAGTTCTTAATATCCAGGCTTTTTTTCAGGATCAGTTTCAATCTTTTTATGTACAACAAATATTGTGTAAAACTGGTTGAAAATAATACAGCTGGAAAATGATCCATTGTCACGCTGGTTTGTCTGTGTGTTTATTATTTCTATAATGTTTTGCAGTTGCCATATGAGCTACAGGACATGGTGAACAAGCACATGAAGAGCAGCTTGCCTAACAAGACTCAGGGCTCTCAGGGAGCTCAAGCCCAGGATCCTGACACTCTGAGCCTGACTCCCGCAGACGTAGTGCCCACTTCGGTGATTGCTCGAGTTCTTGAGAAGCCCGAGCCCCTGGTGCTCAACTCAGCCCAGTCAAGCAGCAGTGCAGGTCGGCCAGTGGCCGAGGATGTATTCGTGCACGTGGACATGACAGGACCACAAGATAATGGTGGAGGGCATGAGAATGGTGGTCCTGTTCATGCAAGGCCTCCTGCGGGTGCTGGTTCTGATCAACAGCATGTAAACGGCATGTGTCGAAGCCAGGGTTGCCTAGATGGTCCGACAGGAGAAGATGGGGCTGCCCCCTCTTTTGAGAAGTTGAATCCTTACCCAGCTCCTCCACCACCAAACCCGCTCTACCCTGGTCGCAAAGTTATTGAGTTCACTTCAGATGACAAAGTCAAGATCCCCAAGAACAGCCCACTTCCCAACTGCACCTATGCTACACGTCAGGCCATTTCTCTGAGTCTTGTACAGAACGAAGAGGAGGCCGCTGACCGCCAGCGCACCGTTCCCAATAGCCCTGCTGTATCTGATGGGGGTTGGCGGTCGGGGACCTCCTCATCTTCCGGCGGAGGACTTGCCTCTCACCAGCGCACACCTCCGCAGATGGATGCTACGGACACCCTCTCCAGTCATTCGAGTCCCTTTAGCAGCCCCCCTCAGCCGCCTAGTGCTTTTGCCAGTTCTGGTAGTTCTGAGGAGGATCTATTGGCAAACTGGCAGCGCATGTTTGTAGAAAAAATGGCACCGTCTACAGACGGCTCCCTTGTCAACCGGACATCCTTCAGCAGTGAGACGGTGAAAGATCTCCAAAGAAGTCACAATGGGAAATCAGGAGACGGTGCTCTGAGAGGTGCTTACTCTGACGGCGAAGAGGGTTCCTCGGCCCAGAGCTGGACAGCAAGTAGAGAGTCCAGTTTGGATACTGACACCAGCAGCATGGCGGACCTCCGGGCAAAGAAGACACAATATGGAGGTGAATTTTCCCAGGAAGAGGGTGAACACCTACTGATGGCTCTTGATCCACTTGACAATGATGGTGCCAGTGGAGACACCATGGTCACCATTGAGAGCAGTCCAGTTTCTGCTGAGCATCAAGAGTTTGCTGAAGATGCGGGATCAGCAGGGAGTTCAGCTGAGGAACGAGATATCCTTCCCCAGGACTTACCCGTCATTGGCTCAAAGGTCGTAGCTGCCCTTGAGGATTTTACAGACAAGCCGCCTCGGACTGGCTCCACACGACCTCTGAAGAGCCCCAAGAGGATGGGAGTTCATCACTTGCACCGTAAAGACAGCCTTACCAGAGCGCAAGAGCATGGAAACTTGCTGGACTGAGACTTCCAGGCTTATTTTTCTCTTTTTCATTTAGCTTTTTTTACCTTGAGTGCTCTTTGTCTTACTAGCAATCACTAGTCATAGCAGCACACGACGAGTGGAAGGGATCGAATCAGCCTTGCTGTAGTTATCCCAGATCATGCTGCTGAGGCATCATTGTAACTCTTCTGTCCTCTCTTTGAGGCATGGATCTCTCTTATCTGTTGAACCTATGGTATTGATGGATCAGTGGTAAAGTACCGACTGCAACTTCAATTACTCCGGCTAGTGAGTGGACAGTGCTTCAGGGATCGTACAAGAATGTCATAGTTTGATTTAAGGTGATTTTCACCAGTCCGAGACTTGCTTCTGCTTGATGTGACATGATTGAATGGGCAACAGCAGGACATAGCCATGCAATCACACTTTTGTAAGAGAAAGAGTCCTTCAGAGGCGACAAGATTGAGCAGCATTAGGATTGAACCCTGTGGCACTGTGCAGACATGGATGTTTTGACTTTTACTTTTGCCCTCGGGTGAGAGTTTTCTAGCCAGATAAGGATATCTATCCAGTATCCCAGTACAATCCCTTTCTTGTGGGAGATGGGATAGTACCAAATGGCCACAGATACCACTGTGTCAGGCATTCTGCTGGTTGAAGCAGGTTAAATGTAATCTATGGGACTCTCTTGTCAATTTTCAGTGCCTAACCCTTGCTCTGACAGAGGGGGCTCTTCATCACCCTTTAAAAGAACATCTTGTTCCTTTAGTTTGCTTTTAGTCACCATAAACTGAGAGGATCCTTCACCTCAAGTTTTCAGTTACCTCTCGTCATTGATCTACCACTGTATTTCAACATCCAACCTAAGGACAGTTTTTGTATTTTAATAAACAACATGACTTACGAAAGGATTTTGATGTATTCGGTATATGTGTTTCAATGATGGATATACTTCCTGATTTTCGTTCTGACCTGTTTTGTTTGACTAATGGTATTTAAAACTGATTATGATTTCAAGTAAATATTTAGAGTTAGTTTTTTTGTGTATTTATTTGTCTTTTGCTGGTCTAAAGTGTCCCATTTCTCCCCTCAAATCAGTTAAGCACTGGCAGAAGTGTACAAGAAGTGCACAGGTTACTAAATCCTGTCGTAAAATGAAATGAGAAGGTATACAATCTCGTTCAATATTACACTTTAGTTATTACACTGCATGGAAATGCAAACCAAACAGTGCTGTATCTGGCATTTTAATTATTTAATCTGGAAAAAGATTTCATCTTTTTTCAAAGGCCAGTATTAATGAGTAAAATATTTTGCAAGTAAGGCTGAAACATTTGGATGTGTCATTGGTTTTTCATGTCCTCCAATTTAGAGGTGTATAAATGCGTCCCCTCGCTATTGATGGCACAAATTGCCATTCAGAGGGCATATTAATATAAAAAAATAAAAAAAAACTATGCATATAGTACTGTTTAAAAACACCACAAAACCCTGAACCATAGCAAAGCATTCTGTCTGTAATGATGACTTTACTGACTTTGAAATGCAGAATGGTGCATATAATAGACCGGAAAAAAACAGTGAGTTAAAAAGCAGAGATTTCAGCCAGAAGCATGCCTATGTTTGTTAGAATGGCACTGACACAAACACATTGCTTTGATTTTGAAACCCTAATTTCAAGCCATGTTTTAATCTTAATGAATGTAATCATCTTTTATGTAGCATCCATTTTCTTTGGTTCCTTATTATTCGTTAACTAATTATACTGCTGTATTTTAAGGGGAATGTACATCCCGCCATCATTTAGTGTGTTTTTCTGTTTTTTGTGTGTGTGGAAATCTGAATTCTCTTGATTTATGGATGATCAGTCTGTCCAGCAGATACTTTCTACAAGTTATTATTTTCTGTTCTGTGTGTTCCAGTCTTAAATTTCAGTCATTTCATTTCAAGCCTCGTTCAAATAGCATTTTAACATTTATCAGCTTTTCTCAAAGAGCTTCAGATGCGACCACTACAAGCATCCTCATTCTTTTGTTTTGATGAATATATTTTAGAGACGATTAAAACTCTGTGTTGCCTTTTTAAGTGCTGCTTGCTTTGTGTTCTTTTTATTTAGGCCTACAAGTTTATAGTCTCTTGACCAGTCAATATCCCATCCTGGGTCTCAAGTACTGTACGTCATTGTACTTTTAAAAATCAGTGTATTTTTCAAGTAATTGGACACAGAATACCTTGACTTGAGACATTACCCCACTGGTGATATGCAACAGTGTTCTTCATGTTTAAGAGTATGTTGAGCACTTATGATTTTTAGGATTGTATTTTATTTATGTACATATCAACCAGTCAGAATGTACAGCAGCATGTATTACATTTTAACAGTATTACTGGAAAGATGTCAGACTTTTGTAGAATGCTTGCTGTATATATTCACGGTCACCGTGATTTTGACATGTTCCTGGATCAACATATTTAGTCTTAAAGGAGTAGTTCACTTCAGAATTAAAATTTCCTGATAATTTACTCACCCCCACGTCATCCAAGATGTTCATGTCTTTTTTCAGTCGAAAAGAAATTATGGTTTTTGAGGAAAACAATCCAGGATTTTTTTCCATATAGTGACTTCAATGGGGTCCAACGGGTTGAAGGTCCAAATTGCAGTTTCAATGCAGTTCAAAGGTAGCCTGGGAAAACCCAGACAACTTCCGGCAAATTCAGATTTGCCCGAGAAGTAGTCTGGCAAAGAGCTCATTCAAGCCCATTTCCATGGCCTAGAAATCGCGGCACCAATCAGAAACGTTGAGGCGGGCTTTACACAATGACAATCGCTCTGATTGGTTTTAGGTCTATCCAATTGCGCCCAGAGGCATTTGAGCTCTTCAAATGCATTATTATATTCAAATTGCAAACACATGAGGACAGTCTCCATGAAAGACCCACTGGCAGATGAACGTGCTTCTACATTTCTCTCCGAAACGGTAGGAAATTAAATTAGATTTAATAGAGGATTTTAACTGTGACACGATGATTGACAGGGCAGTTTAAGTGACAGGATGCATGCGACAGATCCGTCCGATAAAGATGACGAAGTAGTATGTCCCAAAGCTTGCCTACTTTTTTGCTACACATTCAAAAGTAAATACCTTTTCTTCACAAAAAGAGTACATACTTTTATGGCGTAGTGCGAATTGGGACGCAGCTTTACACGATGACGATCGCTCTTGACGAGGCATTTGAGCGACGTCCATTGGTGACGCCTCTTTGGAAATGATTTGTCTATGGAGCTTTGCCAGACCATAACTCAGTTACTACTGAGAATGGTCTGGTTTTAACCAGGCTAGTTCAAAGGCTCTATACGATCCCAGCCGAGGCATAAGAGTCTTATAGCTGTGATGCGCCACACATTACGTAATCATGTTGAAAGGTACCAACCTAGTATTTACAAAGCGAACGTGCAAAGAATAAGTCAAACGCCATTTACAAAATGAATAAAAGGTAAAACAACGATGTAGGACGATTTTGAAGTTGGAGGAGAAAATGAGTTTTTCGCCCTACCCTAAATCTTCCGCCTGACCTATCCAACGTCAGTATGTAATGTGTGAAGTCGTGGACGTGCAAGATGAGCATTTGTGGTTAAAAAGTATGTATGATTTTATTTTATTTTAGAAAATGACTGATGGTTTGGCTAGATAAGACTCTTATTCCTCGGCTGGGATCGTGTAGAGACTTTGAAGCTGCACTGAAACTGCAGTTTGGACCTTCAACCCGTTGGACCCCATTGAAGTTCACTATATGGAGAAAAATCCTGTAATGTTTTCCTCAAAAACCATCTTTTCTTTTTGACTGAAGAAAGAAAGACGTGAATATCTTGGATGACGTGGGGGTGAGTAAATGATCAGGACATTAATTATGAAGTGAACTACTCCTTTAACCCTAACCCTACCCAAAAATCTGTGGGAAATGATAGGTGATTTAATAAGATTGTAAGCCTAAACTTGACATGAACTGTAAACTTGTCCCTAAAATGAGATGAAATGTTGATCCAGGAACATGTTGCACTTGGTGAAATCACGTTCACCATATATTCACCTCATAGCTGGTCTGCCACAGCACTCCTGGCCTTGAAGAACGCAGCCATACGTTCCTCATGAAGGGCAGAATGAAGGGCTCCCAAGTCCACACTTACTCTTCTTGTCTTCATATGTAGTTATCAATCTTGCTTCGCAATATATGGGAGTACCACTAATAGCCCATGATTAATTGAAGTGTAACTACCGACCATGCTGAATAATTAATATTTTATCATGTTCTAAAATAGTTCTGTGATGCTTTAAAGAGACAGAGTACAGTCTGTCAGGTTCTTGCATGTGGAAATGGACGCCCTTAAATAATTCAGTCTCATCAGATGTTACACTGCAGGCCCCAGGTTGTGCAAATAAATACAAAAACGACGTGACAATGGTCTGGATGTGTCTAATACACCGAGTGTATAAATAGGCCTTTATCCTCTGCTCTCATGCAACTTTAATAACTCAAATTTAATTGCACGCATACGTGTTATTTAATACAAGGTGACCCTCAGGCATGCTGTGCGCAAGTCATGCAAAATCTTTACTGAGAAATCTAAAGAATTAACAAAAACGAGTCAAGGTTATCTTCCAGCCAACACTCCAGTCCCGTCTCAGTGATGGAACAACATATTTGATTCACGTTATCTTCCCTTTAACCTTCAAGACGGTGCGGAATCTGCACACCTTTTCCTTTGATCTGATGATTGAACGTTTTTATTCATCAGTAGACCAACTTTCATGTAACCATCAACAAGATTTAAAATGTCAAGCTGACTCTAAAGTTTCTCATTGGCCACTTCTAAGGTTTAAGCATTGAGATCTCATAAAGCTTATGGAACGACTACTCTCCATCCAATCAATTCCTAATAGATAAAATAAAGTTCTGCCCCACATTTTGTGATTTGAATATCCTGTTTAACATCACGAAAGCAAGTTCTTAGTTGTGCTTCGTGTGTTGTAGAGTCCTCGTGTAATTTAACGCTTGACTCAGAAATCTGGACACAGTTTTTTTTTTTTTTTTTTTTGCTTACTTTAATTTTATTCTTGTGTTGTTTTTGACATTAAGGTCTGTGAAACTCCAAATCTTACTGTCCCGATGCTTTAATATGGTGGGGAAATCTCCCATGATTGTGAGGGGATATTCTAAGGGTGCAAAAACCAATTTCATGTTGATGGTGTTGACTCCCACAATCTCAGATGTGTGTGATTTTTACCGTCTGTCTTCTGAACTCTTCGGGCAGATTTCTGGTGCATATGCTCCACATACCGTGTCTACTGGTCTTGTATGTGTGTAACTGTAGCAACATGGTGCTTTTTTCCCCCCTTGCCATGCAGTTCCTCCATGCCTGAGTTTATTTTGAATTTTACTTGATCAGGTAAAGCTTCCATGGTTGTGTAGGTGTACCATGCGCAGATTATTTTTCCCCTGAAACAAAAAACATGCTTATGACTGGACTGATTTTATTTTCTGAATTTGTAAACTGATGTATATTTTAAAACAAATAAAGCTATTTTAAACAATGGGTTTGAACTGTGCACACTTTGACAGCGTCGCCTCCAGGCACTGCTGTGGTTCATGGATGTGTGTTTTCGGTGTGACGTCACGCTCAGCTGAGCCGGTGTAGGACTGCCCACTGCTGGTCATGAGGGTCTAGTGCTGATTAATGCACATAGCAAAAGTGTGCTAACAAACCTTCAGTGGAATTGTCAAACAATTACAAGCACTAATTAGGGTCAGTAAAGCATATCAACAGAGCTGACAAGAATTATCTGGTGTTTTGTCTGACAGATTCCAGCATGACTGCATAAATGAACACCTTGAGACTTTAAAAAGCAGCATCGTAAAAAAAAAAAAAAGGGTCCCACTTTATATTAAGTGCCTTTAACTACTATGTAGGTCTACTGACATTTAAATTAATCATTTGACACAATGTACTTATGTACATCATTTTTTTTTTTTTTTACATTTAAAAAAAAAAAATCTGCATATTCACCAATTCCTATAATAATTGATTAAATAACTTTCGGTAACACTTTATTTTTTGTCCCTTTTGAACATTCTGTTGACTATAAGTAACTTTGCAACTACATGTAAACTGTCATTAGAGTATTAGTAGACGGTCTGCTTAAAGGGATACTCCACTTTTTTTGGAAATAGGCTCATTTTACAACTCCCCCAGAGAAAAGCCTAGAAAATCGCAACTTTACATTTTCCGTCGGTCTTAGCTACAAATGTAGCTACAAAACGTAACTACAAAAGAATAACTACAAAAGAGTCAAGTTTTAAATAGGAAAAATATCGAAACTCTTTGGTCATTTTTTTTGAGAGAGATGCTAATGGTCTTGTCCGATTCAATGATCTATGCTAAGCTATGCTAAAAGTGGTACCGCCAGACCCGGAGATCGGCTGAATGGATTCGAAAACGGTAAAACTCAACTGTTTAACTCTGGGGGAGTTGTAAAATGAGCCTATTTCCAAAAAAAGTGGAGTATCCCTTTAATATCTGCTAAGTCTTTATTATGATGCTCCTCCAACAGACATTCTATTGACTATATGTAACTTTGCAACTACATGTCAACTTATTCTAACCCTAACCCTACCAGTCTACTAATACTCTAATAACACTCTAATGAGAGTTAGTAGACATGCAGGTGCAACGTGACTTATAGTCAACAGAATGTGTTAAAGGGACCATCAAAATACAGAACCTGATATTTCAACCACTTGTGGATGAAACCACATTCGAAATGTCTGGATGGACCTTGCTTCCTTAATCCCTTGTTGGTCACATTAATCCAGTTAAAATGGTTATTTTGCCCACATTCCTTTATCTTTTTCAACATATTCCAATTTGTATTAATGAGTCTTTTCTTTTTTTACTACACTTTAAAAAAAAAATGCTGGGTTGTTTCAGCCCATGTTTGGGTCATATATGGAGAAACCCAACCACTGGTTTAAAATTTTCAATTAAATATTTAATTGAAAATACACTTTAGAGTGTAAGTACAATTTAGAGTGTAAATTTGATGGCACTTTGCATTCATTTCTATGGGGAAACAAGCCGGTGCTTCTCAAAAAAAAGAAAGAAATCTTCAACTTCTTAAATTTAGAGGAGGCCTTGCGCTTCCTGACTTCCAACAATATTACTGGGCTTGTAATGTTAATCAGATTCTCGACTGGAACAGCTCGATCCACGCTGAAACCAGCCCTGCTTGGGCTCACATAGAGATTGCATCATCCAAAGGTACTTAGTATTCTGTTATTTGCTCTCAGCTTCCTTTAGCTCTTACTCCACGAGCCCATCTTACTAATGCCTGATTGGCCAAATTCTTTCCAGATAGGAGTGATGCCTGTGATCGTTGTGAGCAGTCTTCTGATGATCACCTTCATATGTTTTGTAGCTGTCCCTTCTGGCAGACTTTTGGTCAAACGTTTTCGATGCGCTTAAAAATGCTCAACACAGACCTGGACCCCGACACACTGACAGCCCTCTTCAACATGTGCTTGACACCTGACTGATCTGCCTCATCTCGCCGGGTTATCACTGCTACTGCAGTTTCAGAAGAACCATTCTTCTTAAATGGAAACATGTTGCCCCCATATCATACGATAGGTGGATCCAAGAAATCTGTTGTTGTATTAGACTCGAGAAGTTACGATGTTCACTTGCCGGATCCCTCAGATTTTTTCATAAGACTTCAAAACCTTTCTTAGACCACATTTAAGATTAGCTGTGTTCTCCTAATGATAGTGGGGATGCACTATAATTAAATCCTAGCAACAACTAATGGAATAAGAAAATATTCATATTGGAGAATTTATTTATTTTTATTTTTTTCTGATTCCTTTTTTTTCTTTACTTCTCCCTTACCTTGAATGTAGGGTGTGAGTTACTGGTTCTGTGTTAATTTGGTAGTTTGAATGGAGGAGGGAGGGCTGGAAGGAGCCATTTAATTTGAGACCATCTGTAATTTTATTTTTTATTTTTTTATGTTTAACAAATGTACAGTTTATGTGTTGTCTTGTTAAATACCAATAAAAAAGATTTGAAAAAAATCCTGCATATAATTATGTATGTAATTAAAGTAGATTTATGATAAATATATATATATATATATATATATATATATATATATATACTGAGAATTTTACACAAATATCTGCAAAAAATAACATCTTTTAAAATAATCACTGTATGGCAAAACAGCCCAAAAACCCCTGACTATCTGAGTCACTTAAAGTGTAGCACTTAATCAGTGTATGTAGTGGCAAACAGTTTGACAGTAACATAGTTGACAAGCTCACCAGGAAAAACATCTCTTTCTTTTGTAATATCAAAATGGTGTTTAATGATTAAAGTCCCCCTGTATTCAACAGCACTTACCATTGATCACCAAAATTACATATTTAAATGTTTTTTCCTGTGAAAAAACAACAACTTCATGCCTTAAAATAGCTCTACAGCCTTGTTTCATTTAGTATACGCAGAACCATGAATATGCAAATTAGCCCCGCCTCCACTCACTCACACCAGCGCAGAGACTTGGTTAGCCACAGTAAACTTTATAATCTGTAAATTGATGAAAACACACTGAGATGCACTTACTGCCTCAGATTCGCCCGTTCTAATGACGGACAGAACACTTAAAGTCCTGTAGTCAATAATTTTATCCCTTAAAACTCATCTTTGATCACCAGAATGAGTTATATTTAAAAAAATGTTCCTTGGAAAAATGTCTTCATGCCTTAAAATAGCTTGAATGTAACTCTACACCCGTGCCTCATTTTGAATATGCGGTTCTATGAATACGCAAATGAGCCCCGCCTCCACTCACTCACACCCGCTCAGAGATCCACTGGTTGACGATCACACGTTGATCTGATTGGTTACAAGGTAGTTTGTGACGTCAGAAACACCAGAGATTTCAAACCGTGTTTTTGACTGTCTTTGGATCACTGCAGTTTTAAGGAGAAAATTCTCAGCAATGGTGTCGACTTATGAATTTACACATGGTTTGTCTTAAAGCGTATTAAAAACACCACATAGACACATAAACAACATTAAAAGCTGGATTTTCACCACAGGGGGACTTTAAGCTTCGCAACTAGCAGATACATTACACTGATACAATATATAAACTGAAACCATTAGTTGTTTATTGAGAATGCATATTGTTTTCACACTTTATTGCTGATGTGAAATGAACCCTAAATTATAGTATTCTACTATCTTTGCTCTGCCAATGAAAAAAACAACACACAGTTGAAGCTGAGGTGTTTTTGAACGAATCGGTCGAATTCATGATTCAATGACTAATGAAAGATGTCCCACTCATCAGCATCCACTGGCATGTCATGTAACCTGCAGAAAGACTCGAGATAATTACAGACATTTTGTCCACTGGCTCGGATCTCATTTCAGTTTCATCCAGTTTCTTATATAGTTTAGACTAATGAGTATTTCATCATGCAGAATCCTTTAGCATACTCCTGTCAGTGAAGAGGATTCATTACTGCATTACCCACTGGAAAATTGGCCTTCCATTTGTCTCAGTTCTTTAGCAGCTCGGTAGATTGATCGGAGGCCGTTCATTAATTATAGACAATGATCTCCTTATTATTTGGCTTTCCTGGCAGCCGCTGTATGAGAGAGGAGATAGACACGACTACACTGGGTGTCCGTTTCCGCATTCGATCCCTGGCCGGAAATAGAGAGCCGCTTAGTCAAAGTCATGGAAGGGAACATTAGATGTCATAGTACGTGAAAACACATCTTATAAAGCAAAGTTTTCCCCTAAATCGAGGTCCCAATGAGGAAACAAGCTTATAAAACATACAGGATGAGTTTTTTTGAAAATGCAAAAATGCAAAACCATTATGTCTATGGAGAGTCCCCACAAAAGATAGTGAAACCGTGTGTGTGTGTGCGTGTGTGTGTGTGTGTGTGTGTGAGAAAACCCTAACAATGCACAGACTGAAATGGAACACTGTTTGTGATTTAATAATTAATATTTTTGTTGGCAATATAAAATTAACTAACATTGCAATTATCATGATTTTAATAGTGAATCTGATTTAAAAATTAATGAAAATTTGAAATTTTTTGTAAATAGTACTGTTTATTACTATGTATTGTTACACACACACACACACACACACACACACACACATAAACTGTGTGTATTTGTATGGTATTCCATATATATGTACATATGTGTGTGTATATGTATGTATACATGCACGTATATATATGTATACATGCACGTATATATGTGCACATATACACACACACACACACACACACACATACATATATACGTATATCATACAAATACACACAGTGTTGTAAGATGATATGCTCTGGCCAGACTCAGACTCTTATCATAAAAGAAAAGGTGCTGTGTAAGTCTTGGCTGGAAGCTGCACAAAGCTTTTGAACTCCACATTACACAGGAACCCCTGCGCTGTGGATTCAATTAATGACTCAACACAAACGCTTTTAATACCCTTGTGCTATAACTGCATCTGAAATGCTCAAAAGCTTGATTTCCTAAGAAAAAAGGCTCTCTAAAAACAGCAGGCTTTTAACACATCACACCGCTGTGCGGAAGAGAAAGTGCAGGTTAAAAATGCATGAAGCACAAAGATCTGGGAACTCTTAAATGTGGATCACAGTTGTTCTAAATGGTATAAACAACATAATCATCTTTGCGCAGGAGCCGCTGTAACAGTACCGAAGCACTGAGACGTGACGCCGATGTGACTGTAATGGTAATGTCTGCCTTTTTTCACTGCGCTACGCCACTTTTATGCTTGGATGTATTCCGAGTATGAGTATCGTATTCACGCTGCACAACTGCCTGAATCCAAATGAAGGAGACTGTGAAAAGATGGTGACATCAAACAGCATTAGAGGACATCAGACACCACACTGAAGCTTCTGAAGCACACACACACACACACACACACACACACACACACACACCTGTGTAATGAAAACAGACAGGTGTTCACTGGAGAGACAGGATCATACAACCTGTGCCAGCAATATATATATGACAAATAATGTACAGTCATTGCACAATGGCGAGTCACTTATTACGTGGCATTTCAACAAATAAATAAATACATGAATTTATTTGAGTTTAAATTATTTAATAATTTCACTTTATAATTGCTTTCACTAGAAAACAATCGACACCGGATGAGTGGACTCATATTACAGAATTGTCATGGATTATGGCGAATATAGGAACAGTTAGGTTATAGAAGTAAAGACACTCCTACTGTGATTTCTGAGGTTGTTCATTTATTCCATAAGCTTTTGTTGCCATCAACCACTTATTTGTAAAATAATCACGTTTAACAGCTGAATGTGTGGTGAAAATGTACATTGCCCATGATAGTGTTGGATAAGTTACTCTAAAAAAAAGTAATTAAATAAAACAGTATAATGCATAAATTATCCCGCTGTGGTGAAAATTAAGCTTTTAATGTTGTTTATGTCTATGTGGTGTTTTTTAATATGCTTTAAAGGATTAGTTCACCTCAAAATGATAATTTCCTGATAATTTACTCACCCCAATGCCATCCAAGATATTCATGTCTTTCTTTCTTCAGTGGAAAAGAAATTAAGTTTTTTGAGGAAAACATTTCAGGATTTTTCTCCATACAATGGACTTCAACGGTAACCAAGTTGTTGAAGTCCAAATCAATGCCGTTTCAAAGGGCTCTGAAGTGCTTCAAAGGGCTCTGCACGATCCCAGCTGAGGAATGGGGTCTTGTCTAGCGAAACGATCAGTCATCCCCCCCCAAAAAACCCCACAAACTTTTACTTTTAACCACAAATGCTCGTCTTGTATCATCTCTGAGATGAGCCACGTATTACGACATCACGTTGGAAAGGTCACGAAAAAAATAAAAATAATAATAATAATAAATTAAAACAAAGATGTCGGACGATATTGAAGTTGTAGGGGAAAATGAGATGGAATTTTTCACCCTTCCCTCCCTTTTTGAACCGGAGTACACAGACAAATAACTTAGATAGATGACGTGACGCGTGACCTTTCCAACGTGATGACGTAATGCCTGGCGCGTCGCAGACCAGCACAAGACGAACAATTGTTTTTTTTAGAAAATGACCGATCGTTTCGCCAGATAAGACCCCATTCCTCAGCTGGGATCGTGCAGAGCCCTTTGAAACTGCATTGATTTGCACCCCAATGCCATCCAAGATGTGCATGTCTTTCTTTCTTCAGTGGAAAAGAAATTAAGTTTTTTGAGGAAAACATTTCAGATTGTAGATTTTTCTCCATTCAGTGGACTTCAACTGTAACCAAATTCAGGTGAACTAATCCTTTAAGACAAACTATGTACAAACTCACAAGTCGACACCATTGCTGAGTATTTTCTCCTTTCAACTGCAGTCTCAAAGACACGGTTTGAAATCGCTGGTGTTTCTGACATCACAAACTACTTTGTAATCAATCAAACCAGGTGTGTTTGAGTGAAGGCGGGGCTAATTTGCATATTCATAGAACCATGTATAATAAATGAGGCAAGGGCGTAGAGTTACATTCAAGCTATTTTAAGGCATGAAGAATTTTTTTTTTCAAGGAAAAAACATTTAAATATGTCATTTTGGTGATCAAAGATGAGTTTTAAAGGGATAGTTCACTTTGAAATAAAATTTTGGTATGTTTTAGCTTACCTCAAGGGCATCCAAGATGTAGGTGTCTTTGTTTCCGCAGTAGTTTCAATTTTGATATTTTTAGGTCAAACCGTTCTTGTCTGTCAGTCATATAATGCAGGTCTATGGTCAACACATCAAAGAGCATGCACGCCCTCAGATCACTTGGACGTGGTTGTGTAGAGGTAAAAACGATATAAATACTGTTCATTTTCTCACACAAACCGCTCGTTTCGTGTCTTAGGCTATCAATGTGTACTTACGATGGGGAATTGTTTAATTTGGACTTCTCTGTGCATGCTCTTTGAGACAGTGACCATAGACCTGCATTAAATGACTGACAGACAAGAACGGTTTGACCTAAAAATATCAAAATTGAAACTACTGCGGAAAAAAAGACTCCTACATCTTGGATGCCCTTGAGGTAAGCTAAAACATACCAAAATGTAATTTCAAAGTGAACTATCCCTTTAAGGGATAAAATTATTGACTACAGGGGGACTTTAAATCCACTATTGTTTGATATAGAATATATGGTCTATCATTTTGCAATACACTTAAAATATATGGTTTCTATAAATCTAATCAGCAACTTGAAATTAAGTTTTATATTGTCCATCTTTTCTTTTTTTTTTAATTTGATTGTCATTCGCAGTGTTTCATGTGATTGTAGTTTTTTCCCTCATTAAAGACGTTAATTACAGTCTTGCGCCTTTGTCTGATTTTCAAAAAACGGCTTTAATGAGGGGACGAACTAAAAGACGTTAACTGTGCACATTGAAATAACACTTTTTTTTTTTTTTTGTGCAAAATATGCACATATGAACAAATATTTACAGACTCATCTTTGCAGACTCATGGGTAATGTAGTTTTCCACCAGACATTCTGCTCTTAAACACAGTTAAATAGTGTGGGCTTGCACGCGTGAAATCCACATGTACCAGATGTGGCCCAGATCTGGGCCGACACTATGTTGCTGTCTGGGATGTGTCATAACTAAACCATTCCACTGCAAATTATGGCCATTCAATACTAACCATGTATATCTCTTTAATGTAGTTCTTATCACAATATTTGAATTGTCGGGTCAGACACAACAAGAACAAACAAAACAAAATCAGAGGAAAAAAGCATTTAAAAAGATGTAAACTGATTTATTCAGGCATCAGGCTATCACATCAACCCTATACAGCTCATCTAACAGAGTATACTGTTATCGGTTAAATACTCATTTATAAATAGACTGTACATCTGTAAAATAAATAATTCACTATTGCGTATTATAAGTCACTTGGTGTTTAAGGTTTTTGTTCCAGCTTGGAACTGTCTTGCGCTAATTGCTACAGGTCATGCGGTGCGAGAGGTCGCGCTCTTGCAGTGGTCGAGCACAAAACATAGGCAGCTCCAGAATCACATCTCTGTCTCTGCCAGAAAGCTCTCGCCCAGGCCTGATGTCATCAGGACCATCTGGGAGCTGGAAGAGTCTGGAAGGGTCAGAGACAATTTGGTAAATGTTTGAGATGTATGAAGAGGACAGGAAAAGGCTACTCCAGTTCTTAGTCTACTAAAGATTCTTCCTTGCAGGGATAGTTCACATTCTCTCATGTGAGAGACATCTCTTTTGTCCGGTGTATTTTTGGAGAATATCCTGGCCGCGCTTCCTCATATACACTACCGAAGTTTGGGGTCAGTAAGAATTTTTTATGTTTTTGAAAATATCATACTAAGGCTGCATTTATTTGATCAAAATACAGTAAAACAGTTATGCTGTAAATATTATTGCAATTTAAAATAACTGTTTTCTATTTTAATATTTTGTAGAATGTAATTTATTTTTGTGATCAAAGCTGAATTTTCAGCATCATTACTGCAGTCTTCAGTGTCACATGATCCTTCAGAAATCATTCTAATATGATTTGATGCTCAAGAAATATTTCTTATCATTTGTTGAAACATTTGTGCTGCTTAATATTTTTGTGGAAAACCATTGATGTTTTCAGGATTCTTTGATGAATAGAAAGTGCAAAAGAACAGCATTTATTTGAAATAATTGTTTTGTTACAATGTAAAAGTCATGTATTCATTTTTTTACAAGAAAAATCTTACTGACCCCAATGGAAATGAGAGGAGACTGGGTCTTTCAGGCTCCAAAATCACACACACACACACACACACACACACACACACACACACACACACACACACACACACACACACACACACACACACACACACACACACACACACACACACACACACACACACACACAAACATAAGAACCATAAAAGTAGTCCCTGCATCTTGTGTACCATATGCCAAATCAGTGTGGAACAAAAATTTCAGCTTTCCTTCTGAAGATCATCTTGCACAAGCTCTGAAATTGACTATAAAAGTCTTGTGGACTATAAAAATTGGGGCATTGACATCATTGGCCCTGTTTACACCTGGTATTAAGATGTGTTTTGGTCGATCGGATCACAAGTAGACGAGGGAGACACATTCCCGTTTACACCAGGTGTTTTAATCTGCCTCTTTTGTCCACTTTCATCCACTTCTGTCCTGATTTCTTCGAGGGGAGAGTCTGTCTATGTATAAATGTATGGACTTTTTCAGATCTTTCGATCTAATGGATGAAATAAGCTCACGCAATTTACATATGAACGTGACCGGAAACGGCGGAAAACACACACACTTGCTGGTCGCAAGACTGCAGTGTGTGTTAGAAATCAGGAATGGTGAGAGAACATTGTGCTTGGTATGTTTTTCCACTTCAAACCTAACTTGGGTCTTCAGCCGATAACATTTAAATCCCGTCTGGCTAGCGCTAGAGTAGACGGTCTTTTGTGGCTGTTTGAACGCATTTGATCACATGAGCGTTTACACTACGAAAGCAATCCGGATGTGTTTTCTACCTCTGGAAGTGGTTGAAAGTGGACAAGCTCAAAACAGTTACACCCCGTTTACACCTGTATTTAGCATCCACTTGTGATTCGATCGACCAATACGCATCTTAATACCAGGTGTAAACGGGCCTATTGATATGGAGTACTTGTTTGACACTTTTAAGGAGTTTTTTTTTTTTTTATCATTTTGGAGCTTGACATCTCCAGTGCCCATTAACTTTCATTATATGGAAAGGAATGGTCAGGATATGTATCCAAAATTCACCTTTTGCGCAAAAAGTCATACAGGCTTAAAGCGGCATGAAGCTGAGCAATGACAGAATGATCATTTCTGGCTGAACTCTTCCTTTAAAATGTATCTTTACTAATAATAACCACTAAGTCTAAAGACTTCAGTACATACAGGACAGAGAACTCACAACTTGGCAAATTTAAGAAATTAACATTTCTATTTCGTAAGTAGTAAATGATCTCTCCTAAATAATGCATGAGAAATGTGAATTTCTGTACTTCCCTTTTGCCCCAGCCTCTTAGAACCAGTTACTGCAGGAAAGTCATCCACAAACAAAGAGAGGAAGAGAAAGCGGGAAATCTAAGTGAAACAGTCTTGAAGCAAAGAGAACAGGCTGAGAGAGAGAGGCTGGGTCAGCCCTTACTGCTGTGGGGAACCCAGCTGGGTTTCTCCCTGGGGGTCACCGAGCTCCCGCGAGCCTCTCCGTCCTTCTCTTCCTCTTCCTCGCCTTCGGAGAGGAGATCCGAGATCTGCTGCTGCAGCTCCGGGCTGATGTCGTTCTCCGCCAGAACCAGGGCACGCAGGCTGGTGGGGTAGTTCTCCACCATGTCTAGGAAGATCTGACCACAGAGGAACAAGGAAATTATAAATGTTAGAAATGTATTGCTAAAACATATTACAAAGACTGGGAACTGTGAAGTACTGAATTGTTGAGTTAGACCGTTAAACAGTTTTTCACCATTGCTGTGTTCCGGATTTTTGGGGCGGGGCTAAAACGGGGCCTCGATGACGCACTGGAGCCCCTGAGCTCCTGGACACGCCCCTATTTGATGACGCACTGGAGCCCCTGAGCTCTTGGACACGCCCCTATTTGATGACGCACTGGAGCTCCTGGACACGCCCCTACTTGATGACGCACTGGAGCCCCTGAGCTCCTGGACACGCCCCTACTTGATGACGCACTGGAGCTCCTGGACACGCCCCTACTTGATGACGCACTGGAGCCCCTAAGCTCCTGCACACGCCCCTACTTGATGACGCACTGGAGCTCCTGCACACGCCCCTACTTGAAGACGCACTGGAGCCCCTGAGCTCCTGCACACGCCCCTACTTGATGACGCACTGGAGCCCCTAAGCTCCTGGACACGCCCCTACTTGATGACGCACTGGAGCCCCTGAGCTCCTGAACACGCCCCTACTTGATGACGCACTGGAGCCCCTGAGCTCCTGAACACGCCCCTACTTGATGACGCACTGGAGCTCCTGGACACGCCCCTACTTGATGACGCACTGGAGCCCCTGAGCTCCTGGACACGCCCCTACTTGATGACGCACTGGAGCCCCTGAGCTCCTGGACACGCCCCTACTTGATGACGCACCGGAGCCCCTGAGCTCCTGGACACGCCCCTACTTGATGACGCACTGGAGCCCCTGAGCTCCTGGACACGCCCCTACTTGATGGGCGCACTGGAGCCCCTGAGCTCCTGGACACGCCCCTACTTGATGACGCACTGGAGCCCCTGAGCTCCTGGACACGCCCCTACTTGATGACGCACTGGAGCTCCTGGACACGCCCCTACTTGATGACGCACTGGAGCCCCTGAGCTCCTGGACACGCCCCTACTTGATGACGCACTGGAGCTCCTGGACACGCCCCTACTTGATGACGCACTGGAGCCCCTGAGCTCCTGGACACGCCCCTACTTGATGACGCACTGGAGCTCCTGGACACGCCCCTACTTGATGACGCACTGGAGCCCCTGAGCTCCTGCACACGCCCCTACTTGATGACGCACTGGAGCCCCTAAGCTCCTGACACGCCCCTACTTGATGACACACTGGAGCCCCTGAGCTCCTGAACACGCCCCTACTTGATGACGCACTGGAGCTCCTGGACACGCCCCTACTTGATGACGCACTGGAGCCCCTGAGCTCCTGGACACGCCCCTACTTGATGACGCACTGGAGCCCCTGAGCTCCTGGACACGCCCCTACTTGATGACGCACTGGAGCCCCTGAGCTCCTGGACACGCCCCTACTTGATGACGCACTGGAGCCCCTGAGCTCCTGGACACGCCCCTACTTGATGGCGCACTGGAGCCCCTGAGCTCCTGGACACGCCCCTACTTGATGACGCACTGGAGCCACTGAGGCTGGCCCCTCCCCTTAAAATATAAATAGAGCACATTCACATCAGTTTGCCGCTCAATCGCGAGTAACTGTCAGTACTATTAGTTACTACAGCCTACAGTTTGCTAGCTAGCTATGCCTTCGTCACGGAAATGTGTCCTTATTTAAATTTCCGAAAAACGATCACATCAAGAAGAGGTGGATTAATTTTGTGAAGAGCCACCTTGATGGAGAGCTGATGATCACCGCCAAAACCCATCTCTGTAGTGATCATTTTACACGGGATATTTTTTATTCACATTGATAATCCGCTGTTACTGGTGAATGGGGCCGAATCGACTATCTCCCGCCTCGGCCTTCATCCTCCCGTTGCGCCGACAACTGGTGCCATCATCGGCGTGCCCACCAGTGAGTGAATTATACTCAGTGTTTACAGTGTTGATATGCATCAATAGGATTCCTTAGACAAGTAATTTCAACTATTATCTGTTCACAAAGCAGTCCATTCCAACAGTTTAATTCACAGTGTGACTTAAGATATTGTCATACATTTGAGTTGTCAATTCTATGTTATGAACAATTACAGAAAAGTTATCTAAACAATTTAGAGCATATTCTGTTTCTCAGCTTGTGTGTTGCAATAATAATATTCAGCAGTCCATTATCTCATGGATTTATGCACATCGTTTTCATACTTAATATAACAACCATGATGGCTGTTAGTTTGATCTGTAACTATAAAGCGTAAAAATATTTTTTATTCTATGTTATTTATTGCTAGCCTAGGTTTATTTGGCTAAGTTAGGTTATGCTAGTTACATATAGGGCTGGACCCGAATATTCGAATATTCGTTTGGTGGGTTGGTATTCGATTTGATAATTTGACATTCGAATATTCGTGTTTTTTTTGCACACCTGGGATCCCCCGCGAAACGGTTCTCATTCGCGCTTGAATAAGGCCGGCGACACACTGGCTGCGTGGCGTGAGCGTCTCAGCTGTGTGGCGTGTCCGTTTTTCGGCTCCCATGTTAACAGGTTGGAGTTTGCACACTGCCTGCGTGAGACACGCGTCTCAGGCGCAGCTCGAGCCACGCGGAAAACACGCATGCTAGAAATAGAACCGACGCCTAAGTGTTCCAGCAACGGGAGTATTCTCTGGCTAGAGCGCAGAACAGCGGAGTTTGTATGGACCGAAGTGCATGCCTGAGCTTGTGTTTTGGGTTAAGCTGCGTTGCTTTGACATTGTGGAAAATAATTTAACTTGATTTCGTTTTTCTTTATTTAAATTTCGTTTTTTCTTTATTTAAATTTTGTTTTTCTTTATTTAAATCTACCCTTTACTGTGTCAGTAATTTGTTAGTCAGAAAAATATTAGACTACCTTAAGTATTGCTTAAGTTAACAGACCTGTGTGTGTGCGTTTTATATCACTAGTGCAGTGTCCATTCTCGGAGCATAAGCCCTGCCCGCGTGAGGTGCGCCGCTTCCCGCTCGCGCTGTTCTGTAGTTTACTGTTTATTAATTCTGAACGTGTCGCGTCTCGTGTCCATCTATATTGCACCAAATGCTACACTGCACTCCCTTGTGAAGTCGATTGGATGAAAGGTTCTCGAAATAATCAAAATGCAAACGGACATACAGACACATAGAGATTCCTGCCTTTATTAGAGAGAAGAATATGTTCTGCACCCTCTCTCCGAAGCTTCGAATATTCGATGTTCATTACTACCGAAACTTCGAAGCTCAAAAAATGGTATTCGGACCAGCCCTAGTTACATATAGCTAACTTGCATAAAAGGGAGAAAAAAAATTTGAGTGACAGTTGAGTGTGGCGACGGCAGCTTTCCCGCGAGTGGGCGTGGTTTCAGCGCAGCTAGCGGACACGCCCCCAGCGTTTGAGAGCAGAGACTACTGCTCATTTTTTTAAGATTTTGATAGCTTATTTTATGTACTTGCCGGCTTTTTTTATCATTCAAATTTGGCTGGGTGGCTAATAACACATTTTTCTGTGGTGTGACAAACTCAGAACACATACTTAATTTTGACTTTACAGGGACTTTAAAACTGAGAAGTTTTTCCTTTGAGTTTTCCGCGCACAGACGACACCATTGTCAGAACGATCTCGATCCACACGGATCCGCGAAAACGACTAAAAACGCTGTATTCTGCTGCCAGGACAGTAGATGGCGATGAAACACTATAGACTGAACTTTTCGAAGACATATAGAAGACTATAGAGCTGGTAAGTCCCGCCCATCCGTAAAACCCCAAGTGGACCTCTAGGTTGAAAAATCGTCAATGCAAGTGAATGGGAGAAAATAATTATTTTCTGATCCCGTTTGAATTGTGCCATGAATGTGAACATATGTTGTCTGTGAATGTTTTATATAATTTTTCATGTTACGAGTTTGACAGTATATTGTATGATTCTTTGGCTAGCAGTTGTGGATCACAGGAATTTCACAACGTCCTTGTGGCGAGCAGGACGAGGTCGAGGGCCGTGGGAGGACGGCGCGAGGCCGGTGTCGTGATTATGATGAGCCACACCTGTGAGACGCACCGGTCTCGCATCTCTCACGGAGGAGCGGAGGCATAAAGGAGGAGCGACGACAGTGAAGAGCGAGAGAGGACAGGCCTGTGTTTTAGTTGATGTTTTGTTTTTGTTTGTGTCGCCAGCAGTCGTCCGTGAGGGGCTGCTGGCTTTTACTTTCATTTTGTATTTGTTTTATTTTTATTATTAAAATCTTTGAATGTCCGCCGGTTCCCGCCTCCTTCTTCCCATAACAACGTACCCCGTTACAGTGACGTCACCCCATAACACATTTCCCTCCACTTGTCAAATCACGGTGCTAATGCTGTGATAATCTATGGAGACAGATCAAGATGCCTGTGTGTTTTGTACCCAAATGTCAACATTCAAACCAAATCGGCTGTTCTTTCTTCAGATTCCCGTCGAAAGCAGCGAAGAGTTGTAGTCCACAAAGTGCTCTCACACAAAGTCTAACTGTATCAAACTTTTACCTGCTAAATTGTAGCATTCTTTACACGAAAAATTATATTAAAAATTCACAGACAACATATGTTCACATTCATGGCAAAATTCAAACGGGACCAGAAAATAATTATTTTCTCCCATTCACTTGCATTGACGATTTTTCAACCTAGAGGTCCAGTGGGGTTAGCGGAAGGGGCGGGACTTACCAGCTCTATACAAAAAGACAAAACATCGTCATTGTCTTCAAAGATTCGCTTTTTTGTTTTTCAGCAGTTCAGCATAGTTTCAATTCTATGAGAAGAGGGAGTCCACACCACATCTATAATGTTAGGCTGCATAGATTAGGTCACCCGGAACCGGGAACTACATCAGGTGACCAGGTTTCCATTTCAGTTTTGCGAAGTATTTCTTTTTCGAATTGCCTGAAAAACCACCTCATGCGAACGTGAAAACTTTTTTGCGATAAATGGGAGTTTTTGCGAAAAATACGTGTTTCTATTAAGCGTATTTTCAATTCGCAATTTCAATTTGCGCAATTTGAAGGGTAATGGAAACCCGGCTAGTGTCTTCTCTCGCCTCTAGCTCCCTGTGAGATTCAAATGTTTATCGGGATTCTCAGCTTAACTGCCCAGAACCAAGAGACTTTCAGTGCTGAAAAACAAAATGAAATTAGCCAGAAATATTCAATAAATAAACATGCAATGAAAGGAAGTTTAGCAGTATTAAATGAATGATTGGCGTTCCAGTGTGCCTTAAGGTGCGGTTACATTAGCGAAAGTGGGTAGGAAAGTAGCGATTACCTTGTATGCATCACGCATAATTTATCACTGATTTAATTTAGAAAATGGTTGAAGTGGAGAAAGAATAGGGTTTAGTGGGCAAAAAGCCACTGTCTGTTGTCAATAGCGTAGCGATGTATGAAGCACAGCTCACACCGAATCACTTTCAAACCAAGCAGCTTTCTGTCAAGAAATCCCGAACGCGTGGATCACTATTGAATCGACTGGGTTTTTCCGGTGAAAATTCGCTGAGCAACAGTAAACGACACTGCGCCTTTAAGCTCTAACTTTTCTGCAGTCATTTGCATAGTAGATTGTGTTGCTCCACATTATCATCAAATCAGTACAATGTTCGAATACTTAATAATCATGATACAGATTATTATGACTGAAATATTATAATTTCAGATTATTATGACTGAAATATTATTACAGTTTAAAATAACTGTATATATTGTAAAATGTAAGGTATTCCTGTGATCAAAGCTGAATTTTAAGCACAAATACCCAGATGACCTACTGCACCTGCTGAGATTCTGCAACCAATGAGCACTTTCCCATCCAGTGGCATCAAGAGAGATGAGGAGCTATCAAGTTCTCTATCAAAGACTTCATGGTGTCTTTTCAGGACAAAGGTCCAAACGTTGTAATTACAGCCTTCATGAGAGGACCACACACACTGGAGAACAAACACTCAGATCACAAATAAGAAATGTTCGGTACAACCTTGCCCTCTAGTGGAGAATTCTGAAGACAAAAACCCTCTAATTTTACCTCCTTTCTACAGTCCCAAAGGATGCAGAGAAGGTTTTTAAACTAAGGAATGGTTCATCCATTTACTGATGTCATAGGTCATGTTGTATTGACCCTGTGGTGTTTTCTTTCTTCCATGAACACAGATAACATCTCATTCTGTGCTTCATAGAAGAAAGATAATAACATGAGGCTGCAATGACATGAGGATGACAGAGGTATTATGGCTTAAAGTTGTGCTTAATCCATTATTTTCCTCCACAGTGCTATTTTTCAGCAGGTGGTGATAGGATTACTCATCTGGTTTATGAAGTGCATATCTGATCTACATGCCCAATCTCCTTTCAATTGCAAAATTAATGTAGCCACTGCACAGATTACCTTGTATGCATAATTCATCACTGATTTAATTTAGAAAATGGTTGAAGTAGAAAAAGAATAGGGTTTATTCTTGCAGAAATCAAAGTGAACTCCATGGGCAGGGTCTTTTATATATATATATATATTTATTTATTTATTTTTTTTTAAGAATTGCAATCTAATAGGCATTAATACACGTTTTGGAGTGCAACTAAATATCATACGATGTTCTAGCTTAATGGAATAATTTACCCAAACATGAAAATCCTCATTATTTACTCTCATCATTTCTTTCTTCAGTGGAATTGTGAAGAATAATCTGTCATCAGGATATTCTTAAAACATTTTCACTATACCATTCAAAAGTTTGGTGTCGGTTATATTAAAAAAAAATTTTTTTGTAAAGAAGTCTTTCTGCTCACCAAGGCTGCATTTCATTGAACAATACAGCAGCCTAATATTGTAAAATATTATTACAGTTTAAAATAACCTTCTTTTCATTTGAATATATTGTATAAGGTAATGTATTCCTGTGATCAAAGCTGAATTTTCAGCATTATTACTCCAGTCTTCAGTGTCACATGATCCTTCAGATTTGCTGCTCAAGAAACATTTCTGATTATTATCATCATGCTGCTTCATATCTACACTCACCTAAAGGATTATTAGGAACACCTGTTCAATTTCTCATTAATGCAATTATCTAATCAACCAATCACATGGCAGTTGCTTCAATGCATTTAGGGGTGTGGTCCTGGTCAAGACAATCTCCTGAACTCCAAACTGAATGTCAGAATGGGAAAGAAAGGTGATTTAAGCAATTTTGAGCGTGGCATGGTTGTTGGTGCCAGACGGGCCGGTCTGAGTATTTCACAATCTGCTCAGTTACTGGGATTTTCACGCACAACCATTTCTAGGGTTTACAAAGAATGGTGTGAAAAGGGAAAAACATCCAGTATGCGGCAGTCCTGTGGGCGAAAATGCCTTGTTGATGCTAGAGATCAGAGGAGAATGGGCCGACTGATTCAAGCTGATAGAAGAGCAACTTTGACTAAAATAACCACTCGTTACAACCGAGGTATGCAGCAAAGCATTTGTGAAGCCACAACACGCACAACCTTGAGGCGGATGGGCTACAACAGCAGAAAACCCCACCGGTACCACTCATCTCCAATACAAATAGGAAAAAGAGGCTACAATTTGCACGAGCTCACCAAAATTGGACAGTTGAAGACTGGAAAAATGTTGCCTGATCTGATGAGTCTCGATTTCTGTTGAGACATTCAGATGGTAGAGTCAGAATTTGGTGTAAACAGAATGAGAACATGGATCCATCATGCCTTGTTACCACTGTGCAGGCTGGTGGTGGTGGTGTAATGGTGTGGGGGATGTTTTCTTGGCACACTTTAGGCCCCTTAGTGCCAATTGGGCATCGTTTAAATGCCACGGCCTACCCTGAGCATTGTTTCTGACCATGTCCATCCCTCTGATGGCTACTTCCAGCAGGATAATGCACCATGTCACAAAGCTCGAATTATTTCAAAATGGTTTCTTGAACATGACAATGAGTTCACTGTACTAAAATGGCCCCCACAGTCACCAGATCTCAACCCAATAGAGCATCTTTGGGATGTGGTGGAACGGGAGCTTCGTGCCCTGGATGTGCATCCCACAAATCTCCATCAACTGCAAGATGCTATCCTATCAATATGGGCCAACATTTCTAAAGAATGCTTTCAGCACCTTGTTGAATCAATGCCACATAGAATTAAGGCAGTTCTGAAGGCGAAAGGGGGTCAAACACAGTATTAGTATGGTGTTCCTAATAATCCTTTAGGTGAGTGTATGTTTTTCTTTTTTCTTTTTTTTGATGAATAAAAGTTCAAAAGAACAGCATTTATTTGAAATAGAAAAATTTTGCAAAATTAGAAATGTCTTCACTGTCACTTTTTCATCAATTTAATGCATCCTTCCTTGCTGAATAAATTTTTTTTAGTTTTTTTTTAAAGCGTCATAACATCAAACTACTGAACATTAGTGTAACGTTTATGTTCCACAGATGAAATAAAGTCATACAGCTTGCCAGTGTCGCCTTTTTCGTCTTTGGATTTTGGCTTGCTTAGTTGGGGACATTTAATATTCAACAATAATATTGATATGCCTGCATTGACACCATTATATGAGAACTGAACTGAGCTGGATGATGACATCACTGATTTCTCCAAAGCAGCTATATATATATATATAAATGAACTAAATTAAGAACTTTTTTACAACATAAATGAACCATCACTGAACTTACTTAAGCTGGACTATGACGCTATTTTCTTCTAAATCTGCTGTACAGCAGAAACAATCTTTGTTGTATTATTTTCCTGTTATCACTGTAAAGCTGCTTTTGAAACAATCTGTATTGTAAAAAGTTCTATATAAATAAAGGGGACTTGACTTGTTTCATGAAGCAGTTTTGAGTTTGGAAGGTACCTGTGCAGACTGATTGGTGAGTCCGGTTCCCTCCAGGTCCAGAACTTCAAGAGTTCGACTGGATGCGACAGAGACAGCCAACATCCCAGCGATGTGATCCCCTGGAAACCACAAGCAGAGGGAAAAGCTGAGACAGGGGACTGGGACGTGCAAACCTAGCGCTTTTCAAAGAGCAAACCCTGCGTTTCTCCAGCAGTAACATTTGTACTCTTGGCTAGCAGTTTCATTCACGGTCAGCAAAATAAATGTCTCAATATATACACTGTAACATCTACACCTTCCACTATACTTCAGGAAAATACTTGCATCTTTGAATTAATTGTTAAATAGATTTATGTGTCAAGCGTATAAATGATTAAAAATGCTATACAGTAAAACTGCCTGAAAACAAATCCCTGATTGTCAGTTTAGCGATATCTGTGTATCATGGCCAGCACATATCCATACCTCAAAACCGCAGAAGATCACTCACCTAAGGGATTGTAGTCGAGGTTGAGGACCCGTAACTGTGAGCTGTGAGCCACGGCGATGGCCAGTCGAGCCCAGCCCTGGCTGCTGATGGCTGGGTTAGCACTCAGTGTCAGCTCTTTAAGCCCTGCGCAGTATTATTGATCACACTGTTGATTCATAATAGCTCCCAGTATGCTTCTAGGTCTAAAGCTACTTTCCCAGCTAACAGGGAATGTTCTTAAAACTTCCCTAACATTCTCTCAAAGTAATGAACAAACTTTCTTCCAGTAACATTAATAGAATGTTCCTTCAGTTATCTGGTCCTTAATAATATTCTCAAAATTTTGGCACAAAAACATCTATGAAAAGGACGATCGTGTAAATTTTTTAAATGTTACTTCTTGTTTCAGAATGTTCAGTGAACATTAAAAAGTAACAGTCTCATAATGTATCTCCTTAAGGTTCGCATAACTAATAAAAGTTTTTTTTAAAAACATTTTTTAAAAACTGGACGCTTTGAACGTTCAGAAAACATTCAGAAATAACATTAACATTATGAAAATGTTTGCAAAACGTTCTAAGAACATATTTGTGTTTGCTGGGATTACAGTATTTTCAAAATTATTAAAAACCTTGAAAACACACAGCCTACAAAACCAAATGTGTTACAAAACTACAAAAACAGCTATTTCAACTACAGAAACAGGTTATTTCATTTATTATTTTAAGAAAGTAACATGTTTTCCTGTATTCGCAGTGTGTTCAAAATGATAAATGTGCTTAAGCACTGAGAGAGTGCAGCAGAACTACAATACATGTATATCAGTTTTGCACAAACGCTGTATATTTCTGACATATTTATTGGCATATGTATTCAGCCAACGTAAAAGTACTGTAACATACTCCACTTAACATAACATATATAACTGCTCAGTTAATCTCAATGTATCACAGGTTTTTGTATGGAAAGCTGTGATGTTTTACCCGATTTAGCTCCATCCGGAGGAAGCATGCCACAAATGATGCGAATGGCCTCATCTCCCAGCATGCAGTCCCCCAAATCCAAGGACACCAGAGAAGGGTGAGTGGAGAGGGCTCCATTCAGGGTGACCAGTCCTGCATCTAAAAGTGGACTTCCGTGGAGACTATAAGGGGCAAAGTGAACAGAGATGGACATTACGTTCTGTGCTAAATTTGCATTCCCTGAAGGTGATTTGTTTTTTGTTATTCTGGTTGAAAGTCTCTTCACATCCTGATAGCAATCACTAAGTTAAGTGGTCTAAATGTATTTATATCGTCTGTGGAAGGTGTAGAACCATTAAATGTTTGTCCAATCATTGCTTTAGGTCTGAATGCAATGATACGATGTCCTATCTGCCTGTCAACATGCGCAGACTGAGCACTTCATCTGCGTGTTTCATGCTATGCAGAGTTAGACAGACGTCAGTCACTGAGCACCACAAACGAAACAGCAGCCGCCTTTTCTTGAACCAAAACAACGAACTTAGGCCCTGTGTCCACAAAAGCGTTTTTTCACGAGGCTGGCGCATTTTTCCAATTGTTTTCAATGGGAGCGTCGAGTTTTTAGAACGCCATGAGCGTAGCGAGGCGCTGAGCGTGTATTTAACGCTCAAGTGCTGAGCGCTCGGCGGTTTTTACCGGTCGCCGAGAGTTGAAGAATGTTCAACTTTGGGTAAAACGTAGCGCTCATCACTGTCACTTTTTACCCAACCGTTCAATCACAGTGGAGGAGGGGCGGGACTAATACCACACCGACCAACCGCCACATTCTGCTTGTTCAACGTCAACAGAAACAACAACAAGCTTAATAACGGAACAAAATAATTTAAAACAAGAGCCAGACCAAATACTTTACATTGTATCGACATTTTAATATAGAAACAACACACAAAAAAACTATCTGTGAAATTAGATACTAGTAACACTTTCGCGGATATTACGTATTATAACAAGCAAAGCGTCTCAAATGAAAAAAAATAATGCTCCCAATCGCCCACAGCTAGCCATTTTCAGCAGAGCGCCTTTAAGCCAGCTGAAACGCTTTGGTGGACACACGGCCTAATGCTGCGTTCACGCCTTGACTACTGTAATTTGGATGGAAGTGATGGAAACTAGGGCTGCAGCTATTGATTATTTTAGTAATTGAGTATTCTACCGATTATTCCATCGATTAATCGTGTAATCGAAAAAAAAACTTGTGGAAATAAAAATCGATCCAGCAGACATTTACAACAGTACAACAGACTTTAAAATGTCTTAAAATACAAATATATAATAAGCTATAATAATACTTTCAAATAAAGTATCCAAGTAATCATATGGGTTTTATTGAACAACACTGTTAAAATACACCATGTAAAATAAATGATATAAACTAATAAAAACATAACTCAGTAGTGGTATTAACATTAAGTGACATGACATCTGACGCACAGAAGCCAATGGCACGTCGCTATACTTGACGCTATGACACATCCGGTCTTCATTGGCATGTGCCACTGACATTGTCACGACACCTGACTGACACCGAGTCGCAGAACATGTTGCTGTATGGTGTGACACCTCCAGTAGTGACCGACAGTGACAGATGAATTGAGCAGCTATACTGACGTAATTGTGACACAAAATCCTAAATAAATAGCCTAATTTAGTGATATTTTAAATATCAATTAAATGCATTAAAGTCAGTAATATTTTTTTCAAACATGTTATTTGCGTCACATCTGTATTTGAGTGGCATGTGCCACTGAATGTTTTGTAATACCAGTGCTACTTTATGTTGTTTATCACGCCCATTCTAGGAAAGACACGAAATTAATCTCTCATGAGTCTCTCAACAGTCGCATCCGTTACTGTAAACCTTTATTTTTGCATGATGCTGCACGGACGCACGCCGGTAGGTGTCAGTATAAGTAGGCCTAAGTGTGACACTGGCCAGCGCAAGATTCTCATCCATGGCTTTAATTTTTCAATAATAATTTTATGGAATTATGTATAATAAATAAAATCCATTTTTGTTGTACACATTAACTCAGCGATGTAATAAATCATATGTTTGACAGCATAAAGCATTGTTCTGCAAGTGTTCAATTGTTCCCCAATTGTTCTGCAAGTGGCACATGACGCAATCCAATGGCACATCTCAAGTTTCAGTGACACATGCCACTATCCACTGGCACATGCCAGTTGGCATGTGTCACTAAAACTGACACGTCTCCTTATGTTGTGGCACCTCCTCCAGTAGTGACACCTGCAGCTGTCTGCCAGAGTAGATGATGTAACATATGCACTTATCTGCAGAACGGTAATTAATATGTTGCTGCCAAACATATGATTCATTACATCATGGAGTTAATATGTACAACAAAAGTGGATTTAATTTATAGAATAATTCCATAAAATTATTTTTTAAAATATTTTGAAATGTTTGTTGAATTTTTAAAATGCACTGAGCACTTTTTTGCACTTGTATAAATAAAGAAGATTGCTAGTATCTCGGCATGTAGGCTAATCCTTTTTGGATTTGTAGCCTAACAAATTATTTTTTTATGAAAAATCCATTGTCCATTGACAGCTACGCAACTGACACTTTGTCTTTGACACTTTAAAAAGTTCATAAAGAGATCATAAAACTAATATGATTTGAGCAGTTTAGTCCAAATTTTTTGAAGAGATTCAATTGGTTTATAATGATGAACAGATTGAATTTAGGCTTTTATTCACATTTAAACATTGATCAGCGAACATAAACAGAAGCTCACCTGCTTGACGCGTGAGAACAAACCTCATTGGTTCTTACAGAAGCTGCTGCAACACGAGAATGAACCTCATTGGTTCTTGAAAAAGCTTAAACTAGAGAATGAACTTTATTGGTTCTCACACATCAAGTAAACATGCTTGAGCTAGCTTGCATTTACCATAAATCATCTGATGTGTGAGTTGATGAATGTTTGCGAATAAAAGCCTAAATTCAATCTGTTCATCATATAAAGCGATAGTGTCTCTTCAGAAAATGTTGGAATAAACCGCTAAATTCATGTGGATTAGTTTTACGATCTCTTAATGAACTTTTTAATGCGTCAAAGTGTCAGTTGCGGAGCTGTCAATGGAGGGACAGCTCTCAGATTTCATCAAAAATATCTTAATTTGTGTTTCGAAGATGAATGGTAAATGTCTACTTGTCAACTTGTCATTTGTCTACTTGTCAAAGTAAAAACGAAATGGCCTTTCTTCGATCAAGTCTCTTAAGTCGTTAACATTTAATAAAAATAAATAAATAAAAAAAAGTCGTAAAGCCTGCTCGCTTATAGAAAAGTACACAATTAGCACACTTCCCGATAATGTCGCTTGAGTACGCGCGATAATAATATTGTCGCTCGCTTGCCCAAATAAAGATTCCTTTCGGAAACACTCACAAGAGGGTCTGAATGGATCTGTTGGCCTTCAGCGCATCTGCCAGATGCTTGGTCCGGCCGATAGTGGACACCACGCCGAGGTTCAGGTTGAGCTGAGCGAGGGAGTGTGACTCTGCGACGCCGCGACACACACGGCCGAAGTCTCGGTCCGACAGCTGACAGCCGCGCACGGACAGCAGACGCACGCTGTTCTCCTTCAGGCTGTCGCAGATGTCTTTCACCTCCGCACAGGACAGCGCCTCTCCGGTTATCTGGATAGAGCCCGGCAGCATCTCGGTGGTGTCAGGCTTGACTAACGCGCATTATGGATCCAGCCGACGCCAGAGCACCAGCGACAGGCTCGGGATAACGCGGAAGGTGGTGCTGCTGTTTCAGCGTTTTGTGCTTCCCCTGTGTCTGCCTCCCGACATGATGCTTGGGGATCCTCAAGGCTTCGGTCTCTGCAGCATGAACGATGATGACGATGCTGGTGCTGTCGGTTACTGTGCATGCACTAAAGGTCGCTCGCATTAGATTGTTCCCATCTCACTAACACCACCATTCAGGCATTAGGCGACTTCAGGCTTGAGGTAATCCGCCTGACAGCTGATGATGGTGGGATTGGCCACAAGGAGAGAAGAACGTGCGTCTGTGTGGACGCGCGCGCGCGCGTGTGAACGGAAAATGGTGCGCGAGGAGTGTTGCCTACATCTATTCCACTGTACCGATTATAACTTGGGTCGTGGAAGTAGGTTGCATATACTGCATTAGAAAATAGATCACTGGGACAAGTTGTCACACATTTTACCCCAGTGAATAATTGACTGTGTAGGTTTTTATTTTTGAAAGTGAATTTCTGACACATACCGACAAATAAATAAATATTTAAATACATAAATTGCAATGTCAAATTGATTAATCGCATCTAACATAATACGATATGTGTATACACATATATATTGTAGCCTATAGCCTACTTTATATGCACGCAAATGGTATATAAAGACAAACTTTTATGTTAGATGCGATTAATCGATTTGACAGCAATAATAAATAGATTAAAATATATATTCACTTTTATTACCTGTGAAAAGAGATAATACAGAATAGGCTACAGTTCAACCACTACCTACATGTCTGTTTCAGACTGTTCTCTGAATGTGTCAGTAGTTTTATTGTGTCCACTTGTTGCAACTGCTTATTAGAAGGTGCATTTAATTGTTCATGCGTATGCACAAATAAGCTTCATCCATCTGCAGCTCTGTGGCACACATGAGGCTTTTGAATAATATATTGAATGGATCCACATGAATGTCACTTGTCTTTCCCTCAGCAACAGTCTGAGGATGTGAAGGTGGATAGTATAACCAATTGTACCCACAGCGTTTCTGGTTGCATGACCCTATCTCTGTGACAGTCTCAGTGAGAGCAGGGAAACGTGAGCCCTGAATTAAACAAACACAATTAATTCCTAATGCAGCCCAGTGTATGGACTCACCTCAGCTTACCCTGATCATCGCAATCACAATGAAACCGCAACCAGGCACAGAAAGAGTGTACACTCTAAAAACTCCTGGGTTATTTCTTCAACCCATTTTCTGGGTTATTTGTGTTGGGTTAAAATTATGGGTTATTTTTGACCCAGGAGTTTTTAGAGTGTACATTTAAATGGAAAGGTGCATTTAAAAATTAAAATGAATTTTGTGTGTGTGTGGAAGATTTAAGTTCCGAGTGACAGTGGTTTGTGTTGTTCCCCTCTGCTACTTAAAAACATTTTCCATCCTGCACACCATGGCATTGTAGTGTCAACAACATTTAGCATTTTTCATAACTTCAGTCTATAGAAATGGTATCAGTGAGTAAAAACAAGTGTTTAACATCCAAAGCTACTCCAGAAGTCATGAATTTATCGCACATATGGCCATATGGACTACTTATGTTACTGTTATGCCATGTTTGGCCTTTTTGGAGCTTTCATGATGACTATGAAAAGACATTGTATGGAAAACAGCTGCATAAAGATTCTTCAAAAATGTCCTTTTGTGTCCCTCTGTAAAAATAGCAGTTTATATGACTTTGTTTGGACCAACAAGTTTCTATAAGTTTTAAGATTGACCTAAATCTTTCTAATAATACAAGAATAGCTTCTTTCACTTAAATATCCATGAATAGGGGTGTCATGCACCTAATTTTATTATTATTATTATTATTATTATTATTATTGTTCAAATGCTGGCTCTAGTCTATAATCAACCATGTAGATATAGATTTTAAACAGTTTATTTCAGGAAGCACAATAGTGTCACCGTCATGTTCAGTTTTGGTTTTCACTCGTCACATGTGTTCCTTTGTTCTCTTTTAGTTCATTATCTTTGTGTATTTAAGTTCGTGCTTGAGTTCAGTTCTTGCTCCTGTATTGTTATGTATCGCACGTTGGCTATTATCCTTGTAATATTTATCTAATAAACCTTGTACCTTCATCATCGTCTTCCTTGAACTTTACAAGTAGGCCCTTGCATTTTTACTTCTATAAGTTTTGTCATAGATCGGGAATGTTTAAAAGCATTTATTCTTTCCTATTCTTTGAAAGCATTTATTTAAAGGGGTCACATCATATTTTAATACCCCAATACCCAACATGAGGGTGAGTAAATAATGATGATAGAATTTTTTAGATTATTGAATTTGTTTTGGGGTAACTGTTCCTTCAAGTTTCAAGATTTACCTGAATATTTGCAAATTGCAATACAAGAAAGGAGATGAGAACAGAGACTGATTCTGCATGCACGTTTTTTTTTTTTTTTTTTTTTAACATAACCACAAATATTATATTAAACAAGAATTTATTTAAAGGGACCATGTCATAATTTTTTATAAGCCCACTAAGATCCACTTATAATGTTCAAGACATTTTATTTTTTATTAAGCTGAATGATTAATACGGCCTAAAATTAACACTCGCCAAACGGCAAATGCTAGTAAAAATCAATGTTGGCGAGTATATGAAACGGTGTCAATCACCAGTAACATTTTTATGAATTCTAACAATGCAATGTTGTGAGAACATGAGAGCAAACATGAACGACGCTCGGATTGATGGACCAGCGCTGCATCAAATGTTTAAGGCATGCCAATTTAAACATGCAAGCGCAAGAAGCAAAAGTTTGAACTCAATTTGTTATTCGCAAGTGGTGTGGGAAGTTTCTGTGCGCAAAAGCGCGCGCCCAGAGCGCTATGACTCAGACAGCGCGCGAATACTGAATTGAGCTGTTTAAAAAAAGTGTGTTTCAACGAGTATCCTAGTAAACATAGTCAAGTCACCTTTATTTATATAGCGCTTTTTACAATACAGATTGTTTCAAAGCAGCTTTACAGTGATAACATGAAAATAATACAACAAAGTTTGTTTTTAGAAGAAAATGGCGTCATCGTCCACCTTAAGTAAGGCAGATCAATAATATCGTTGAATATTAAATGTCCCCAACTAAGCAAGCCATTACTGGTCAGAAGTCAGATTGGATCAGAACATTGAGAATGTTTATCCAGTTGCATCTGGTTGAAGATCGGAGTCACGCCGGTATGGAGACGAGTTTGTTGAGGATCGGTGCCGATGGCTGTCGTGTCGATGAGGCCTTCACAGGGCTGATGAGGCTGACCCTTGAGGAAGGCGTTGTGGTCGTGTCTAGGCGCAGGTCCACCATCTGATCTGGATACGGCCCAGATCTGGCTGACTGCAGTAAACCTCGGAATAAACAGAAAGACTAACATTAGCGTAGATGCCATTCTTCTAGTACATCAGGTCAGGTCAGCATAGTCAGTTAAACAGCTGAGAAAGAAAACACACATGTACAGTATAAGTAGGCTATATTGGATCAGTGCATTAGGTCTTAAAGTGACAGCAGCCTAATAATCCTCAAACAACAAAGGACAGAAAAAATAAATAAATAAATTTGAATCATTTATTAAATTGAAAATAGTGAGTTTTCTCAATTTTGGTGTCATAACTGTCACACTGTCTGTTTTTGCAAAAAAAGTTTCATAATCATAATTCATAAATCCTAATTTCATAATCATATGATGAACTTTACACAGTTTTTGAACTGGACTGAATCAACATTAAACTGTCTTCAGCTGAATAATGGCACTACTGTCTTAGAGCTGCTTTACAGCACAACTGAATTCTGTTTGAGTCATTGATCATTATCCTCCTGTTTATCACTGTAAAGCTGCTTTGAACAATCTGAATTGTATAAAGTGCTATAGAAATAACTTGACTTGACTTTGAAAACAAATCAAATGTGTCTGTGATGACTTGAGGTCTTCTTTCCAGTTTTCAGTCTCTCATGTTCTTGCTCAGACGTGGACAGGTTTGAGTTTCCCGTCAGGATGATATCCATCTAATCCTGTGTCCAACCCTGGAGAAGAAAAGCAAAAGAATTCTTAACTCTGACAGTCTATTACATCCCAGTCTTTGGGCTGAACTTCAGCAAGCCAAATCTGTGATTTCATATCCAATACAAACATTTTATGAACATGTGAACTCATGAATGTCTCTTTTAGAGCTTCTTTAGCCGAACTGAATTCAGTTTTACTAAATGATTCTGTTATTTTCCTGTGTATTACCGTGAAGCTGCTTTGAAACAATAAGTATTGTATAAAGCGCTATTTAAATGAAGGTGACTCGACTATAACAAGAACATCAAAATCAACTCTGGCCACAACAGCCATTTTGACATAATTTTGTGTGTATTTGACTATTCAAGCAATAAGTCTAGAAACTGAACTCTATTCAGGATCGTATGCAGTCTGAGAAGTGGCTTTCTGTGAGTGTGTCAGACAGTGCGAGTGAGTTCATGGTTTATTGCACTTCCTTGCTAACAAAAATACAATGGTAACGGAGTGTAAAATGTTAAATTACTGCATAAATGGGGACAACGCCATGTGTCTGATGTCAGAATAGGCCCCGCCCACAGCAGAGATAACGAGACATGGAGTTAGGAAGGCTAATTAGACGTGCTGAGCAGTCGGAGAATTATCAGTTAAAACAAGTTTCCAAAACACATAAATAACTGCTCTATTGTGGATTTATCCTGCAATGAACTTGTTAGGCAACTTTTGACGTGTGTTTGGCGTCGAGTGTGTTATTTTATATCGAGTTATTTTGACTTTGTATTACCAGGCACAACCGTGATTCATTTGTGCATCGTCTTGTGTTTTATGTAGAACTGATTCATTCTCTATGAAGTGAAACCCCTATTTCCACGTTTTATATCTCCATTGTGCATGTAATGTGTATGTTGTTATTTAATGTGTTTAATGGATTAATTGTGTTATTCATGTAGTATTGTGCATATTCACCACTAGGTGGGGATGTTTCCCTTCACATTTAGTTTAATTGAGTTGTTCAGCATTTCATTGAGTTGATTTGTGATTTAATTCACTGAAAATGTCCTATTATAATTGTCAATGTGCAAAATTGTACTCACTATATGAACACAACGCAAAAAGATTACATTGATTTAAAAATATTAAAAAGAAGAGTACTGTTTTAAATAAATATTTCTAATAAATGTATATTTTTTAACTTAAATATAAAAATGATCATTCTAGAAAACTTCAGATGGCACTTAGAGGCTTTTGCATCTGAACTCTTCATACATATACATATACACCGGTGCTCCAGTTTTAAGTTTAGTTTGATAAACAATTATGGGAACTGCGTTTCTTTCCTTTTGTATTAGGATGGAATAAAACAGTCAGCTGTGTTTAGAAATAGGCCAAATGCATTGCATGGTCTGCACTCTTAACATATCAAGGAGAAGGAGAAACCCTCCATTTCCACACCTCATCATCACGGCGTCTTAGTCATGACAACATCTGCTTTCAGGTCCGACTCCCTCTTTTCTTGATAGAAAAGGTTCTGGGTCCATCAGCTCCATTCACCAGATAACCCTCATCATTCCCAACAGGCTCAACACACTTGGCCAAAAGCCCAATAGCAAACTCAAGCCAATAGTAGACTACTGAGTCTATTGTGAGACCTGAGAGGCTTGATTGTTTCTGATATATCATATTTGTTACCTGTTTAAAATGTGCTTCCACCCGATCCAGCCCGATCTCATGAAAGTGTATAGCACAAATTTTATTTCTTATCTCGTAACCACTTTCCCCATAGCGCCATCGACTCAATGTCTCGTTCCCTGTTCTCAGGAAACATGTTACAGTCGTAACCTGAGACGTTATAGTTATCATCCTTAGTGTGAACTTAGATTAGTCAAAGTTAATTGAACTTAGTTACCTGAACCTAGATTAATCAAAGACATAACTTTTTATTTGTTTTTGGGGAACTATTCCTATAAGCTTCAAGACTGACCTAAATCTTTCTAATAATACAAAAATAGCATCTTTAACTTAAATAACCAATGGGGGTGTCAGACAATAAATTGTATTATTATTATTATTGCCCACAGACTCTAGTCTCATTTATTATAGGGTTGTGTTTTAGACAGGCTGTGTAAGTTTGCAACCATGTAGAAGGAGATTTGAACAAAATAGGCTTTAGCCTTTTCACTTCAAAGTTTTCTCATAGACTGAGACTGTTTAAAAGCATTTCTTCTTTTGTATTCATTGAAAGCATTTATTCAAAGGGGTCATATATACAGATTGGTCATTTATAAAGCACTATATACATAAAGATGACTTGTCTTGACTTTTAAAACAAAGATGTCTTGATGACTTGTTTCCAGTCTTCAGTCTCTCATGTTCTGGCTCAGACGTGGACAGGCTCTGATCTCTAGTGTGGCGCTTGAGTTGCTGTCAGGATGGGGTTGGACTTCAGGCTTCAGGTCAAGTCTCGAGCTCGAGCCCTCCACCAAGGACAGCAAGTATGTTATTTCCTGTCCAATACAAAGATTATATTAGCAAGTCAACTTAATAATGTTTTTGTTTGTTTATTTAAAAAAAAAAGAAAAGCTGATTTACACAACAGAATTGAATTCTTACAATTACCATGAAGCCGCTTTGAAACTATCTGTATTGTTTTAAAACGCTAAGAGAAAACTATCTTTTGTTGTTTTGGACCTGGCTGATGTTCTTACCTTCAATGCCAGGAAACCAGGTCTGGAGCTTCCTTCTGAACTCAGCCTTCTCTTCTTCAGTGTGTTTAAAGTCAGAAACTAGTGAATTAAATGTGCTTCCTGGGGAGACAGTGGACATGAGTGCTTCCTCTTGGGATGAGGCAGGTACAGGTGCTTCCTTGGGGGGCCTTAAGGGCAAAGGTGTCAAGATGACATCCCTTTTCAGATGCAATCTCATATTATTAGGGATCCTCACTTTTTTTTGAGAAGCTTGTGGACATAGTGGCGGGTTGTTTTTACAAGTACAGTTTTTGGATCATCAAAGTTAGGGGGGCAGCTTGGGGGCACCCTGTAGATCCGCCCATGCGAGGCGCGTACAGGTGCTTCCTCTGGGGACGTGGTGGGCAAGTTATTTGGGATCCTCACTTTTCTCCTGAATGAGGGCCTGGCAGGCACAGGTGCTCTCCGTGGAAAGGCAGCGGGCACTGGTGCTTCCTCAGGGGATGCTGCATACATGAGTGCTTCCTCTTGGGACGAGGCGCCAGGGGCGGATCTAGAAAAATATTTATGGGGTGGCGAGAGGGGGGCAGGAATTTTTGAGGGGTGGCAACATATGGCAGACGTATATATACTGAATTTAATCACAGTTACATTGGCCAATAGGGATGGGTATCGTTAAGGGTATTACTACTCTTACCGATACTCCTTATCGATCCGGTACTTTAACAGTATTCTTATCGGTTCTTTTTGTTATATTTAAAAAAAGGGAAAAAATGATTTAGAACATAATTAATATTGCTTTATATTTTGAAATGTAAAATAAATATCTATAGCAAAAGAAAAAGCAATGCTTTAACAAAACAAATAAAACATGCATGTTATGCAGAAGGGTGCAGGCTTTTGTGTTTTATATACAGAAGACATAGGACACCAAAAACCAAGTACAAGCACATGGTCAAACAAAAAAAGTATACAATTAAACAAATAATAGACCCTGTGCTTTAATTTCAGTAATGTCTGACATACTGTTCAGGAGTAATATGTGCTAAAAAGACATCTAATAAAGTCAGATTTAAAATAACACTGCATAGTTTATCATAGATAGATTAAGCTTATATCATTCAAGAGCTGCGACTGATTTTCTCTTTGCCTTTTGTTGTTTGATTCACATTAATGGAGCCATCATCAGCAGGTTTATTAGACTGCTGCCTCTTTAAGACCAAATGCAGATCTAATCATTATTACGCATCATATTTTCTCCCAACTGTTAACACCCATTTAAGACATAAACTGTATTTAAGTGAATAAACTGTTTAAGTGAATCTCCAAGACAGCCATTTTGACATATTTGATCGTTTAGATGTGCACACGAAGCCGTTGCTGGTCTCGTTGCGGTGTGTTTCGGAGCGCGCGCCGCATTTGGAACAGCGTCTATTGCGTCAATTTTGGTACTTTTAATAGCCTTTTATTATCAAACGCGTCCCGCAGTTTAGCAACAGTATAGACTACATTTTACAACAATCAAATCACGAGGGAGCGATTTGACCGCTGATTTTTGCTAACGTAATAGACTCGCTGTTTTTGCTGATGCTGAATCGTCTTTAGCATACAATACATTCATTACAAATGTAACTTTAAGTTAAACGTGTGTTTAAACTACACCTGGGGAAACTCACTTCACCTTCAGAGGCTCTGGGGCAGCTCAGTCTCTCCAGTCGGGTTGCAGGGCCACCGCACCGCAGCAGACTCGCTGTGTGTGAGCCAGACTGAGCGAACGCCGCTCTGCACGTTTGAATCAGGGACGTAGCTAAGTATTTGAGGGGCAGGGGGAGGGGCTAATAATACAATTAAATTCTTCTCTTTTGGTAAATGTATTGTTTAGTTCACTGTTTTGAGAAGCTTGTGGACATGGTGGCGGGTTGTTTTTACAAGTACAGTTTTTGGATCATCAAAGTTAGAGGGGGCAGCTGGGGGGCAAGGCTCTAGAGTGGGGGGGCACCCTGTAGATCCGCCCATGCAAGGCGGGTACAGGTGCTTCCTCTGGAGACGTGGTGGGCACGTTATTTAGGGTTCCTCACTTTTCTCCTGAATGGGGACCTGGCAGGTACAGGTGCTCCCTGTGGGGAGATCATTTATATCATTTTAAAATTAGATAATTCTTATCATAATAAGAGATCATTTTCGACAATTACTCTGAATATCTGGGGGAAATGTGGGTCCCTCTCAATGTCTATGGTGGTTGCAGCCTTAGCTGAAGTTTTTACCTTGGAGGTCAGGAAACCAAGTCTTGCGTTTTCTCTTCAATTCAGCTTTCTCTTCTTCACTGGTTTAGAGTCAGATACTGGAGGAATAAAAAATCATTAAGACACAATTGATGGAAATAATCAATATTAAGAGAGGACAAATTTTTACGTTCAAGAATTTATTTCTGGGGGAAAAAACAAATGAACGAGTATCCTAAATGTTTAAGAGAAATCGTCTCGGTTATGTATGTAACCCTCGTTCCCTGAGTAGGGAACAGAGACGTTACGTTGTGACGACGAATGGGGTTTCGCTTAGAAAGCCTCTCACCTTCGAGTATTATAAAACGGCAGCCTTCTCTTCTTCACTGGTTTAGATTCAGATACTGGTGAAATGAAAAATAATAATTAAGATACAATTGGTGGAAATAATATTAATAATCTAAGAGAAAACAGTATCTTTTGTTGTTGTGGCGCTGGCTGATGTTCTTACCTTCAATGCCAGGAAACCAGGTCTGGAGCTTCTGAACTCAGCCTTCTCTTCTTCAGCGTGTTTAGAGTCAGAAACTACTGAATTAAAAAAAAAAGTGACACAGGTGTCATAATACCAGTTTCGGCCATGGGAGGCGGTATGCGGGCAACATAACCACCAGCCAAACTGCAATACACGAATAACTCGCACGGCTTGTGGGCGTACTTGAACCTGATGTCAATCGTGTGGAAAGTACAGCCCACTACTACATTTCAGTTCAGGGAAGAGAGCGGAAGAATGGCTGAAGCCGTTGGCAAGAGACCCTTACCACCACCACAACCACAACCACCCGCTGCAGGGAAAAAACCGCGCTCGGAATCGCAAATAAAATCTGATAAAAAAAGGAACAGAACCAGAGTAGTAATTGTTCTCCAGCTGTGTTATTGACCTCTTCACGCTGATAAAAAACACTGATTGGTCGATATTATGTATGAGGAATATATTTTGGTAAGTTGTAGCCTACTGTATATTTCAACAGTGTTCGTGTTTTTTTACTATTAGCTAGTAGAGATGATCGGGTCACGTGCGCTAGGGATCTGTCGTGTAACATTTACAAGCGCCAAAACGGTATTTATTGTTTGAATTGCGTAATAAAATTGACAGAATCTGAGAGCTGAGCTTTTTTTTATATCATAACTAACCTGCTCTGTCTAGTCTGTCGGTCTCCGTGTCCTCTTTGCTTCGCGATTTTTCTGTGCGTGAGAAAATGGATGTGTGGCGTGAGAGCGTGTGAAAAGTGTCAATTGCGTGTCTCACGGTGAAAGCGTGAGAGTTGGCAGCTCTGGTTACGTTGGCGCTAGCTTGGTCAACATCAGCGAATGCTGTCTGTCAAATTAATGTAATTCATACTAACAATAAAAATGTAATATGAACAAAACGAATATGAACATATTCACTGGTAAAGGTGAAGGGGAGTAGCTTGAAGATGTCATATTTCAAAATGATCACTTGTTGACATCAACCAACGTTCCTCTGGAGTCAAAACGTCCTCTATTAGGAGTTGGCTCGGCTTCGGCTATGGCTCTAGGGTCGTTGTGAAGGTAGGGGCGGAGCATAGAGACTATGCCGTTTCTCGGTTGTTACTCTAGAGTAGACCTACTCACTTTCTGGAGGTATACTGCCCCCATCTGTTATGGAATGTGGAGTGAATTGATTTTTTGGCGGACATTACACAAGGCACCTTTAAAGGTGAAGTATGTATTGTATTCTGCACTAGTGGCACATTTTTTTAAAAAACCTACGTCATCACGTCATCCCCAACTCAAACTCAGCTCTTACTGGTACTTGTGAAGGCATGTTTCAGGTCCAACATATTAGGAATACTTTTAGCTGTGTCGCATTTGTCTTTATGAACATTGGTCTTTCTGAACGGATGCATGATGATGCTGTATGGTATTAAAGCATGCTTTATAGCGTGTAGCATCACAATGATCTGTTCACTTTGACGAGTTCATGACCTGTTTAATCTCCGAAAGTAGAAATGCAGTGAATTTTGGCTTTCACTTCTGTGACTAAAGCTACATTTCTTATAGTATTTAACTATATATCAAAAATTTTACACACTTCACCTTTAACTGTGTCTGTACTGAGCCTTTTGCTTTATGTATGTGTGTGTTTATCAATGTTATCAATATCATTCACTCACCGTTGGATAAGCTGGTGTTCTGAAAAGTAACTCTGGCTTCTTTGGTTTCCGTTGGATTGTGAAAAGGAGGACATGCGTTCACCATCTCGTACAGCAACACTCCTAGAGCCCAGACATTTGCTGGGACGGCGTGAAATCGAGGTTCTGTGAAGACTTCAGGAGGGCAGTAATCCAGGACTCCTGTAAGCAAGACATTTGTGCATTGTTGAGCAATTCTTTCAAAGTGTCAAATAATCAGCAAGTCATTACATCCAGGTTTCCACACACTCCCAAAATGCTCACCAATGTAAATGTCGCTGTCATAGCCATCACTACTAAGCAGCTGACCAGAGCCAAAGTCTATCAGCTTGAGCTCTAACGTGTCTTTCTTCAACAGGAAATTGTGTGCATGAACATCATTGTGAAAAACGTCATGATCAATGCAGTGTTGCACTGCCAGCACAGCCTGTCGCATGATGACCCGTGCGGTCGCCTCGTCCAGTTGAGGATTACGAATGATAAAGTCCAGCACGCTCTCGCAGGGTTCGGGATACTCCATCACCAGGGTGTATTTTCGAGGGTGCTCAAACCAATCGTGTAGTTGTATGACGTAGGGGCTTATGGGTTCTTGCCTCATCATTAGCAGCAGAGCCACTTCTGTAATGAGAGGTTCGGGACGCCCAGGCTAGAGAAAAGAGAAGAAGACAGAAGATTAGCTGGGTAAAAATCTGAAGAAAACTTCATTTTTAAAGGTACTTTTCTTTGATCTTTGTAGATCCGATCAACAGAGCCTTTCCAGGCTTATTTGTCTATTACATTTACACCTAAAGCTTCCTACAGGTGTACTGACTACAGTAATCAGCACTTAAACAACTAAATACACATTCAGCTTTTGGCCAACTTACAATAGCAAGATAAAGATCGTTGCAAGTCTTGCGCATCCGCTTGATGGCAACCTGCAAAAATGAAAAAAGAAACACTATTCAATAACAGTAACAGCATTCAAGCGCCTGACCTTGCACATAACATTTACGATTTGAGCATCTAAGTATTAAACCATGTGTATTAAATATGTTTTGATGCGTGCAAGAGCAAAATGTTTATACAAATCAGCAAAAACCTTTTTGCCGTCAAATTTGCGTGTTCCCTCGAACACTCTTCCGAATCCTCCGGATCCAATCATCTCTCCCGCGTTATAGAGAGACTCAAAGGAGTCTGAAAAACAAACAGGAAAATATGAGAAATATATGAGCTTGCTAGATCCTTTGTTTTATATTAAAAATATCAATGCAGGTCTAAAAAATAATATTAATATTCTCTGAAAACAAGCCTCAAGATATTTTTAGTGGAAAACAAGAGGATAATACTGTTTAAAACAATAATGACTGCAGATTTACCATGATCTGGCTCGACGCCGGAGTGATCTGGATCAGAATCTGGCTCTGAGTCCAGATCTAGTGGAGGAACGAAAGGCTCCACAACATCCACAGCTTTACTGTCAGAACAGCAGCGGGACAGACTCGTCCACAAGTTCCTGATGAACCAACAAATCCTGTCCATCTTCTTTTGTTTTGTAGGTTTTTCTGAAATAAATAAATAAATAAATAAATAATTAAAAACATCTCTGGCCTCACATTTAACAATGATATAACTTCTATTTTACTGTTAAATTCTTATCTTTAATGTCACAAATCCAAAGTAATGCAAATATTTCCAAGCTATCCGCCTGACGACGCCCTGTTTCTGCTTAATACCTGCATAATCAGCAGCCATATCACCCTGTAGGCCAAGACTGGTTGCCCACTGAAGCTAAGCAGGGCTGAGCCTGGTTAGTACCTGGATGGGAGACCTCCTGAGAAAAACCAGGTTGCTGCTGGAAGAGGTGTTAGTGAGGCCAGCAGGGGGTGCTCACCCTGTGGTCTGTATGGGTCCTAATGCCCCAGTGTAGTGACGGGGACACTATACTGCCAAAAGAGCACCGTCCTTCGGATGAGACGTTAAACCGAGGTCCTGACTCTCTGTGGTCATTAAAAATCCCAGGATGTCCTTCGAAATAGAGTAGGGGTGTAACCCCGGCATACTGGCCAAATTTGCCCCTTGGCCCCTGTCCATCATGGCCTCCTAATCATCCCCATATACTGATTGGCTTCATCACTGTCTCCTCTCCACCAGTAAGCTGGTGTGTGGTGGGCGTTCTGGCGCAATATGGCTGCCGTCGCATCATCCAAGTGGATGCTGCACATTGGTGGTGGTTGAGGAGATTCCCCCATCTATGTAAAGCGCTTTGAGGTCTCAGAAAAAGCGCTATATAAATGTAACGAATTATTATTATTATTATAAACGTCCCTTAGCGGTGACCAACATTTTTCACAATATTAAGTAATAATCATTTTATTTCACGATAATGATAGTTATTTTTTTGTTATTTTATTTGATCTTTTATTAAAAAGAGAGCATACATTTCCAGGCCTCATTTGGCACAGTTCTGGCAATGGTAAAGGTCATATGAGCCATCATGTCTTAAAATATATTTCACATTTATTTTTTATGAAATATAATATATTTAAGTAAACATTGATTTTATTAAATACAGCAATGTCTTATTAAAGACATAACTTAACTGACTCTGTTTACATGAATACTGGTCACAACAGCCATTTTGACACAATTTTGTCAGTATTTGACCATACAAACGCAATACAGAACTCTATTCAGGATCGTGTGTGTGTTTTCGGGTGTGTGTCAGACAGCGCAAGTGAGTTCATGGCTAATTGGCTTAACAAAAATATATTCAAAGAACGTTTTGTCCAACTAAAATATTTCAGAAGAATTTCGCTAAGAAACAGTGAATGTGACCAGACCTTAACTTGTCAAACATTTTAAGCAGTCACCATTCTGCCTTATTTCAGTCTCACCTGTCGAGCTCTTGTTCTCATCCTCCATGGCACCGTGAGCAGTCGGGACGTCTGAAGTCTCGACGGGAACTTGACCAGGCTGTGGAGGACACATCCACTCTTGGAAGCTGTCGGATCTGGACAAACTTCTGTTTCCGCCACTGCCCTGTTCATGTTGGCTCTCAGATCTGTTGTTACTGCTCCTCTTCTCGACGATGTACGTGCCTGTGCTGCTCAAGCTCGACGACAACCCACAAAACCGCCGCACCACATCCCTCACACAGTGGGACAAAGATGGTGTGGACATGATGCCCGGTGGAGAATCTGTGGAAGCAGCTCCACTGGATCTGCCTGAGGCTGGAATATTCCAGACATTTTTAATAATATTAATAATCAATGTCACTGGTCACACCAAAAAAAATGCAACTTTCCATTTTAAGCAGTCATCATTCTGCCTTATTTCAGTCTCACCCGTGGAGCTCTTGTTCACATCCTCCATGGCACCCGGCGCAGTCGGGACGTTTACAGATTGGTCATTTATAAAGCACTATATACATAAAGATGACTTGTCTTGACTTTTAAAACAAAGATGTCTTGATGACTCCTCTCCAGTCTTCAGTCTCTCATGTTCTGGCTCAGACGTGGACAGGCTCTGATCTCTAGTGTGGCGCTTGAGTTGCTGTCAGGATGGGGTTGGACTTCAGGCTTCAGGTCAAGTCTCGAGCTCGAGCCCTCCACCAAGGACAGCAAGTATGTTATTTCCTGTCCAATACAAAGATTATATAAGCAAGTCAACTCATGAATGTTTTTTTGTTTGTTTATTTAAAACAAAAAAAAAGCTGATTTACACAACAGAATTGAATTCTTGGAATTGCATCACTGATTCTGTTATTTTCCTGTTTATTACCATTAAGCCGCTTTGAAACTATCTGTATTGTTTAAAGCACAATATATATATATATATATATATATATATTATATGTGTGTATATATATAAATGAAGGTGACTTGACTATAAAAAGAACATTACAATGAACAAAAATTTGAAAACCTCTCTACAAATAATCCAGAATTGAAGACAAATGCTAATAATCTACTCTCTCTGTTCCACTTCCTCACACCTGAAATCTCTGATCGAGTGAATCTCCTGAAGTTCTCCATCCTACAGTAGATCATTTCTAATCCACTTATGTTGTAAGATCTGCTCTAACGTCGGGCGTTTAGTTGGATCCAGGGTTAGGCACTGTCTAATCAGATCACTGCATTCTGTACACATTTTATCAAGGAGAGAGCTGGTTAGTCATGACCATGTGACACTAATGTTGGCATCTATGAAAGCAGCATCTGAAACATGATTAATATAAGGTCAAGTGTTCTTTATCTTTACTTTAAAGGTGAAGTATGTATTTTCTTCTGCACTAGTGGCACATTGCGAAATTACAAAATAAAGCATATTTTAAAAACCTACGTCATCACATCACAAACGCAGCTCTTACTGGTACTTGTGAAGGATTGTTTCAGGTCCAACATATTAGGAATACTTTTAGCTGTGTTGCATTTGTCTTTATGAACATTTGTCTTTTGATCTGTTCACTTTGACGAGTTCATGACCTGTTTAATCTCCGAAAGCAGAAATGCAGTGAATTTTGGCTTTCACTTCTGTGACTAAAGCTACATTTCTTATAGTATTTAACTATATATAACATTTTTTACACACTTCACCTTTAACTGTGTCTGTACTGAGCCTTTTGCTTTATGTGTGTGTTCATCAATGTTATCAACATCATTCACTCACCGTTGGATAAGCTGGTGTTCTGAAATGTAACTTTGGCTTCTTTGGTTTCCGTTGGATTGTGAAAAGGAGGACATGCGTTCACCATCTCGTACAGCAACACTCCTAGAGCCCAGACATTTGCTGGGACGGCGTGAAATCGAGGTTCTGTGAAGACTTCAGGAGGGCAGTAATCCAGGACTCCTGTAAGCAAGACATTTGTGTGTTGTTGAGCAATTCTTTCAAAGTGTCAAATAATCAGCAAGTCATTACATCCAGGTTTCCACACACTCCCAAAATGCTCACCAATGTAAATGTCGCTGTCGTAGCCATCACTACTAAGCAGCTGACCAGAGCCAAAGTCTATCAGCTTGAGCTCTAACGTGTCTTTCTTCAACAGGAAATTGTGCGCATGAACATCATTGTGAAAAACGTCATGATCAATGCAGTGTTGCACTGCCAGCACAGCCTGTCGCATGATGACCCGTGCGGTCGCCTCGTCCAGTTGAGGATTACGAATGATAAAGTCCAGCACGCTCTCGCAGGGTTCGGGATACTCCATCACCAGGGTGTATTTTCGAGGGTGCTCAAACCAATCGTGTAGTTGTATGACGTAGGGGCTTATGGGTTCTTGCCTCATCATTAGCAGCAGAGCCACTTCTGTAATGAGAGGTTCGGGACGCCCAGGCTAGAGAAAAGAGAAGAAGACAGAAGATTAGCTGGGTAAAAATCTGAAGAAAACTTCATTTTTAAAGGTACTTTTCTTTGATCTTTGTAGATCCGATCAACAGAGCCTTTCCAGGCTTATTTGTCTATTACATTTACACCTAAAGCTTCCTACAGGTGTACTGACTACAGTAATCAGCACTTAAACAACTAAATACACATTCAGCTTTTGGCCAACTTACAATAGCAAGATAAAGATCGTTGCAAGTCTTGCGCATCCGCTTGATGGCAACCTGCAAAAATGAAAAAAGAAACACTATTCAATAACAGTAACAGCATTCAAGCGCCTGACCTTGCACATAACATTTACGATTTGAGCATCTAAGTATTAAACCATGTGTATTAAATATGTTTTGATGCGTGCAAGAGCAAAATGTTTATACAAATCAGCAAAATCAGCAAAAACCTTTTTGCCGTCAAATTTGCGTGTTCCCTCGAACACTCTTCCGAATCCTCCGGATCCAATCATCTCTCCCGCGTTATAGAGAGACTCAAAGGAGTCTGAAAAACAAACAGGAAAATATGAGAAATATATGAGCTTGCTAGATCCTTTGTTTTAGATTAAAAATATCAGTGCAGGTCGAAAAAATAATATTAATATTCTCTGAAAACAAGCCTCAAGATATCTTTAGTGGAAAACAAGAGGATAATACTGTTTAAAACAATAATGACTGCAGATTTACCATGATCTGGCTCGACGCCGGAGTGATCTGGATCAGAATCTGGCTCTGAGTCCAGATCTAGTGGAGGAACGAAAGGCTCCACAACATCCACAGCTTTACTGTCAGAACAGCAGCGGGACAGACTCGTCCACAAGTTCCTGATGAACCTACAAATCCTGTCCATCTTCTTTTGTTTTGTAGGTTTTTCTGAAATAAATAAATAAATAAATAATTAAAAACATCTCTGACCTCACATTTAACAATGATATAACTTCCATTTTACTGTTAAATTCATATCTTTAATGTCACAATTCCAAAGTAATGCAAATATTTCCAAGCTATCCGCCTGACGACGCCCTGTTTCTGCTTAATACCTGCATAAATGTCCCTTAGCGGTGACCAACATTTTTCACAATATTAAGTAATAATCATTTTATTTCACGATAATGAAAATCACGATTTTTTTGTTATTTTGTTTGATCTTTTATTAAAAAGAGAGCATACATTTCCAGGCCTCATTTGGCACAGTTCTGGCAATGGTAAAGGTCATATGAGCCATCATGTCATAAAATATATTTCACATTTATTTTTTATGAAATATAATATATTTAAGTAAACATTGATTTTATTAAATACAGCAATGTCTTATTAAAGACATAACTTAACCGACTCTGTTTACATGAATACTGGTCACAACAGCCATTTTAACACAATTTTGTCAGTATTTGACCACACAAACGCAATACAGAACTCTATTCAGGATCGTGCGTGTGTTTTCGGGTGTGTGTCAGACAGCGCAAGTGAGTTCATGGCTAATTGGCTTAACAAAAATATACGTTTTGTCCAACTAAAATATTTCAGAAGAATTTCGCTAAGAAACAGTGAATGTGACCAGACCTTAACTTGTCAAACATTTTAAGCAGTCACCATTCTGCCTTATTTCAGTCTCACCTGTCGAGCTCTTGTTCTCATCCTCCATGGCACCGTGAGCAGTCGGGACGTCTGAAGTCTCGACGGGAACTTGACCAGGCTGTGGAGGACACATCCACTCTTGGAAGCTGTCGGATCTGGACAAACTTCTGTTTCCGCCACTGCCCTGTTCATGTTGGCTCTCAGATCTGTTGTTACTGCTCCTCTTCTCGACGATGTACGTGCCTGTGCTGCTCAAGCTCGACGACAACCCACAAAACCACCTCTTCACATTCCCCACAGAGCGGGACAAAGATGGTGTGGACATGATGCCCAGTGGAGAATCTGTGGAAGCAGCTCCACTGGATCTGCCTGAGGCTGGAATATTCCAGACATTTTTTATAATATTAATAATCAATGTCACTGGTCACACCAAAAAAAATGCAACTTTACATTTTAAGCAGTCATCATTCTGCCTTATTTCAGTCTCACCTGTGGAGCTCTTGTTCTCATCCTCCATGGCACCCGGCGCAGTCGCGACGTTTGAAGTCTTCATTGGCTCGACGGGAACTTGACCAGGCAGTGGAGGACACATCCACTCTTGGAACATTTCTAATAATATTAATAATCAATGTCAGTGGTCACACCCCCAAAAAATGCAACTTTCTATTTTCAATGACAAATAATTTATGATTCTTTAATAAAAGCCTATTCTGACCTCTGCGAGAGCGTTTGGATGAAGTGGACGGACGTCCATCATCTGGCCTCTGCAACTCTCTCTTCCTCTGAGCCGGACCTGTGGACACAGAAACAAACTCACAAGACAGAGGTGTTAAATGTCCAGGAATAAGCTCCTGGCTCTGTGCCTGACTCGGGCCTGGCATCCTCCTTCAAACTGTAATAAAAACAATACAAAATAATACAATAAAATAAAATTCTCCTCAGAAAAAACCCTCCCCCAAAAAATAAAATAAAATAAATAATAAAATAAAACTCCAAACTCCCTCTAAATTTAGAAAAGAACAATCAAACAGAAGTGTCCTCAGAAATAATATGATAAAACTATAAAAAAAACTATGTAAATGATTATATCCTCCGATCTCCTTCTAGAATAAAAGTCTCCTCTCTGAAATCCTCCAAACAGCTTCAAAATCGCAAGATCAGCACAGAAAATATTCAGCAGAAGTCTCTGAATTCGCCTCGCCTCAACCAACAGAAAGCGATCTAGCCTGTTGATATTTGCAGACAGAATTCATAACACGCGTCGCAATAACGAATTCATAACACGCGTCGCTATAGCAACAAAAATTCGAAGCATTACAGTTACAGTATTATTCGAAATACCTGAAGTCGCGCGCGTGAGCAGAGCGCGTGAGCGCACATCGCATCTGGAAACAAACTGAATCAGGACTGAATGTTATTGTTAAATAACCATTTAACAAGTGATATAATAATGTATCATAACTGCTTAGCTAAAAAAGTAATATGTTAAAGCATGAAATAAAGGTACCACGAATCAGTGAATTGAGTTTGATGTGGGTATATTATTAAATCAGTAATAAAAAATATATATAAAAAATGTGTAATCGTTCAAAAAAGTATTAGACATTTATGTCAATGCGATTCAGAGACGAATACTAATGTTGTCCACCAGAGGGAGCCACAGAATAGCAAGTTAAAAGACTATGAAAATTGTTCAATAACTTGTAGTCAAAATAGCATATACATTCATTATAGTTGAATAAAGGCCAATAATGAGTTTGCAAAAACTTACAGACCATGATTTTTTATTTTTTTTATTTTAATGATATTGACAACATATTTGTCAAGCTGCAGACATGACAGAATTTATGTCCAATTGAAGAAGAGGCACTATATTAACTGTCTACTTTTATATAGTACATATATATTATTAATACTTCCATAAAGAGACACTTAAAAACACTTTTTGTTCACTGCTTGAACACCGACGATCGCCTCAAGTTAAACTGCATTGTTTCATTGACCTTCTGTGTCATTGCCCACAACGCTGACGCAACAGGACTTTGAAACAGCAAACAGCTAAAACAATAAAGGCGTGACTTACATCGCATCCAGCTAGCCAACTCCGTCCAAGCTCCATCATCCTTATTTCTTCTTCGTTTGAACGCCATGAGAAAGGATTTTGTAAAGATAAAACCGATTTTAAATTCATCTTGAAAGAGATATATTGCGCCTGGCTTGAAAGTCGAGAACGGTCCAATCACACACGGCCAAAATATTAAAAAACAACTTTGATTCGCTGAAATCAAAAGTGGGAGGGTCTGGCACAAGGCCAATCTGAAACAAACCGATTAGAGCTCGGCCTCAAGTCACATGCGTTTAAAACAAAAATACGCAGCAGAATAATTAGGCACGTTGATTTTTTGATCAATTTTTTTTTCTCCAGGCACATTTTACCAATTCCAAACCACATTAATCGTAATAACTACTATTTATTTTGTACTGAATCATTTATAAGTGATATATAATTGTTCATGAAGGCTGGAAATGAAAAACGCCTTGTATTATGAATAATTATTAGGCAAGTTTTCTTTTACAGATAAAAATTAATCCACATATTGTTGAGCCTTTACCTCTTTTGTGAATACTGACCAATTAAACCTACTGAAAAGAGCTTGTGACTAAACCTCATAACTCCATTGGATCCTCAAATCCTCGATCAAACCTCATAACGGGGGATTTCGGACAGCCGTTGAGCGTCGTTTTGAGCAGTCGGAGAATTATCAGTTAAAAGTGTCTAAAACACATAAATAACTGCTCTATTGTGGATTTATCCTGCAATGAACATGTTAGGCAACTTTTGACATGTGTTTGGCGTCGAGTGTGTTATTTTATATCGAGTTATTTTGCCTTTGTATTACCAGGCACAACCGTGATTCATTTGTGCATCGTCTTGTGTTTTATGTAGAACTGATTAATTCTCTATGAAGTGAAACCCCTATTTCCACGTTTTATATCTCCATTGTGCATGTAATATGTATAAAATATGTTGTTATATAATGTGTTTAATGGATTAATTGTTTTATTCATGTAGTATTGTGCATATTCACCACTAGGTGGGGATGTTTCCCTTCACATTTAGTTTAATTGAGTTGTTCAGCATTTCATTGAGTTGATTTGTGATTTAATTCACTGAAAATGTATTATAATTGTCAATGTGCAAAATTGTACTCACTATATGAACACAACGCAAAAAGATTACATTGATTTAAAAATATTAAAAAGAAGAGTACTGTTTTAAATAAATATTTCTAATAAATGTATATTTTTTTAACTTAAATATAAAAATGATCATTCTAGAAAACTTCAGATGGCACTTAGAGGCTTTTGCATCTGAACTCTTCATACATATACATATACATATACACCGGTGCTCCAGTTTTAAGTTTAGTTTGATAAACAATTATGGGAACTGCGTTTCTTTCCATTTGTATTAGGATGGAATAAAACAGTCAGCTGTGTTTAGAAATAGGCCAAATGCATTGCATGGTCTGCACTCTTAACATATCAAGGAGAAGGAGAAACCCTCCATTCCCACACCTCATCATCACGGCGTCTTAGTCATGACAACATCTGCTTTCAGGTCTGACTCCCTCTTTTCTTGATAGAAAAGGTTCTGGGTCCATCAGCTCCATTCACCAGATAACCCTCATCATTCCCAACAGGCTCAACACACTTGGCCAAAAGCCCAATAGCAAACTCAAGCCAATAGTAGACTACTGAGTCTATTGAGACCTGAGAGGCTTGATTGTTTCTGATATATCATATTTGTTACCTGTTTAAAATGTGCTTCCACCCGATCTCATGAAAGTGTATAGCACAAATTTTATTTCTTATCTCATAACCACTTTCCCCATAGTGTCATCGACTCAATGTCTCGTTCCCTGTTCTCAGGAAACGTGTTACAGTCGTAACCTGAGACGTTATAGTTATCATCCTTAGTGTGAACTTAGATTAGTCAAAGTTAATTGAACTTAGTTACCTGAACCTAGATTAATCAAAGACATAACTTTTTATTTGTTTTTGGGGAACTATTCCTATAAGCTTCAAGACTGACCTAAATCTTTCTAATAATACAAAAATAGCATCTTTAACTTAAATAACCAATGGGGGTGTCAGGCAATAAATTGTATTATTATTATTATTATTGCCCACAGACTCTAGTCTCATTTATTATAGGGTTGTGTTTTAGACAGGCTGTGTAAGTTTGCAACCATGTAGAAGGAGATTTGAACAAAATAGGCTTTAGCCTTTTCACTTCAAAGTTTTCTCATAGACTGAGACTGTTGAAAAGCATTTCTTCTTTTGTATTCATTGAAAGCATTTATTCAAAGGGGTCATATATACAGATTGGTCATTTATAAAGCACTATATACATAAAGATGACTTGTCTTGACTTTTAAAACAAAGATGTCTTGATGACTTGTTTCCAGTCTTCAGTCTCTCATGTTCTGGCTCAGACGTGGACAGGCTCTGATCTCTAGTGTGGCGCTTGAGTTGCTGTCAGGATGGGGTTGGACTTCAGGCTTCAGGTCAAGTCTCGAGCTCGAGCCCTCCACCAAGGACAGCAAGCATGTTATTTCCTGTCCAATACAAAGATTATATTAGCAAGTCAACTTATGAATGTTTTTGTTTTTGTTTATTTAAAAAAAAAAAAAAGCTGATTTACACAACAGAATTGAATTCTTACAATTACCATGAAGCCGCTTTGAAACTATCTGTATTGTTTAAAACGCAATACACACACACATATATATATATATATATATATATATATATATATATATATATATATATATATATATATATCTAAGAGAAAACTATCTTTTGTTGTTTTGGACCTGGCTGATGTTCTTACCTTCAATGCCAGGAAACCAGGTCTGGAGCTTCCTTCTGAACTCAGCCTTCTCTTCTTCAGTGTGTTTAAAGTCAGAAACTAGTGAATTAAATGTGCTTCCTGGGGAGACAGTGGACATGAGTGCTTCCTCTGAGGATGAGGCAGGTACAGGTGTTTCCTCTGAGGATGAGGCAGGTACAGGTGTTTCCTCTTGGGATGAGGCAGGTACAGGTGTTTCCTCTTGGGATGAGGCAGGTACAGGTGCTTCCTCTTGGGATGAGGCAGGTACAGGTGCTTCCTTGGGGGGCCTTAAGGGCAAAGGTGTCAAGATGACATCCCTTTTCAGATGCAATCTCATATTATTAGGGATCCTCACTTTTTTTTGAGAAGCTTGTGGACATAGTGGCGGGTTGTTTTTACAAGTACAGTTTTTGGATCATCAAAGTTAGGTGGGCAGCTGGGGGCACCCTGTAGATCCGCCCATGCGAGGCGCGTACAGGTGCTTCCTTTTGGGGACGTGGTGGGCAATTATTTGGGATCCTCACTTTTCTCCTGAATGAGGGCCTGGCAGGTACAGGTGCTCCCCGTGGAAAGGCAGCGGGCACTGGTGCTTCCTCAGGGGATGCTGCATACATGAGTGCTTCCTCTTGGGACGAGGCGCCAGGGGCGGATCTAGAAAAATATTTATGGGGTGGCGAGAGGGGGGCAGGAATTTTTGAGGGGTGGCAACATATGGCAGACGTATATATACTGAATTTAATCACAGTTACATTGGCCAATAGGGATGGGTATCGTTAAGGGTATTACTACTCTTACCGATACTCCTTATCGATCCGGTACTTTAACAGTATTCTTATCGGTTCTTTTTGTTATATTTAAAAAAAGGGAAAAAATGATTTAGAACATAATTAATATTGCTTTATATTTTGAAATGTAAAATAAATATCTATAGCAAAAGAAAAAGCAATGCTTTAACAAAACAAATAAAACATGCATGTTATGCAGAAGGGTGCAGGCTTTTGTGTTTTATATACAGAAGACATAGGACACCAAAAACCAAGTACAAGCACATGGTCAAACAAAAAAAGTATACAATTAAACAAATAATAGACCCAGTGCTTTAATTTCAGTAATGTCTGACATACTGTTCAGGAGTAATATGGGCTAAAAAGACATCTAATAAAGTCAGATTTAAAATAACACTGCATAGTTTATCATAGATAGATTAAGCTTATATCATTCAAGAGCTGCGACTGATTTTCTCTTTGCCTTTTGTTGTTTGATTCACATGAATGGAGCAATCGTCAGCAGGTTTATTAGACTGCTGCCTCTTTAAGACCAAATGCAGATCTAATCATTATTACACATCATATTTTCTCCAACTGTTAACACCCATTTAAGACATAAACTGTATTTAAGTGAATAAACTGTTTAAGTGAATCTCCAAGACAGCCATTTTGACATATTTGATCGTTTAGATGTGCACAGGAAGCCGTTGCTGGTCTCGTTGCGGTGTGTTTCGGAGCGCGCGCCACATTTGGAACAGCGTCTATTGCGTCAATTTTGGTACTTTTAATAGCCTTTTATTATCAAACGCGTCCCGCAGTTTAGCAACAGTATAGACTACATTTTACAACAATCAAATCACGAGGGAGCGATTTGACCGCTGATTTTGGCTAACGTAATAGACTCGCTGTTTTTGCTGATGCTGAATCGTCTTTAGCATACAATACATTCATTACAAATGTAACTTTAAGTTAAACGTGTGTTTAAACTACACCTGGGGAAACTCACTTCACCTTCAGAGGCTCTGGGGCAGCTCAGTCTCTCCAGTCGGGTTGCAGGGCCACCGCACCGCAGCAGACTCGCTGTGTGTGAGCCAGACTGAGCGAACGCCGCTCTGCACGTTTGAATCAGGGACGTAGCTAAGTATTTGAGGGGCAGGGGGAGGGGCTAATAATACAATTAAATTGTTCTCTTTTGGTAAATGTATTGTTTAGTTCACTGTTTTGAGAAGCTTGTGGACATGGTGGCGGGTTGTTTTTACAAGTACAGTTTTTGGATCATCAAAGTTAGAGGGGGCAGCTGGGGGGCAAGGCTCTAGAGTGGGGGGGCACCCTGTAGATCCGCCCATGCAAGGCGGGTACAGGTGCTTCCTCTGGAGACGTGGTGGGCACGTTATTTGGGATCCTCACTTTTCTCCTGAATGGGGACCTGGCAGGTACAGGTGCTCCCTGTGGGGAGATAATTTATATCATTTTAAAATTAGATAATTCTTATCATAATAAGAGATCATTTTCGACAATTACTCTGAATATCTGGGGGAAATGTGGGTCCCTCTCAATGTCTATGGTGGTTGCAGCCTTAGCTGAAGTTTTTACCTTGGAGGTCAGGAAACCAAGTCTTGCGTTTTCTCTTCAATTCAGCTTTCTCTTCTTCACTGGTTTAGAGTCAGATACTGGAGGAATAAAAAATCATTTAGACACAATTGATGGAAATAATCAATATTAAGAGAGAACAAATTTTTACGTTCAAGAATTTATTTCTGGGGGAAAAAACAAATGAACGAGTATCCTAAATGTTTAAGAGAAATCGTCTCGGTTATGTATGTAACCCTCGTTCCCTGAGTAGGGAACAGAGACGTTACGTTGTGACGACGAATGGGGTTTCGCTTAGAAAGCCTCTCACCCAGATAAGGTTAAACAACTGAAAACAGTCACCAGGCACCCCATAGTTTGTAATATGATTAGAGTATGGTACGAAGTTAGAGAGTACATGAAAATAGCTGACTCTTTATCCCAGTATAGCCCCATTTGGGGCAATACATTATTCAAACCAGGCACGAAGGACTCAGGATTCCGACTGTGGGTTGAAAAAGGATTAAGCAAAATTAGTGATCTTTTTGAGGAGGGAATGTTGATGTCGTTTGAGCAGGTATCTGCTAAGTATAATATTCCAAGAAAACATTTCTTTAAATACTTACAGATAAGGAGTTTTGTTCTTTCTATGCAGAACCAATCATTAAACTTGCCAGTACTTTCTTCTTTGGAGGAATTAATTAATAAGAAATGCAATAATAAAGGATTAATATCAGTTTTTTACAACTGGCTTGTATCAGGATCTACTGAATCATCAACCCCGAAACTTGAATTATGGAAGATGGGATTGAATGAGGATATATCTGAGGATGAATGGAGACAAGTCTGTAAAAACTCTCAGAAACAGTTAGGTAGCGTTAGCTTAAAACTTCTTCAATATAATTGGTTGATGCAGACTTACATTACTCCTGTCAAGCTAAATAGATTTAATACAAATATTCCTGATACATGCTTTAAATGTAGAGAGGCTCAAGGTTCATTTGTGCATTGTGTTTGGGAATGCAACATTATTAGAGACTTTTGGGTGGAAGTGATTAATATTACAAAGATAATTTTACCCTTGAATATTCCTCTAGATGCAAAAATGATTTTGCTACATTTATATCCAAAGAACCTTAAACTAAATCTTGAACAGCGTAAATTTATAGATTATGCTATACTACAAGCTAAAAGAATGATAGCTCTTAGCTGGAAAAGGCCTGATCCACCAACTATTGGAACTTGGATTAATGCCATGGCACAGTGTATGGCCATGGAAAAAATAACATATTTTATTAAAAACAAAATGGATGTGTATGAAGAAATATGGAAACCGTTTAATTACTACATTAACAACAATAATATTGGTCATTTACTACAGGAGATGTAACTATGTATAGTGTTTGATTGTTTTTTTGTTTCGTTTTGTTTTGCTGGAAAAGGTCACTTTTATGTGTAAAGTACAGTAATGTAGCCTATATTTGGTTTTTGGGTGCCTTGCAATATGTGTTTTGCATTTAGATTGTCTCTTGTGTGAGACTTTTTTGCATTTCTATATGGGAGAAGAGAGTGAAGTTCTCTTGTTGGGGTGGGAAATAACTGTGACGAAATGGAAATGTGTTTCTCTGTTTTCTGCCTTGCATAATCAAAAACAATAAACACATTGTTCAAAAAAAAAAGAAAGCCTCTCACCTTCGAGTATTATAAAACGGCAGCCTTCTCTTCTTCACTGGTTTAGATTCAGATACTGGTGAAATGAAAAAATAATAATTAAGATACAATTGGTGGAAATAATATATTAATAATCTAAAAGAAAACAGTATCTTTTGTTGTTGTGGCGCTGGCTGATGTTCTTACCTTAAATGCCAGGAAACCAGGTCTGGAGCTTCTGAACTCAGCCTTCTCTTCTTCAGCGTGTTTAGAGTCAGAAACTACTGAATTAAAAAAAAAAATCATTAAGTGACACAATTGGTGAAAATAATATATATATATATAAATGAAGGTGACTTGACTATAAAAAGAACATTACAATGAAAAAAAAATTTGAAAACCTCTCTACAAATAATCCAGAATTGAAGACAAATGCTAATAATCTACTCTCTCTGTTCCACTTCCTCACACCTGAAATCTCTGATCGAGTGAATCTCCTGAAGTTCTCCATCCTACAGTAGATCATTTCTAATCCACTTATGTTGTAAGATCTGCTCTAACGTCGGGCGTTTAGTTGGATCCAGGGTTAGGCACTGGCTAATCAGATCACTGCATTCTGTACACATTTTATCAAGGAGAGAGCTGGTTAGTCATGACCATGTGACACTAATGTTGGCATCAATAGCCGCTTTCCGACCAAGTAGTTCTAGGAACTGTCCACTTCTAAAGAGTTCTATGAACTACTCTCCCCCAAACTCGGTTTTGCTGTTTGCGTTCGCACTGGTCAAGTGGCCAAAGGAACTGGTAGGAGGGGTAAGGGAGTGACGCAAGCACAGTGACTTTTATTTTGACGGCGCGACGGACCTTTATTTTGGCGGCGCTGAGAACGCCAGAGCAAACAATGCTCGCATTCTCTGTGTTCATTAGTTAGCGATCTGTCTAACAGTACTGTTTAATATCTTATTAGATAGAACTGTTATAGAAAGTAGACAGTATATGGAAAAAGGTTATTAGCCTATGCCGTGTGGTTGATGTCCAGTGTTGCTAGCTGAGCAGATAAACATAATCATGTTTGACTTGGTACCCTCAAAGTTGCGTTGGATTTTCTCTTCAGCATAAAGGTTTAGAGACCCATCTATCACTGTTTTCCATGTTTAAACTTTGTATAGTTAGTTTATGGAGTAAATATATAGGCTATAATCTGTGTGTTTACATTCTAGCTGTTTTAAAAATGGCGGGTGCTGGTGTTCCGCGTGCGTTCGGTGAATCAACGTACACTAAACGTCACGGATAGTTCCTATAGTGCTGGTTTAGACCCTACTCTGAAGTAGGACCCAAATTAGTTCCTACAAATGGAGTTCCTAGAACTAAAATCATTCCTAGTTCCTGCGGTGCGAACACGCCGACATCCGGGTACTTTAGCCAATAGTTCTAGGAACTGTGAAAAGGTTCCTCCGGTCGGAAAGCGGCTTATGAAAACAGCATCTGAAACATGATTAATATAAGGTCAAGTGTTCTTTATCTTTACTTTAAAGGTGAAGTATGTATTTTCTTCTGCACTAGTGGCACATTGCAAAATTACAAAATAAAGCATAATTTAAAAAACCTACATCATCACGTCATCCCCAACTCAAACATCACAAACGCAGCTCTTACTGGTTCTTGTGAAGGCATGTTTCAGGTCCAACATATTAGGAATACTTTTAGCTGTGTTGCATTTGTCTTTATGAACATTTGTCTTTATGAACATTTGTCTTTTGATCTGTTCACTTTGACGAGTTCATGACCTGTTTAATCTCCGAAAGTAGAAATGCAGTGAATTTTGGCTTTCACTTCTGTGACTAAAGCTACATTTCTTATAGTATTTAACTATATATAAAAAATTTTACACACTTCACCTTTAACTGTGTCTGTACTGAGCCTTTTGCTTTATGTATGTGTGTGTTCATCAATGTTATCAACATCATTCACTCACCGTTGGATAAGCTGGTGTTCTGAAATGTAACTTTGGCTTCTTTGGTTTCCGTTGGATTGTGAAAAGGAGGACATGCGTTCACCATCTCGTACAGCAACACTCCTAGAGCCCAGACATTTGCTGGGACGGCGTGAAATCGAGGTTCTGTGAAGACTTCAGGAGGGCAGTAATCCAGGACTCCTGTAAGCAAGACATTTGTGTGTTGTTGAGCAATTTTTTCAAAGTGTCAAATAATCAGCAAGTCATTACATCCAGGTTTCCACACACTCCCAAAATGCTCACCAATGTAAATGTCGCTGTCGTAGCCATCACTACTAAGCAGCTGACCAGAGCCAAAGTCTATCAGCTTGAGCTCTAACGTGTCTTTCTTCAACAGGAAATTGTGCGCATGAACATCATTGTGAAAAACGTCATGATCAATGCAGTGTTGCACTGCCAGCACAGCCTGTCGCATGATGACCCGTGCGGTCGTTTCGTCCAGTTGAGGATTACGAATGATAAAGTCCAGCACGCTCTCGCAGGGTTCGGGATACTCCATCACCAGGGTGTATTTTCGAGGGTGCTCAAACCAATCGTGTAGTTGTATGACGTAGGGGCTTATGGGTTCTTGCCTCATCATTAGCAGCAGAGCCACTTCTGTAATGAGAGGTTCGGGACGCCCAGGCTAGAGAAAAGAGAAGAAGACAGAAGATTAGCTGGGTAAAAATCTGAAGAAAACTTCATTTTTAAAGGTACTTTTCTTTGATCTTTGTAGATCCGATCAACAGAGCCTTTCCAGGCTTATTTGTCTATTACATTTACACCTAAAGCTTCCTACAGGTGTACTGACTACAGTAATCAGCACTTAAACAACTAAATACACATTCAGCTTTTGGCCAACTTACAATAGCAAGATAAAGATCGTTGCAAGTCTTGCGCATTCGCTTGATGGCAACCTGCAAAAATGAAAAAAGAAACACACTATTCAATAACAGTAACAGCATTCAAGCGCCTGACCTTGCACATAACATTTACGATTTGAGCATCTAAGTATTAAACCATGTGTATTAAATATGTTTTGATGCGTGCAAGAGCAAAATGTTTATACAATTCAGCAAAATCAGCAAAAACCTTTTTGCCGTCAAATTTGCGTGTTCCCTCGAACACTCTTCCGAATCCTCCGGATCCAATCATCTCTCCCGCGTTATAGAGAGACTCAAAGGAGTCTGAAAAACAAACAGGAAAATATGAGAAATATATGAGCTTGCTAGATCCTTTGTTTCATATTAAGAATATCAGTGCAGGTCGAAAAAATAATATTAATATTCTCTGAAAACAAGCCTCAAGATATCTTTAGTGGAAAACAAGAGGATAATACTGTTTAAAACAATAATGACTGCAGATTTACCATGATCTGGCTCGACGCCGGAGTGATCTGGATCAGAATCTGGCTCTGAGTCCAGATCTAGTGGAGGAACGAAAGGCTCCACAACATCCACAGCTTTACTGTCAGAACAGCAGCGGGACAGACTCGTCCACAAGTTCCTGATGAACCTACAAATCCTGTCCATCTTCTTTTGTTTTGTAGGTTTTTCTGAAAAAAACAACAAAAAAAATTAGAAACATCTCTGACCTCACATTTAACAATGATATAACTTCCATTTTACTGTTAAATTCTTATCTTTAATGTCACAAATCCAAAGTAATGCAAATATTTCCAAGCTATCCGCCTGACGACGCCCTGTTTCTGCTTAATACCTGCAGAAATGTCCCTTAGCGGTGACCAACATTTTTCACAATATTAAGTAATAATCATTTTATTTCACGATAATGATAGTTATTTTTTTGTTATTTTGTTTGATCTTTTATTAAAAAGAGAGCATACATTTCCAGGCCTCATTTGGCACAGTTCTGGCAATGGTAAAGGTCATATGAGCCATCATGTCTTAAAATATATTTCACATTTATTTTTTATGAAATATAATATATTTAAGTAAACATTGATTTTATTAAATACAGCAATGTCTTATTAAAGACATAACTTAACCGACTCTGTTTACATGAATACTGGTCACAACAGCCATTTTGACACAATTTTGTCAGTATTTGACGATACAAACGCAATACAGAACTCTATTCAGGATCATGTGTGTGTTTTCCGGTGTGTGTCAGACAGCGCAAGTCAGTTCATGGCTAATTGGCTTAACAAAAATATATTCAAAGAACATTTTGTCCAACTAAAATATTTCAGAAGAATTTCGCTAAGAAACAGTGAATGTGACCAGACCTTAACTTGTCAAACATTTTAAGCAGTCACCATTCTGCCTTATTTCAGTCTCACCTGTCGAGCTCTTGTTCTCATCCTCCATGGCACCGTGAGCAGTCGGGACGTCTGAAGTCTCGACGGGAACTTGACCAGGCTGTGGAGGACACATCCACTCCTGGAAGCTGTCGGATCTGGACAAACTTCTGTTTCCGCCACTGCCCTGTTCATGTTGGCTCTCAGATCTGTTGTTACTGCTCCTCTTCTCGACGATGTACGTGCCTGTGCTGCTCAAGCTCGACGACAACCCACAAAACCGCCACACCACATCCCTCACACAGTGGGACAAAGATGGTGTGGACATGATGCCCGGTGGAGAATCTGTGGAAGCAGCTCCACTGGATCTGCCTGAGGCTGGAATATTCCAGACATTTTTAATGATATTAATAATCAATGTCACTGGTCACACCAAAAAAAAAAAAATGCAACTTTCCATTTTAAGCAGTCATCATTCTGCCTTATTTCAGTCTCACCTGTGGAGCTCTTGTTCTCATCCTCCATGGCACCGTGAGCAGTCGGGACGTTTACAGATTGGTCATTTATAAAGCACTATATACATAAAGATGACTTGTCTTGACTTTTAAAACAAAGCAAAAGTGGCTGTGATGACTTGATGACTCCTCTCCAGTCTTCAGTCTCTCATGTTCTGGCTCAGACGTGGACAGGCTCTGATCTCTAGTGTGGCGCTTGAGTTCCTGTCAGGATGGGGTTGGACTTCAGGCTTCAGGTCAAGTCTCGAGCTCGAGCCCTCCACCAAGGACAGCAAGTATGTTATTTCCTGTCCAATACAAAGATTATATAAGCAAGTCAACTCATGAATGTTTTTTTGTTTGCTTATTTAAAACAAAAAAAAAGCTGATTTACACAACAGAATTGAATTCTTGGAATTGCATCACTGATTCTGTTATTTTCCTGTTTATTACCATGAAGCCACTTTGAAACTATCTGTATTGTTTAAATCACAATATATATATATATTATATGTGTGTATATATATAAATGAAGGTGACTTGACTATAAAAAGAACATTACAATGAACAAAAATTTGAAAACCTCACTACAAATAATCCAGAATTGAAGACAAATGCTAATAATCTACTCTCTCTGTTCCACTTCCTCACACCTGAAATCTCTGATCGAGTGAATCTCCTGAAGTTCTCCATCCTACAGTAGATCATTTCTAATCCACTTATGTTGTAAGATCTGCTCTAACGTCGGGCGTTTAGTTGGATCCAGGGTTAGGCACTGGCTAATCAGATCACTGCATTCTGTTCACATTTTATCAAGGAGAGAGCTGGTTAGTCATGACCATGTGACACTAATGTTGGCATCTATGAAAGCAGCATCTGAAACATGATTAATATAAGGTCAAGTGTTCTTTATCTTTACTTTAAAGGTGAAGTATGTATTTTCTTCTGCACTAGTGGCACATTGCGAAATTACAAAATAAAGCATATTTTTAAAAACCTACGTCATCACATCACAAACGCAGCTCTTACTGGTACTTGTGAAGGCATGTTTCAGGTCCAACATATTAGGAATACTTTTAGCTGTGTTGCATTTGTCTTTATGAACATTTGTCTTTTGATCTGTTCACTTTGACGAGTTCATGACCTGTTTAATCTCCGAAAGTAGAAATGCAGTGAATTTTGGCTTTCACTTCTGTGACTAAAGCTACATTTCTTATAGTATTTAACTATATATCAAAAATTTTACACACTTCACCTTTAACTGTGTCTGTACTGAGCCTTTTGCTTTATGTGTGTGTGTGTTCATCAATGTTATCAATATCATTCACTCACCGTTGGATAAGCTGGTGTTCTGAAATGTAACTTTGGCTTCTTTGGTTTCCGTTGGATTGTGAAAAGGAGGACATGCGTTCACCATCTCGTACAGCAACACTCCTAGAGCCCAGACATTTGCTGGGACGGCGTGAAATCGAGGTTCTGTGAAGACTTCAGGAGGGCAGTAATCCAGGACTCCTGTAAGCAAGACATTTGTGTGTTGTTGAGCAATTCTTTCAAAGTGTCAAATAATCAGCAAGTCATTACATCCAGGTTTCCACACACTCCCAAAATGCTCACCAATGTAAATGTCGCTGTCGTAGCCATCACTACTAAGCAGCTGACCAGAGCCAAAGTCTATCAGCTTGAGCTCTAACGTGTCTTTCTTCAACAGGAAATTGTGTGCATGAACATCATTGTGAAAAACGTCATGATCAATGCAGTGTTGCACTGCCAGCACAGCCTGTCGCATGAGGACCCGTGCGGTCGTTTCGTCCAGTTGAGGATTACGAATGATAAAGTCCAGCACGCTCTCGCAGGGTTCGGGATACTCCATCACCAGGGTGTATTTTCGAGGGTGCTCAAACCAATCGTGTAGTTGTATGATGTAGGGGCTTATGGGTTCTTGCCTCATCATTAGCAGCAGAGCCACTTCTGTAATGAGAGGTTCGGGACGCCCAGGCTAGAGAAAAGAGAAGAAGACAGAAGATTAGCTGGGTAAAAATCTGAAGAAAACTTCATTTTTAAAGGTACTTTTCTTTGATCTTTGTAGATCCGATCAACAGAGCCTTTCCAGGCTTATTTGTCTATTACATTTACACCTAAAGCTTCCTACAGGTGTACTGACTACAGTAATCAGCACTTAAACAACTAAATACACATTCAGCTTTTGGCCAACTTACAATAGCAAGATAAAGATCGTTGCAAGTCTTGCGCATTCGCTTGATGGCAACCTGCAAAAATGAAAAAAGAAACACTATTCAATAACAGTAACAGCATTCAAGCGCCTGACCTTGCACATAACATTTACGATTTGAGCATCTAAGTATTAAACCATGTGTATTAAATATGTTTTGATGCGTGCAAGAGCAAAATGTTTATACAATTCAGCAAAATCAGCAAAAACCTTTTTGCCGTCAAATTTGCGTGTTCCCTCGAACACTCTTCCGAATCCTCCGGATCCAATCATCTCTCCCGCGTTATAGAGAGACTCAAAGGAGTCTGAAAAACAAACAGGAAAATATGAGAAATATATGAGCTTGCTAGATCCTTTGTTTCATATTAAGAATATCAGTGCAGGTCGAAAAAATAATATTAATATTCTCTGAAAACAAGCCTCAAGATATCTTTAGTGGAAAACAAGAGGATAATACTGTTTAAAACAATAATGACTGCAGATTTACCATGATCTGGCTCGACGCCGGAGTGATCTGGATCAGAATCTGGCTCTGAGTCCAGATCTAGTGGAGGAACGAAAGGCTCCACAACATCCACAGCTTTACTGTCAGAACAGCAGCGGGACAGACTCGTCCACAAGTTCCTGATGAACCTACAAATCCTGTCCATCTTCTTTTGTTTTGTAGGTTTTTCTGAAAAAAAAAAAAAAAAAAATTAGAAACATCTCTGACCTCACATTTAACAATGATATAACTTCCATTTTACTGTTAAATTCTTATCTTTAATGTCACAAATCCAAAGTAATGCAAATATTTCCAAGCTATCCGCCTGACGACGCCCTGTTTCTGCTTAATACCTGCATAAACGTCCCAACATTTTTTCACAATATTAAGTAATAATCATTTTATTTCACGATAATGATAGTTATTTTTTTGGTTATTTTATTTGATCTTTTATTAAAAAGAGAGCATACATTTCCAGGCCTCATTTGGCACAGTTCTGGCAATGGTAAAGGTCATATGAGCCATCATGTCTTAAAATATATTTCACATTTATTTTTTATGAAATATAATATATTTAAATAAACATTGATTTTATTAAATACAGCAATGTCTTATTAAAGACATAACTTAACCGACTCTGTTTACATGAATACTGGTCACAACAGCCATTTTGACACAATTTTGTCAGTATTTGACCATACAAACGCAATACAGAACTCTATTCAGGATCGTGTGTGTGTTTTCGGGTGTGTGTCAGACAGCGCAAGTCAGTTCATGGCTAATTGGCTTAACAAAAATATATTCAAAGAACGTTTTGTCCAACTAAAATATTTCAGAAGAATTTCGCTAAGAAACAGTGAATGTGACCAGACCTTAACTTGTCAAACATTTTAAGCAGTCACCATTCTGCCTTATTTCAGTCTCACCTGTCGAGCTCTTGTTCTCATCCTCCATGGCACCGTGAGCAGTCGGGACGTCTGAAGTCTCGACGGGAACTTGACCAGGCTGTGGAGGACACATCCACTCTTGGAAGCTGTCGGATCTGGACAAACTTCTGTTTCCGCCACTGCCCTGTTCATGTTGGCTCTCAGATCTGTTGTTACTGCTCCTCTTCTCGACGATGTACGTGCCTGTGCTGCTCAAGCTCGACGACAACCCACAAAACCGCCGCACCACATCCCTCACACAGTGGGACAAAGATGGTGTGGACATGATGCCCGGTGGAGAATCTGTGGAAGCAGCTCCACTGGATCTGCCTGAGGCTGGAATATTCCAGACATTTTTAATAATATTAATAATCAATGTCACTGGTCACACCAAAAAAAATGTCCATTTTAAGCAGTCATCATTCTGCCTTATTTCAGTCTCACCTGTGGAGCTCTTGTTCTCATCCTCCATGGCACCCGGCGCAGTCGGGACGTTTGAAGTCTTCATTGGCTCGACGGGAACTTGACCAGGCAGTGGAGGACACATCCACTCTTGGAACATTTCTAATAATATTAATAATCAATGTCAGTGGTCACACCAAAATAAAAATGCAACTTTCTATTTTCAATGACAAATAATTTATGATTCTTTAATAAAAGCCTATTCTGACCTCTGCGAGAGCGTTTGGATGAAGTGGACGGACGTCCATCATCTGGCCTCTGCAACTCTCTCTTCCTCTGAGCCGGACCTGTGGACACAGAAACAAACTCACAAGACAGAGGTGTTAAATGTCCAGGAATAAGCTCTTGGCTCTGTGCCTGGCTCGGGCCTGGCATCCTCCTTCAAACTGTAATAAAAACAATACAAATACAATACAAAATAATACAATAAAATAAAATTCTCCTCAGAAAAAACCCTCCCCCTAAAAAATAAAATAAAATAAATAATAAAATAAAACTCCAAACTCCCTCTAAATTTAGAAAAGAACAATCAAACAGAAGTGTCCTCAGAAATAATATGATAAAACTATAAATAAAACTATGTAAATGAGTATATCCTCCGATCTCCTTCTAGAATAAAAGTCTCCTTTCTGAAATCCTCCAAACAGCTTCAAAATCGCAAGATCAGCACAGAAAATATTCAGCAGAAGTCTCTGAATTCGCCTCGCCTCAACCAACAGAAAGCGATCTAGCCTGTTGATATTTGCAGACAGAATTCATAACACGCGTCGCAATAACAAATTCATAACACGCGTCGCTATAGCAACAAAAATTCGAAGCATTACAGTTACAGTATTATTCGAAATACCTGAAGTCGCGCGCGTGAGCAGAGCGCGTGAGCGCACATCGCATCTGGAAACAAACTGAATCAGGACTGAATGTTATTGTTAAATAACCATTTAACAAGTGATATAATAATGTATCATAACTGCTTAGCTAAAAAAATCATATGTTGAAGCATGAAATAAGGTGAATCAGTGAATTTGAGTTTGTTGTGGGTATATTATTATTATATCAGTAATAAAAAAAAATATATAAAAAAATGTGTAATCGTTCAAAAAATGACTAGACATTTATGTCAATGCGATTCAGAGACGAATACTAATGTTGTCCACCAGAGGGAGCCACAGAATAGCAAGTTAAAAAACTATGAAAATTGTTCAATAACTTGTAGTCAAAATAGCATATACATTCATTATAGTTGAATAAAGCCCAATAATGAGTTTGCAAAAACTTACAGACCATGATTTTATTTATTTTTTTAATATTAATGATATTGACAACATATTTGTCAAGTTGCAGACATGACAGAATTTATGTCCAATTGAAGAAGAGGCACTATATTAACTGTCTACTTTTATATAGTACATATATATATTAATACTTCCATAAAGAGACACTTAAAAACTCATATTTTATTTGAAAAGAGACATGTCCACTGTATAACTATATATCATCAACACAAGCCATTGTGCTTGAACACCGACGATCGCCTCAAGTTAAACTGCATTGTTTCATTGACCTTCTGTGTCATTGCTCACAACGCTTACGCGACAGGACTTTGAAACAGCAAACAGCTAAAACAATAAAGGCGTGACTTACATCGCATCCAGCTAGCCAACTCCGTCCAAGCTCCATCACCCTTATTTCTTCTTCGTTTGAACGCCCTGAGAAAGGATTTTGTAAAGATAAAACCGATTTTAAATTCATCTTGAAAGAGAGATATTGCGCCTAGCTTGAAAGTCGAGAACGGTCCAATCACACACGGCCAAAATATTAAAAAACAACTTTGATTCACTGAAATCAAAAGTGGGAGGGTCTGGCACAAGGCCAATCTGAAACAAACCGATTAGAGTTCGGCCTCAAGTCACATGCGTTTAAAACAAAAATGCGCAGCAGAATAATTAGGCACGTTGATTTTTTGATCAATTTTTTTTTCTCCAGGCACATTTTACCAATTCCAAACCACATTAATCGTAATAACTACTATTTATTTTGTACTGAATCATTTATAAGTGATATATAATTGTTCATGAAGGCTGGAAATGAAAAACGCCTTGTATTATGAATAATTATTAGGCAAGTTTTCTTTTACAGATAAAAATTAATCCACATAATTAATTAATATTGTTGAGCCTTTACCTCTTTTGTGAATATTGACCAATTAAACCTACTGAAAAGAGCTTGTGACTAAACCTCATAACTCCAGGATCCTCAAATCCTCGATCAAACCTCATAACGGGGGATTTCGGACAGCCGTTGAGCGTCGTGTTGAGCAGTCGGAGAATTATCAGTTAAAAGTGTCTAAAACACATAAATAACTGCTCTATTGTGGATTTATCCTGCAATGAACATGTTAGGCAACTTTTGACATGTGTTTGGCGTCGAGTGTGTTATTTTATATCGAGTTATTTTGCCTTTGTATTACCAGGCACAACCGTGATTAATTTGTGCATCGTCTTGTGTTTTATGTAGAACTGATTCATTCTCTATGAAGTGAAACCCCTATTTCCACGTTTTATATCTCCATTGTGCATGTAAAATATGTTGTTATATAATGTGTTTAATGGATTAATTGTTTTATTCATGTAGTATTGTGCATATTCACCACTAGGTGGGGATGTTTCCCTTCACATTTAGTTTAATTGAGTTGTTCAGCATTTCATTGAGTTGATTTGTGATTTAATTCACTGAAAATGTATTATAATTGTCAATCTGCAAAATTGTACTCACTATATGAACACAACGCAAAAAGATTACATTGATTTAAAAATATTAAAAAGAAGAGTACTGTTTTAAATAAATATTTCTAATAAATGTATATATTTTAACTTAACATATGCAAGCTTGATAAAATGATCATTCTAAAAGAAAACTTCAGATGGCACTTAGAGGCTTTTGCAATTGAACTCTTCATACATATACATATACATATACACCGGTGCTCCAGTTTTAAGTTTAGTTTGATAAACAATTATGGGAACTGTGTTTCTTTCCATTTGTATTAGGATGGAATAAAACAGTCAGCTGTGTTTAGAAATAGGCCAAATGCATTGCATGGTCTGCACTCTTAACATATCAAGGAGAAGGAGAAACCCTCCATTCCCACACCTCATCATCACGGCGTCATAGTCATGACAACATCTGCTTTCAGGTCCGACTCCCTCTTTTCTTGATAGAAAAGGTCCTGGGTCCATCAGCTCCATTCACCAGATAACCCTCATCATTCCCAACAGGCTCAACACACTTGGCCAAAAGCCCAATAGCAAACAGCCAATAGTAGACTACTGAGTCTATTGAGACCTGAGAGGCTGATTGTTTCTGATATATCATATTTGTTACCTGTTTAAAATGTGCTTCCACCCGATCCAGCCCGATCTCATAAAAGTGTATAGCACGAATTTTATTTCTTGTACCATTTATAATCTCGTAACCACGACGCTCCGACTTTTAAAAGATCCGCTCCGCACTCCATACTCTGTTGGATAAGCTTTCAGACACGGTTCATGTGGAGGACTTTCCCCATAGTGTCATCGAGACAATGTCTCGTTCCCTGTTCTCAGGAAACATGTTACAGTCGTAACCTGAGACGTTATAGTTATCATCCTTAGTGTGAACTTAGATAAATTAAAGTTAATTGAACTTAGTTACCTGAACCTAGATTAATCAAAGACATAACTTTTTATTTGTTTTTGGGGAACTATTCCTATAAGCTTCAAGACTGACCTAAATCTTTCTAATAATACAAAAATAGCATCTTTAACTTAAATAACCAATGGGGGTGTCAGGCAATAAATTGTATTATTATTATTATTATTGCCCACAGACTCTAGTCTCATTTATTATAGGGTTGTGTTTTAGACAGGCTGTGTAAGTTTGCAACCATGTAGAAGGAGATTTGAACAAAATAGGCTTTAGCCTTTTCACTTCAAAGTTTTCTCATAGACTGAGACTGTTTAAAAGCATTTCTTCTTTTGTATTCATTGAAAGCATTTATTCAAAGGGGTCATATATACAGATTGGTCATTTATAAAGCACTATATACATAAAGATGACTTGTCTTGACTTTTAAAACAAAGATGACTTGATGACTTGTTTCCAGTCTTCAGTCTCTCATGTTCTGGCTCAGACGTGGACAGGCTCTGATCTCTAGTGCGGCGCTTGAGTTCCTGTCAGGATGGGGTTGGACTTCAGGCTTCAGGTCAAGTCTCGAGCTCGAGCCCTCCACCAAGGACAGCAAGTATGTTATTTCCTGTCCAATACAAAGATTATATAAGCAAGTCAACTCATGAATGTTTTTTTTGTTTGTTTGTTTGTTTGTTTGTTTGTTTAAAAAAAAAAGAAAAAAAAATCTGATTTACACAATAGAATTGAATTCTTACAATTGCATCACTGATTCTGTTTATTACCATGAAACCGCTTTGAAACTATATCTGTATTGTTTAAAACGCAATATATATATGTTTATATATATATATATATATATATATATATATATATATATATATATATATATATATATATATACATATAGATATATATATATAGATATATACATATATATATTATAATCTAAGAGAAAACTATATTTTGTTGTTTTGGACCTGGCTGATGTTCTTACCTTCAATGCCAGGAAACCAGGTCTGGAGCTTCCTTCTGAACTCAGCCTTCTCTTCTTCAGTGTGTTTAAAGTCAGAAACTAGTGAATTAAATGTGCTTCCTCTTGGGATGAGTTGGGTACAGGTGCTTCCTCTGGAGACGTGCTGGGCACTGGTGCTCCTTTTGATGTCCTGGCAAACGTAGGTAGTCCCTTGGGGGCCTTAAGGGCAAAGGTGTCAAGATGACATCCCTTTTCAGATGCAATCTCATATTATTAGGGATCCTCACTTTTCTCCTGAATAAGAGCCTGGCAGGTACAGGTATTCCCTGTGGAAAGGCAGCGGGCACTGGTGCTTCCTCAGATGACAAGGCAGGCACAGGTGTTTCCCCTGGGGAGGCAGTGGGCACGTGTGCGTCCTCTTGGGATGAGGCGCGTACAGGTGCTTCCTCAGAGGACACAGTGGGCACTGGTGCTTTAGGTACAGGTATTCCCTGTGGGAACAGTGGTCACTAATGCTTTAGGTACAGGTATTCCCTGTGGGAACAGTGGTCACTAATGCTTTAGGTACAGGTATTCCCTGTGGGGACCCGTCTGGCATGGGTGCTCCCGCAGGGGACTGGACAGGCACAGGCTCTCCCTGCTGGTACCTAGCAGGAGATGGGGCTCCTTGTGGGGCCTCCACTATTCCCCACTGGCCTGAAGTGAGCCCACACCCGTTCTTCTCAAATGATGAGCGTAAACGATCCTCTACCTCCATTATTGGCCACCACCTCCCTGCGAGGAGGGCTGTGATGAGCTCATGCTCATCTAAGGGGCTTAAAGGTTCTGTTTCTCTGAAACAGGTGGGCATGGTGGACATGCTCAGTTTGATGGATAAGTCAAGTCAAGTCAAGTCAAGTCATCTTCATTTATATAGCGCTTTTAACAATGTAGATTGTCTCAAAGCAGCTTTACAGAGATAAATGTATAATTTAACGTAAGCTTGTTTTGGCTTTATAGCGGTTCTTTAATAAAGTTATTTTCCAGCTAAAGTTAGTTTTGATTGATTCGCTTCTGTCGCAACGATCATTTGTTTTTAAATTAGGGCAGCCAAGACGACACCATTCTCTCTACACAGACTTTAAACGCGAACCTGTGAGAAACGCTGATGGCGTTCAGATGCGCATTAAGAACGGGTTCAATAGTTATGTGCGTTTGAATATATGTGCGCAGGTTTGGAATTCCCTAAAAACCAAGCCTAAACAAATTACTGGTGTTTCCTTATTGTTTTGATTCAGAATTTTATTTTATTTTATCAATTCGGGGTAGATACGCTAATTGATTTTTCCCGACGACGCTTTATCTGTAGAGTGGGAAAGGGATCCTCCATAGGGAGAGACTAGTTGGCACTTCAGCACTGCGTTGACATCGGTCCAGGCGAAGGTCCTTCATCAGATCTGGAAACGGCCTGGATCCGGCAGGCTGCGGGAAAACCTTGGGATAAACAAAGACACTAAAATTAGCGTAGATGCCATTCTTCTCATGATGTAACAAGTACATCAGGATTTATGGGAAGTGTTCCCGGTTCCAGCTGACCTAATCTATGCAGCCTAATATTGAATTATAGAAGTCTATAATGTATTATGTGAACGCTATGTCAAAGAGATGTGTCTTTAGTCTAGCTTTGAACTGACAGAGTGTGTCTGCTTCAGATGTTTAATAGGGAGCCAGTGCAGTTTTGACAGAACAGGGCTAATATGGTCATACTTCCTGGTTCTGGTAAGAACTCGAGCTGCTGCGTTTTGAACCAGCTGTAGTTTGTTTATTAAGCGTGCAGGGCAACCACCCAGTAGAGCATTACAATAATCTAGCCTTGATGTCATGAACGCATGAACTAATTGTTCCGCATTTGTCAATGAGAGAATATGACGTAATTTAGATATATTTTTAAGATGGAAAAATGCGGTTTTACAGATACTAGACACGTGACTTTCAAATGAAAGATTGGTATCAAAGAGCACACCCAGGTTCCTAACCGACGACGAAGACTTAACAGAGCAGCCATCAAGTGTTAGACAGTATTCTAGGTTATTACATGAGGAAGTTTTTTGTCCAATAATTAGAATCTCTGTTTTTTCAGAATTTAGAAGTAGGAAATTACGAGTCATCCAATTTTTTATATCAGCTATGCATTCTGTTAATTTAGTGAATTGGTCAGTTTCGTTAGGTTTTGAAGAAATATAGAGCTGAGTATCGTCGGCATAACTGGAAGCTAATTCCATGTTTCCTAATGATATCTCCTAATGGTAGCATGTACAGAGTGAACAGCAACGGTCCTAGTACTGAGCCTTGTGGTACGCCATACTGAACTTGTGATTGATAAGACATCTCTTCATTTACTGCTACAAACTGATAACGGTCAGATAAGTATGATTTAAACCATGCTAGTGCAATTCCACTAATTCCAACATAGTTTTCTAGTCTATTTAAAAGAATGTTGTGGTCAATGGTGTCAAATGCAGCACTAAGATCGAGTAACACTAATAGAGAGACACAACCACGATCGGATGATAAGAGCAAATCATTTGTTACTCTAACGAGAGCAGTCTCAGTACTATGGTACGGTCTAAATCCTGACTGGAAATCCTCGCAGATATCATTTCTTTCTAGAAAGGAACATAGTTGTGAAGATACTGCCTTTTCTAGTATCTTTGACAGAAAAGGTAGATTCGAGATCGGCCTGTAATTAACTAATTCTGAAGGATCAAGTTGCATTTTTTTAACAAGCGGTTTAATCATAGCCAGCTTAAAGTTTTTTGGTACGTATCCTAGAGACAAAGACGAATTAATGATATTAAGAAGAGGATCTATGACCTCTGGAAGCATCTCTTTCAGTAGCTTAGTCGGTATAGGGTCTAACATACATGTTGTAGATTTAGATGATTTAACGAGTTTAGTAAATTCTTCCTCTCCTATAGCAACGAATGAATCAAATTTTTCCTCAGGAAGACTACAATGCACTGCCTGATGCGATACTGTAGTAGACGGTTGCATAGTTATAATTTTATCCCTGATATTATCAATCTTATAAGTGAAGAAGTTCATAAAGTCATTACTGCTGTGCTGCTTGGAAACTTCTGTGTTTGAAGCTTTCTTTTTCGTTAGTTTAGCCACTGTTTCAAATAAATACCTAGGATTATGTTTATTTTCTTCTAATAGGTTTGAAAAATAAGCAGATCTAGCAGCTTTTAAAGCCTCTCTGTAAGCAATCGAGCTCTCCTTCCATGAAATGCGAAATACCTCTAGTTTTGTTTTCTTCCAGTTGCGCTCCATTAAGCATCTTTGATGACTGCAAGACATGTTGTGCAAAAAAAGTGTATAACCGAATGGCTGTTCGTGTGCAACAGTGAACTATCTGTGAAAAACTGTGAGAGAAAGAGAGAGGGAAGAGAAGAGATGACGTAAGTACACCCAGGAGCTCCGGAAGCTGGTTGCCTTAGTTTTATAACATTCATTAAATGTATCAATCTATTTATTTATTATTATTCTTTACAATAAGCGATATGCCCAGTGGCAGTCCACATTCTGCCCGGGAACCGATGCTCTCGAGCCAAATATAGTTATTTCAGTGAGTAGGCCTGTGTGTTTCGACGGCAGGAAGGAATAACCAAACCATTTTTAAACGTTTTTTTTTCCAATAATAAACGTGTCGATTCAATTAAAAATCCACATATTTTAAAATATTACATAATTCAATTAAGCCTGTTTGTCATGTATAATTCACGGACCAATCATTATCTGGCACAACAAGTTCAAATTTCATTGGACAATGTGAAGTGGAGCGGTAATTTTCCAGTCATTCATAAATCGTTTGAAAATTAGATGGACAGACGAATTTACATTTATGAAGCGATCTGAATCTGCGTCGTTTAATCAATGGATGCTAATTACAAAGCACTGCACAAAACCAGCACCAAAAGTCGCATTAATGGGTATATTATAGCTCATTTATAAAACAATAAGCCGGTCTGTCACAGGTTGAGGGACATTGCGATTTAAGAGACAGATTTTGAGATTGTCTGATTTGAATGTTTTTTTTACCACTAACTGATTTTTAAGAAAGCCTCATGTGAGCAAGACTCTGAGATTGTAGCTGGTTTTCTACTCAGAATATGATGTTGATGATATTATAATAAAGCTAATAAAAGATTTTACAGGATCCACCTCTTAGTTTCTTCAGCTGTTTTAATTCAGTGATGTATAGAAGCTTGATTCTGCCACAGAATAAAAGGTAATTGTACCTTTTTATCTCACAATTCACATTTCTAAACTCCTTATATCCTGCAATACTGACTTTTTTCTCATAATTTCTAGCCTTGATTAATTTGGACAAAATCATCCCTGCACAATGTCCATTGCATTGTGATGGTGGGAGTGGTCCTATGTGTGTATATATAATGCAGTTTTCTCTAAGCGGTTCTCAGAATTGTGCCCTTGGGATGAGGGCGTTAATTTATATATATATATATATATATATATATATATGATGTGCATGGATAAATCATTTATAATAAATTATTATTTCTTTATGGCAATATTCAATAAAAACAAGAATTGTCCAATTGTCCATTTCATGGTGACTTTAATATGTTGTTCAGGTAACACGTCGTGCATACTATGTTTATTCACTTTATGCATATTTATAATTAAACAAAATATAATATAAATCAAATAAAACTGAATCGGGAAATACATGCAGACTCTGTTTATCTTCAATGTATATTTATAATACAGAGAATATAGTATATTTATACATGAAAATGAGCTATTTTGGCTTTAAATGTAAACACCATTGTTAATTCATGTGTATCGTCCTAATAAATAAATATTTCATTTTTTTATTCAGTTCATTTTACAAAGTACAAATGTTGGTGATGCTTCGTTCCCTTGTTCATTCGCTGGTATCCTTAGGCATGCTCCGCTTTTTACATGGACTTCGCTGACTTGCACCTACATTTTCCTTTTGAGGAAATAGACATAATCAGGTTTGATAAGCTGGAAGGAGGTAAAAAAGACACATCACTTAACTTGTTTTACCATGAGGGGTCTATGAATTTTACTCTAAATTGAGGATAACAAACAAAGTAGCTTAGTTGAAGACCGTGTTTGTTTTTAATAAATTTGAATATAATTTATCATAATAAGAGATCATTTTCGACAATTACTCTGAATATCTGGGGGAAATGTGGGTCCCTCTCAATGTCTATGGTGGTTGCAGCCTTAGCTGAAGTTTTTACCTTGGAGGTCAGGAAACCAAGTCTTGCGTTTTTCTCTTCAATTCAGTTTTCTCTTCTTCACTGGTTTAGAGTCAGATACTGGAGGAATAAAAAATCATTAAGACACAATTGATGGAAATAATTAATATTAAGAGAGAACAAATTTTTACGTTCAAGAATTTATTTCTGGGGGAAAAAACAAATGAACGAGTATCCTAAATGTTTAAGAGAAATCGTCTCGGTTATGTATGTAACCCTCGTTCACTGAGTAGGGAACAGAGACGTTACGTTGTGATGACGAATGGGGTTTCGCTTAGAAAGCCTCTCACCTTCGAGGATTATAAAACGGCAGCCTTCTCTTCTTCACTGGTTTAGATTCAGATACTGGTGAAATGAAAAATAATACTTAAGATACAATTGGTGGAAATAATATATTAATAATCTAAAAGAAAACAGTATCTTTTGTTGTTGTGGCGCTGGCTGATGTTCTTACCTTCAATGCCAGGAAACCAGGTCTGGAGCTTCTGAACTCAGCCTTCTCTTCTTCAGCGTGTTTAGAGTCAGAAACTACTGAATTAAAAAAAAAATCATTAAGTGACACAATTGGTGAAAATAATATGCTAATATATATATATATTAGGGCTGTCAAACGATTAATCGCGATTAATCGCATCCAAAATAAAAGTTTGTTTTTACATATATGTGTGTGTACGGTGTATAATTATTTTCTATATATAAATACACACACATGCATGTATATATTTAAGAAATATTTGCATGTATATACTATGTATATATATTTATATTATATATAATTTATATTATATATAAATATTTTATATATAAATAACACATTTTTCTTAAATATATATGCATGTGTGTGTATTTATATATAGAAAATAATTATTATGTAAACACAAACTTTTATTTTGGATGCGATTAATCGTCTGACAGCCCTATAAATCTATCTATAAATTACAGAAACGTCTGTCTGTCTGTCTGTCTGTCTGTCTGTCTGTCTGTGTGTGTGTCTGTTCCTCGCATATCTCTCGAACCGTTAGTCCGATTGATTTCAAACTCGACAGGTGTCTCGCCACGGGCACGAGTAAGTGCAGTGCCAAGTTTGACGTTGTTTGGATGAGAAATGCAAAAGATATCGTTAAATATATCATTTTTAAAAGGTTGTGGTTTAAAAATAAACATTCTGACATTAGAGGGTTGTATCGGTCAAAGAAGCCCCAAGAAGGTTGTGGTTTAAAAATAAACATTCTGAAATAAACACTCAGTCAGCTACACTGTTTACTTCTGAATATTATAGTTTGGTTCCAGAACGTGATAAATCCATCTATCTATAAATTACAGAAACGTCCGTCTGTCTGTCTGTGTGTTATTCGCATATCTCTCGAATGTGAGATAACCACTAAATGTGTGAAAACCACTATTTTCTGTTTCAAACTTTCACATAGCATCTTTAGGTTATAACAACATTGAAAATCAAAATCTGGATTTGAATTTTTTAAGATTTATTATAAAAACGGATTATTTTTTCCCAAAAATGCAATAAATTCATGACTTTTTTTTTTTTCAAAATGCAATTAATCCATTGAATCAATATAAAGTTATTTTTGATCATATTGCCATCGCAAGAAATATCTCCTGAACTTTTTTGACGGCGATCAGCTCACAAAAACTGATTTTGCACGGGCACATTGCACTGCTCCCTGAATCGAGGTGCTTATTCATTTGTGGATGTTAACTGAATCTGTAAGTCAGCTATGCTGTTTACTTCTGAATATTATATTTCATTCTGGTGCGCTTAACGCTATCGCTACTGTGTAATAGTAGCCTATGCTATTCACCAACTAAACATATCCTATTCAATGCGTTCACAGTCTCTTTCACGGGCATCATTTGTAGTTGCCTATTCACAAACTGTTTGTTCAAGAATAGCGTTTTCTTGGAGTTCACTGTGTGCTTTCTACCATGCACAAATAAAAATGTCACTGAACTTTTGCTGTGTAATTGTAACAATGAGCACACACCAAACCAACAATTACTAAAAACACACACAAAAACTGATTTTGCACGGGCATTTTTTGCACTAGTATATATAAATGAAGGTGACTTGACTATAAAAAGAACATTACAATGAACAAAAATTAGAAAACCTCACTACAAATAATCCAGAATTGAAGACAAATGCTAATAATCTACTCTCTCTGTTCCACTTCCTCACACCTGAAATCTCTGATCGAGTGAATCTCCTGAAGTTCTCCATCCTACAGTAGATCATTTCTAATCCACTTATGTTGTAAGATCTGCTCTAACGTCGGGCGTTTAGTTGGATCCAGGGTTAGGCACTGGCTAATCAGATCACTGCATTCTGTACACATTTTATTAAGGAGAGAGCTGGTTAGTCATGACCATGTGACACTAATGTTGGCATCTATGAAAGCAGCATCTGAAACATGATTAATATAAGGTCAAGTGTTCTTTATCTTTACTTTAAAGGTGAAGTATGTATTTTCTTCTGCACTAGTGGCACATTGTGAAATTACAAAATAAAGCATATTTTAAAAAACCTACGTCATCACATCACAAACGCAGCTCTTACTGGTACTTGTGAAGGCATGTTTCAGGTCCAACATATTAGGAATACTTTTAGCTGTGTTGCATTTGTCTTTCTGAACATTTATCTTTATGAACATTGGTCTTTCTGAACGGATGCATGATGATGCTGTATGGTATTAAAGCATGATTTATAGCGTGTAGCATCACAATGATCTGTTCACTTTGACGAGTTCATGACCTGTTTAATCTCTGAAAGTAGAAATGCAGTGAATTTTGGCTTTCACTTCTGTGACTAAAGCTACATTTCTTATAGTATTTAACTATATATCAATTTTTTTACACACTTCACCTTTAACTGTGTCTGTACTGAGCCTTTTGCTTTATGTGTGTGTTCATCAATGTTATCAATATCATTCACTCACCGTTGGATAAGCTGGTGTTCTGAAATGTAACTTTGGCTTCTTTGGTTTCCGTTGGATTGTGAAAAGGAGGACATGCGTTCACCATCTCGTACAGCAACACTCCTAGAGCCCAGACATTTGCTGGGACGGCGTGAAATCGAGGTTCTGTGAAGACTTCAGGAGGGCAGTAATCCAGGACTCCTGTAAGCAAGACATTTGTGTGTTGTTGAGCAATTCTTTCAAAGTGTCAAATAATCAGCAAGTCATTACATCCAGGTTTCCACACACTCCTAAAATGCTCACCAATGTAAATGTCGCTGTCGTAGCCATCACTACTAAGCAGCTGACCAGAGCCAAAGTCTATCAGCTTGAGCTCTAACGTGTCTTTCTTCAACAGGAAATTGTGCGCATGAACATCATTGTGAAAAACGTCATGATCAATGCAGTGTTGCACTGCCAGCACAGCCTGTCGCATGATGACCCGTGCGGTCGTTTCGTCCAGTTGAGGATTACGAATGATAAAGTCCAGCACGCTCTCGCAGGGTTCGGGATACTCCATCACCAGGGTGTATTTTCGAGGGTGCTCAAACCAATCGTGTAGTTGTATGACGTAGGGGCTTATGGGTTCTTGCCTCATCATTAGCAGCAGAGCCACTTCTGTAATGAGAGGTTCGGGACGCCCAGGCTAGAGAAAAGAGAAGAAGACAGAAGATTAGCTGGGTAAAAATCTGAAGAAAACTTCATTTTTAAAGGTACTTTTCTTTGATCTTTGTAGATCCGATCAACAGAGCCTTTCCAGGCTTATTTGTCTATTACATTTACACCTAAAGCTTCCTACAGGTGTACTGACTACAGTAATCAGCACTTAAACAACTAAATACACATTCAGCTTTTAGCCAACTTACAATAGCAAGATAAAGATCGTTGCAAGTCTTGCGCATCCGCTTGATGGCAACCTGCAAAAATGAAAAAAGAAACACTATTCAATAACAGTAACAGCATTCAAGCGCCTGACCTTGCACATAACATTTACGATTTGAGCATCTAAGTATTAAACCATGTGTATTAAATATGTTTTGATGCGTGCAAGAGCAAAATGTTTATACAATTCAGCAAAATCAGCAAAAACCTTTTTGCCGTCAAATTTGCGTGTTCCCTCGAACACTCTTCCGAATCCTCCGGATCCAATCATCTCTCCCGCGTTATAGAGAGACTCAAAGGAGTCTGAAAAACAAACAGGAAAATATGAGAAATATATGAGCTTGCTAGATCCTTTGTTTTATATTAAAAATATCAGTGCAGGTCGAAAAAATAATATTAATATTCTCTGAAAACAAGCCTCAAGATATCTTTAGTGGAAAACAAGAGGATAATACTGTTTAAAACAATAATGACTGCAGATTTACCATGATCTGGCTCGACGCCGGAGTGATCTGGATCAGAATCTGGCTCTGAGTCCAGATCTAGTGGAGGAACGAAAGGCTCCACAACATCCACAGCTTTACTGTCAGAACAGCAGCGGGACAGACTCGTCCACAAGTTCCTGATGAACCAACAAATCCTGTCCATCTTCTTTTGTTTTGTAGGTTTTAAATAAATAAATAAATAATTAGAAACATCTCTGACCTCACATTTAACAATGATATAACTTCCATTTTACTGTTAAATTCATATCTTTAATGTCACAAATCCAAAGTAATGCAAATATTTCGAAGCTATCCGCCTGACGACGCCCTGTTTCTGCTTAATACCTGCATAAACGTCCCTTAGCGCTGACCAACATTTTTCACAATATTAAGTAATAATCATTTTATTTCACGATAATGATAGTTATTTTTTTTGTTATTTTGTTTGATCTTTTATTAAAAAGAGAGCATACATTTCCAGGCCTCATTTGGCACAGTTCTGGCAATGGTAAAGGTCATATGAGCCATCATGTCATAAAATATATTTCACATTTATTTTTTAGGAAATATAATTAAGTAAACATTGATTTTATTAAATACAGCAATGTCTTATTAAAGACATAACTTAACCGACTCTGTTTACATGAATACTGGTCACAACAGCCATTTTGACACAATTTTGTCAGTATTTGACCATACAAACGCAATACAGAACTCTATTCAGGATCGTGCGTGTGTTTTCGGGTGTGTGTCAGACAGCGCAAGTGAGTTCATGGCTAATTGGCTTAACAAAAATATATTCAAAGAACGTTTTGTCCAACTAAAATATTTCAGAAGAATTTCGCTAAGAAACAGTGAATGTGACCAGACCTTAACTTGTCAAACATTTTAAGCAGTCACCATTCTGCCTTATTTCAGTCTCACCTGTCGAGCTCTTGTTCTCATCCTCCATGGCACCGTGAGCAGTCGGGACGTCTGAAGTCTCGACGGGAACTTGACCAGGCTGTGGAGGACACATCCACTCTTGGAAGCTGTCGGATCTGGACAAACTTCTGTTTCCGCCACTGCCCTGTTCATGTTGGCTCTCAGATCTGTTGTTACTGCTCCTCTTCTCGACGATGTACGTGCCTGTGCTGCTCAAGCTCGACGACAACCCACAAAACCGCCACACCACATCCCTCACACAGTGGGACAAAGATGGTGTGGACATGATGCCCGGTGGAGAATCTGTGGAAGCAGCTCCACTGGATCTGCCTGAGGCTGGAATATTCCAGACATTTTTAATAATATTAATAATCAATGTCACTGGTCACACCAAAAAAAATTTCCATTTTAAGCAGTCATCATTCTGCCTTATTTCAGTCTCACCTGTGGAGCTCTTGTTCTCATCCTCCATGGCACCCGGCGCAGTCGGGACGTTTGAAGTCTTCATTGGCTCGACGGGAACTTGACCAGGCAGTGGAGGACACATCCACTCTTGGAACATTTCTAATAATATTAATAATCAATGTCAGTGGTCACACCAAAATAAAAATGCAACTTTCTATTTTCAATGACAAATAATTTATGATTCTTTAATAAAAGCCTATTCTGACCTCTGCGAGAGCGTTTGGATGAAGTGGACGGACGTCCATCATCTGGCCTCTGCAACTCTCTCTTCCTCTGAGCCGGACCTGTGGACACAGAAACAAACTCACAAGACAGAGGTGTTAAATGTCCAGGAATAAGCTCTTGGCTCTGTGCCTGGCTCGGGCCTGGCATCCTCCTTCAAACTGTAATAAAAACAATACAAATACAATACAAAATAATACAATAAAATAAAATTCTCCTCAGAAAAAACCCTCCCCCTAAAAAATAAAATAAAATAAATAATAAAATAAAACTCCAAACTCCCTCTAAATTTAGAAAAGAACAATCAAACAGAAGTGTCCTCAGAAATAATATGATAAAACTATAAATAAAACTATGTAAATGAGTATATCCTCCGATCTCCTTCTAGAATAAAAGTCTCCTTTCTGAAATCCTCCAAACAGCTTCAAAATCGCAAGATCAGCACAGAAAATATTCAGCAGAAGTCTCTGAATTCGCCTCGCCTCAACCAACAGAAAGCGATCTAGCCTGTTGATATTTGCAGACAGAATTCATAACACGCGTCGCAATAACAAATTCATAACACGCGTCGCTATAGCAACAAAAATTCGAAGCATTACAGTTACAGTATTATTCGAAATACCTGAAGTCGCGCGCGTGAGCAGAGCGCGTGAGCGCACATCGCATCTGGAAACAAACTGAATCAGGACTGAATGTTATTGTTAAATAACCATTTAACAAGTGATATAATAATGTATCATAACTGCTTAGCTAAAAAATTAATATATTAAAGCATGAAATAAAGGTACCACGAATCAGTGAATTGAGTTTGATGTGGGTATATTATTATATCAGTAATAAAAAATATATATAAAAAATGTGTAATGTTCAAAAAAGTATTAGACATTTGTCAATGCGATTCAGAGACGAATACTAATGTTGTCCACCAGAGGGAGCCACAGAATAGCAAGTTAAAAGACTATGAAAATTGTTCAATAACTTGTAGTCAAAATAGCATATAAATTCATTATAGTTGAATAAAGGCCAATAATGAGTTTGCAAAAACTTACAGACCATGATTTTTTATTTTTTTTTATTTTAATGATATTGACAACATATTTGTCAAGCTGCAGACATGACAGAATTTATGTCCAATTGAAGAAGAGGCTCTATATTAACTGTCTACTTTTATATAGTACATATATATTATTAATACTTCCATAAAGAGACACTTAAAACACTTTTTGTTCACTGCTTGAACACCGACGATCGCCTCAAGTTAAACTCATAGACTGTAAAAAAATTGAGGTTCGGCCTCAAGTCACATACGTTTAAAACACAAATACGCAGCAGAATAATTAGGCACGTTGATTTTTTGATCAATTTTTTTTTCTCCAGGCACATTTTACCAATTCCAAACCACATTAATCGTAATAACTACTATTTATTTTGTACTGAATCATTTATAAGTGATATATAATTGTTCATGAAGGCTGGAAATGAAAAACGCCTTGTATTATGAATAATTATTAGGCAAGTTTTCTTTTACAGATAAAAATTAATCCACATAATTAATTAATATTGTTGAGCCTTTACCTCTTTTGTGAATATTGACCAATTAAACCTACTGAAAAGAGCTTGTGACTAAACCTCATAACTCCATTGGATCCTCAAATCCTCGATCAAACCTCATAACGGGGGATTTCGGACAGCCGTTGAGCGTCGTGTTGAGCAGTCGGAGAATTATCAGTTAAAAGTGTCTAAAACACATAAATAACTGCTCTATTGTGGATTTATCCTGCAATGAACATGTTAGGCAACTTTTGACATGTGTTTGGCGTCGAGTGTGTTATTTTATATCGAGTTATTTTGACTTTGTATTACCAGGCACAACCGTGATTCATTTGTGCATCGTCTTGTGTTTTATGTAGAACTGATTAATTCTCTATGAAGTGAAACCCCTATTTCCACGTTTTATATCTCCATTGTGCATGTAATATGTATAAAATATGTTGTTATATAATGTGTTTAATGGATTAATTGTTTTATTCATGTAGTATTGTGCATATTCACCACTAGGTGGGGATGTTTCCCTTCACATTTAGTTTAATTGAGTTGTTCAGCATTTCATTGAGTTGATTTGTGATTTAATTCACTGAAAATGTATTATAATTGTCAATCTGCAAAATTGTACTCACTATATGAACACAACGCAAAAAGATTACATTGATTTAAAAATATTAAAAAGAAGAGTACTGTTTTAAATAAATATTTCTAATAAATGTATATTTTTTAACTTACATATGCAAGCTTGATAAAATGATCATTCTAAAAGAAAACTTCAGATGGCACTTAGAGGCTTTTGCATCTGAACTCTTCATACATATACATATACATACACCGGTGCTCCAGTTTTAAGTTTAGTTTGATAAACAATTATGGGAACTGCGTTTCTTTCCATTTGTATTAGGATGGAATAAAACAGTCAGCTGTGTTTAGAAATAGGCCAAATGCATTGCATGGTCTGCACTCTTAACATATCAAGGAGAAGGAGAAGGAGAAACCCTCCATTTCCCACACCTCATCATCACGGCGTCTTAGTCTTGACAACATCTGCTTTCAGGTCCGACTCCCTCTTTTCTTGATAGAAAAGGTTCTGGGTCCATCAGCTCCATTCACCAGATAACCCTCATCATTCCCAACAGGCTCAACACACTTGGCCAAAAGCCCAATAGCAAACAGCCAATAGTAGACTACTGAGTCTATTGAGACCTGAGAGGCTTGATTGTTTCTGATATATCATATTTGTTACCTGTTTAAAATGTGCTTCCACCCGATCCAGCCCGATCTCATAAAAGTGTATAGCAAGAATTTTATTTCTTGTACCATTTATAATCTCGTAACCACGACGCTCCGACTTTTAAAAGATCCGCTCCGCACTCCATACTCTGTTGGATAAGCTTTCAGACACGGTTCATGAGGAGGACTTTCCCCATAGTGTCATCGAGACAATGTCTCGTTCCCTGTTCTCAGGAAACGTGTTACAGTCGTAACCTGAGACGTTATAGTTATCATCCTTAGTGTGAACTTAGATTAGTCAAAGTTAATTGAACTTAGTTACCTGAACCTAGATTAATCAAAGACATAACTTTTTATTTGTTTTTGGGGAACTATTCCTATAAGCTTCAAGACTGACCTAAATCTTTCTAGTAATACAAAAATAGCATCTTTAACTTAAATAACCAATGGGGGTGTCAGGCAATAAATTGTATTATTATTAGTATTGCCCACAGACTCTAGTCTCATTTATTATAGGGTTGTGTTTTAGACAGGCTGTGTAAGTTTGCAACCATGTAGAAGGAGATTTGAACAAAATAGGCTTTAGCCTTTTCACTTCAAAGTTTTCTCATAGACTGAGACTGTTTAAAAGCATTTCTTCTTTTGTATTCATTGAAAGCATTTATTCAAAGGGGTCATATATACAGATTGGTCATTTATAAAGCACTATATACATAAAGATGACTTGTCTTGACTTTTAAAACAAAGCAAAAGTGGCTGTGATGTCTTGATGACTCCTCTCCAGTCTTCAGTCTCTCATGTTCTGGCTCAGACGTGGACAGGCTCTGATCTCTAGTGCGGCGCTTGAGTTGCTGTCAGGATGGGGTTGGACTTCAGGCTTCAGGTCAAGTCTCGAGCTCGAGCCCTCCACCAAGGACAGCAAGTATGTTATTTCCTGTCCAATACACAGATTATATAAGCAAGTCAACTCATGAATGTTTTTTGTTTGTTTGTTTAAAAAAAAAGGAAAAAAAAATCTGATTTACACAACAGAATTGAATTACAATTGCATCACTGATTCTGTTTATTACCATGAAGCCGCTTTGAAACTATCTGTATTGTTTAAAACACAATATATATATGTTGAGAAAACTAAGAGAAAACTATATTTTGTTGTTTTGGACCTGGCTGATGTTCTTACCTTCAATGCCAGGAAACCAGGTCTGGAGCTTCCTTCTGAACTCAGCCTTCTCTTCTTCAGTGTGTTTAAAGTCAGAAACTAGTGAATTAAATGTACTTCCTCTTGGGATGAGTTGGGTACAGGTGCTTCCTCTGGAGACGTGCTGGGCACTGGTGCTCCTTTTGATGTCCTGGCAAACGTAGGTGGTCCCTTGGGGGGCCTTAAGGGCAAAGGAGTCAAGATGACATCCCTTTTCAGATGCAATCTCATATTATTAGGGATCCTCACTTTTCTCCTGAATAAGGGCCTGGCAGGTACAGGTGCTCCCTGTGGAAACAGTGGTCACTAATGCTTTAGGTACAGGTATTCCCTGTGGGGAGGCAGCGGGCACTGGTGCTTCCTCAGATGACAAGGCAGGCACAGGGAGGTCACCGTGATTTTGCCAAGTAAGACATGTTCCTGGATCAACATATCACATGACCCTGGAATAACATTCCTGCCCCAAAATGTAGTCCTAACCCTATCCTAACCCCTAAACCTAACCCTACCCAAACTTTTCCCTAAAATCAGAGGGAAATAATAGGTGAATAACACTGATGTCGAAGCACCTCACCCTGGTTTTAAGCCTAAACTTGACATAAACTGTAAACTTGTTCCTCAAATCTGATTGGTTGATTGGAAAGTTGTTCCAGGATCAACAAAGATGTTGATCCAGGAACATGTGGTACTTGGTGAAATCACGTTCACCGGTGTTTCCCCTGGGGAGACAGTGGGCACGTGTGCGTCCTCTTGGGATGAGGCGCGTACAGGTGCTTCCTCAGAGGACACAGTGGTCACTAATGCTTTAGGTACAGGTATTCCCTGTGGGGACCCGTCTGGCATGGGTGCTCCCGCAGGGGACTGGACAGGCACAGGCTCTCCCTGCTGGTACCTAGCAGGAGATGGGGCTCCTTGTGGGGCCTCCACTATTCCCCACTGGCCTGAAGTCAGCCCACACCCGTTCTTCTCAAATGATGAGCGTAAATGATCCTCTACCTCCATTATTGGCCACCACCTCCCTGCGAGGAGGGCTGTGATGAGCTCATGCTCATCTAAGGGGCTTAAGGGTTCTGTTTCTCTGAAACAGGTGGGCATGGTGGACATGCTCAGTTTGATGGATAAGCATCTTTGATGGCTGCAAGACATGTTGTGCAAAAAAAGGGTATAACCGAATGGCTGTTCGTGTGCAACAGTGAACTATCTGTGGAAAACTGTGAGAGAAAGAGAGAGGGAAGAGAAGAGATGACTTAAGTACACCCAGGAGCTCCGGATGCTGGTTGCCTTAGTTTTATAACATTCATTAAATGTATCAATCTATTTATTTATTATTATTCTTTACAATAAGCGATATGCCCAGTGGCAGTCCATCAGAGGAAGAAAAGGAGACAAAAATGATTAAAAATTAATAGAACAACGAAGTTGATGAAGTTAAAGTAAGTAATTATACAGTGAAATATTTTTTTAAGAACTTCGGAAACTACCTTGACTATTGACAAGTTGTGTTGGTGATCGACGTGATTATAACGCGTATCAAGACTTTATCTAGACTTTAATTATCAGCAAATATATACAAATTATTTGTCTTAGTTTTTATTTGTCAATTTATTATTATATAATTGTATAATTAAGTAGGCTATAATTATCAACAAATATATATATATATATATATATATATATATATATATAAATAAAATGTCTTAAATACAGATATGTAGACATTTTATATAGATAATTATAGCTTAACCCTAAAACAGGCAACGTGACCTGGGAGTCACATAGTTTTTATTGTCTTTTTTGGGGCATAAGAACAATTGTTTTCATCAAATCCTTTTTATCATTTATCACAGCCTGGTCTGTCTTGAGTATGCTGGTCACATGATTTGCTTCAAGTTTTTTGTGATAAATTAGTCAGCCTGACCTAAATCCAACATGGCTACCGGTGATGCAGGACAGTCAGATTTTGAGGAAAGTAATTATATATTAAACATACTTTTCTTCTGGAAAAATAATAATAATAATACTGCTAACATTCATTTTGAACATTGTCTTAAGGTGCTGAAGAAATTTTTTTATTAATATGTTGTTCATGTTGTTATTTAGCACGTTTTGAAATATATGTGACTCCTGAGTCACGTTGCCTTTTTAGGGTATAAAAAAGGGATTAATTTTGACCATCTTTGTATTTTGAGTTTTTAATTCACTATATTACAATTAAATCCTAATCTAATCATGACAAACTATATATCGTTGGAAAGGTCTAAGACTCCTAAATAGATATTTTAGCACTGTTTTTTTTGTTACAAATTATGTAGGAACAGTAATAGATAGATTTATGACAAGAGTGCACCTCAAAAAATCTACATCATAACAGGAGTTCTGGCGTTTGTCACAAAAAAGTCGACGCACACACTTTTGATAATTGACACTTTGGTTTTTATACTAAAAGTTCATAATAAAACATATAATCTAGTATTTGTCAATAAAAAATTATAAAATAAAATTATCCTCTAAAAAGTATCCTCTAAAATATAATATCTTTTTTATCGCCTTTTTTATTACATCATATTTTAGTAGTTATCATAAATTAGGTATCATTTGAAAGCTTATAAACTCAGAATTCATCCTGTGAAAACCGTTTTGAAATTGGACATTGCGTTACCATAGAAACGGTACTCTAAATTCTTTTATTGGGCTCCTCCCCTTTTGGGCGTAATCATGTTTCATAATTTATGATCAAAACCTTTTCTAATCTTGACAAAATATTGTCAGAAAGGTCTGAGTCTCAAGGTTCGATATTTTGTGACAGAAGTAATATTTGGACAAAAATGTATTAATTTGTTACGGCAGAATGCATACAATTAAATTCAATGGAATGTATGTCACCCGGTGGCTATTTTTGGTAATACGCCTAAACAAAATCTCATGGGAACTTCAAGTTTTGTGATATCAACTTCAAATTTGGAACACAACTTGGTTAGATACATGGCTTTGATTTTATATAAATTTTAGCATAAAAAATATTTTGTAAAATATATCTTATATAAAAGAATATTAAGTAGGCCCTACAGTATATTTGATTTACTGTAAATTTAAACTTCCATAACTTTTTCATACTTTCATTCTTTTTAAATGCTTTCACTTCAGCAATAATCTGCTGAGTGTTTTTTTTAAACAAGACCAAACTTAGGTCTATAACCAAAAGCATTCTTGAATTACAACTATTTAAGGTTGAATAGTGCATTTTAATGTCCATTCTCAAAAAGGGGGGTGAGAGTTAAGGGGTTAAAGTACCATTTTATGGTCCGATTTCAAAACACCGTTTTCACAGGCTGAATCTTGAGTTCGTAAGCTTTCGAATGATATATAATTTGTCAACATTAGATCAGATAGGCCAGTAACAGTTAACAGATGAATGACTTGGTCCTTACTCTAATCAGGCAACGTGAACTGGGAATCACAACTCATAAAATCCAAAATATATCAAAAATTTCAAAAATCCTTTTGAATATGTTTTACTTAAGATGATACAAAAAATGACATGAAATGATTTTTTGCTTATCATTTTCCACTCTTTCCTGTTTAAGGGTTAATTATACAATTATATAATAACAATATTTAACTGGCCTATAGGCTTATAACCAAACATTGATATGTAATTACATACATTTCAGCATATAAAAATTGATTAAAAGAAACATCCAGGTGAAGAGTATAAGCTTAATTTACTTACAATCACTCGACGACTCCCTACAAAATGCCATTTTGTCTGCACTGTAGATAGCTACCGGGCGGGGGGTGCTCGATCCCCTGGTCAATAAAACAAAATGCATTTGATTATAATTAACATGACAATGCATGTGTACAAAACTAAAGTATTCACGTTTATTTCTACGTTTCTGTCAATCTGAGGTCGGTCGGTGTCGTTGCCACAACGCGTTGCTATTGGTTGCGTCAAGTTGCGTGTGTCTTTCTTCGGATGAGGGTCTAAAACTCCAGAGTAGTGTGTGTGTGTGTGTGTGTGTGTGTGTGTGTGGACGGCAGGCGTAACCGTAGCAAAAGTTATGTGTTTTAAAATGAAAATACACTCGTGTAAACGTAGGTATTCCACATTCTGCCCGGGAACCGATGCTCTCGAGCCAAATATAGTTAGTTCAGTGAGTAACTGTTAGGCCTGTGTGGCTCGACGGCAGGAAGGAATAACCAAACAATTTTTAAACGTTTTTTTCCAATTATAAAAGTGTCGATTTAATTAAAAATCCACATATCACATATTTTAAAATATTACATAATTCAATTAAGCCTGTTTGTCATGTATTATAATTCACCGACCAATCATTATCTGGCACAAGTTCAAATTTCATTGGACAATGTGAAGTGGAGCGGTAATTTTCCAGTCATTCATAAATCGTTTGAAAATTAGATGGACAGACGAATTTACATTTATGAAGCGATCTGAATCTGCGTCGTTTAATCAATGGATGCTAATTACAAAGCACTGCACAAAACCAGCACCAAAAGTCGCATTAATGGGTATATTATAGCTCATTTATAAAACAATAAGCCGGTCTGTCACAGGTTGAGGGACATTGCGATTTAAGAGACAGATTTTGAGATTGTCTGATTTGAATGTTTTTTTTACCACTAACTGATTTTTAAGAAAGCCTCATGTGAGCAAGACTCTGAGATTGTAGCTGGTTTTCTACTCAGAATATGATGTTGATGATGATATTATAATAAAGCTAATAAAAGATTTGACAGGATCCACCTCTTAGTTTCTTCAGCTGTTTTAATTCAGTGATGTATAGAAGCTTGTTTCCGCCACAGAATAAAAGGTAATTGTACCTTTTTATCTCACAATTCACATTTCTAAACTCCTTATATCCTGCAATACTGACTTTTTTCTCATAATTTCTAGCCTTGATTAATTTGGACAAAAATCATCCCTGCACAATGTCCATTGCATTGTGATGGTGGGAGTGTTCCTATGTGTGTATATATAATGCAGTTTTCTCTAAGCGGTTCTCAGAATTGAGTCCTTGGGGCGAGGGCGTTAATTTATATATATATATATATATATATATATATATGATGTGCATGGATAAATCATTTATAATAAATTATTATTTCTTTATTGCAATATTCAATAAAAACAAGAATTGTCCAATTGTCCATTTCATGGTGACTTTAATATGATGTTCAGGCAACACGTGCATGCTATGATTATCTTCACTTTATGCATATTTATATTTAAACAAAATATGATATAAATCAAATAAAACTGAATCGGGAAATACATGCATACTCTGTTTATCTTCAATGTATATTTATAATACAGAGAATATAGTATATTTATACATGAAAATTAGCTATTTTGGCTTTAAATGTAAACACCATTGTTAATTCATGTGTATCGTCCTAATAAATAAATATTTCATTTTTTTATTCAGTTCATTTTACAAAGTACAAATGTTGGTGATGCTTCGTTCCCTTGTTCATTCGCTGGTATCCTTAGGCATGCTCCGCTTTTTACATGGACTTCGCTGACTTGCACCTACATTTTCCTTTTGAGGAAATAGACATAATCAGGTTTAATAAGCTGGAAGGAGGTAAAAAAGACACATCACTTAACTTGTTTTACCACGAGGGGTCTATGAATTTGACTCTAAATTGAGGATAACAAACAAAGTAGCTTAGTTGAAGACCGTGTTTGTTTTGAATAAATCTGAAAATAATTTATCATAATAAGAGATCATTTTCGACAATTACTCTGAATATCTGGGGGAAATGTGGGTCCCTCTCAATGTCTATGGTGGTTGCAGCCTTAGCTGAAGTTTTTACCTTGGAGGTCAGGAAACCAAGTCTTGCGTTTTCTCTTCAATTCAGCTTTCTCTTCTTCACTGGTTTAGAGTCAGATACTGGAGGAATAAAAAATCATTAAGACACAATTGATGGAAATAATTAATATTAAGAGAGAACAAATTTTTACGTTCAAGAATTTATTTCTGGGGGAAAAACAAATGAACGAGTATCCTAAATGTTTAAGAGAAATCGTCTCGGTTATGTATGTAACCCTCGTTCCCTGAGTAGGGAACAGAGACGTTACGTTGTGACGACGAATGGGGTTTCGCTTAGAAAGCCTCTCACCTTCGAGGATTATAAAACGGCAGCCTTCTCTTCTTCACTGGTTTAGATTCAGATACTGGTGAAATGAAAAATAATAATTAAGATACAATTGGTGGAAATAATATTAATAATCTAAGAGAAAACAGTATATTTTGTTGTTGTGGCGCTGGCTGATGTTCTTACCTTCAATGCCAGGAAACCAGGTCTGGAGCTTCTGAACTCAGCCTTCTCTTCTTCAGCGTGTTTAGAGTCAGAAACTACTGAATTAAAAAAAAAATCATTAAGTGACACAATTGGTGAAAATAATATATATATATATATATATATATATATATATATATATATATATATATATATATAAATGAAGGTGACTTGACTATAAAAAGAACATTACAATGAGCAAAAATTTGAAAACCTCACTACAAATAATCCAGAATTGAAGACAAATGCTAATAATCTACTCTCTCTGTTCCACTTCCTCACACCTGAAATCTCTGATCGAGTGAATCTCCTGAGGTTCTCCATCCTACAGTAGATCATTTCTAATCCACTTATGTTGTAAGATCTGCTCTAACGTCGGGCGTTTAGTTGGATCCAGGGTTAGGCACTGGCTAATCAGATCACTGCATTCTGTACACATTTTATCAAGGAGAGAGCTGGTTAGTCAAGACCATGTGACACTAATGTTGGCATCTATGAAAACAGCATCTGAAACATGATTAATATAAGGTCAAGTGTTCTTCATCTTTACTTTAAAGGTGAAGTATGTATTTTCTTCTGCACTAGTGGCACATTGCGAAATTACAAAATAAAGCATAATTTAAAAAACCTACATCATCACGTCATCCCCAACTCAAACATCACAAACGCAGCTCTTACTGGTTCTTGTGAAGGCATGTTTCAGGTCCAACATATTAGGAATACTTTTAGCTGTGTTGCATTTGTCTTTCTGAACATTTGTCTTTATGAACATTGGTCTTTCTGAACGGATGCATGATGATGCTGTATGGTAATTAAAGCATGCTTTATAGCGTGTAGCATCACAATGATCTGTTCACTTTGACGAGTTCATGACCTGTTTAATCTCCGAAAGTAGAAATGCAGTGAATTTTGGCTTTCACTTCTGTGACTAAAGCTACATTTCTTATAGTATTTAACTATATATCAATTTTTTTACACACTTCACCTTTAACTGTGTCTGTACTGAGCCTTTTGCTTTATGTATGTGTGTGTTTATTAATGTTATCAATATTATTCACTCACCGTTGGATAAGCTGGTGTTCTGAAATGTAACTTTGGCTTCTTTGGTTTCCGTTGGATTGTGAAAAGGAGGACATGCGTTCACCATCTCGTACAGCAACACTCCTAGAGCCCAGACATTTGCTGGGACGGCGTGAAATCGAGGTTCTGTGAAGACTTCAGGAGGGCAGTAATCCAGGACTCCTGTAAGCAAGACATTTGTGTGTTGTTGAGCAATTCTTTCAAAGTGTCAAATAATCAGCAAGTCATTACATCCAGGTTTCCACACACTCCCAAAATGCTCACCAATGTAAATGTCGCTGTCGTAGCCATCACTACTAAGCAGCTGACCAGAGCCAAAGTCTATCAGCTTGAGCTCTAACGTGTCTTTCTTCAACAGGAAATTGTGCGCATGAACATCATTGTGAAAAACGTCATGATCAATGCAGTGTTGCACTGCCAGCACAGCCTGTCGCATGATGACCCGTGCGGTCGTTTCGTCCAGTTGAGGATTACGAATGATAAAGTCCAGCACGCTCTCGCAGGGTTCGGGATACTCCATCACCAGGGTGTATTTTCGAGGGTGCTCAAACCAATCGTGTAGTTGTATGACGTAGGGGCTTATGGGTTCTTGCCTCATCATTAGCAGCAGAGCCACTTCTGTAATGAGAGGTTCGGGACGCCCAGGCTAGAGAAAAGAGAAGAAGACAGAAGATTAGCTGGGTAAAAATCTGAAGAAAACTTCATTTTTAAAGGTACTTTTCTTTGATCTTTGTAGATCCGATCAACAGAGCCTTTCCAGGCTTATTTGTCTATTACATTTACACCTAAAGCTTCCTACAGGTGTACTGACTACAGTAATCAGCACTTAAACAACTAAATACACATTCAGCTTTTGGCCAACTTACAATAGCAAGATAAAGATCGTTGCAAGTCTTGCGCATCCGCTTGATGGCAACCTGCAAAAATGAAAAAAGAAACACTATTCAATAACAGTAACAGCATTCAAGCGCCTGACCTTGCACATAACATTTACGATTTGAGCATCTAAGTATTAAACCATGTGTATTAAATATGTTTTGATGCGTGCAAGAGCAAAATGTTTATACAATTCAGCAAAATCAGCAAAAACCTTTTTGCCGTCAAATTTGCGTGTTCCCTCGAACACTCTTCCGAATCCTCCGGATCCAATCATCTCTCCCGCATTATAGAGAGACTCAAAGGAGTCTGAAAAACAAACAGGAAAATATGAGAAATATATGAGCTTGCTAGATCCTTTGTTTTATATTAAAAATATCAGTGCAGGTCGAAAAAATAATATTAATATTCTCTGAAAACAAGCCTCAAGATATCTTTAGTGGAAAACAAGAGGATAATACTGTTTAAAACAATAATGACTGCAGATTTACCATGATCTGGCTCGACGCCGGAGTGATCTGGATCAGAATCTGGCTCTGAGTCCAGATCTAGTGGAGGAACGAAAGGCTCCACAACATCCACAGCTTTACTGTCAGAACAGCAGCGGGACAGACTCGTCCACAAGTTCCTGATGAACCAACAAATCCTGTCCATCTTCTTTTGTTTTGTAGGTTTTTCTGAAAAAAAAAAATAAATAAATAATTAAAAACATCTCTGACCTCACATTTAACAATGATATAACTTCCATTTTACTGTTAAATTCTTATCTTTAATGTCACAAATCCAAAGTAATGCAAATATTTCCAAGCTATCCGCCTGACGACGCCCTGTTTCTGCTTAATACCTGCATAAACGTCCCTTAGCGCTGACCAACATTTTTCACAATATTAAGTAATAATCATTTTATTTCACGATAATGATAGTTATTTTTTTTGTTATTTTATTTGATCTTTTATTAAAAAGAGAGCATACATTTCCAGGCCTCATTTGGCACAGTTCTGGCAATGGTAAAGGTCATATGAGCCATCATGTCTTAAAATATATTTCACATTTATTTTTTATGAAATATATTTAAATAAACATTGATTTGATTAAATACAGCAATGTCTTATTAAAGACATAACTTAACCGACTCTGTTTACATGAATACTGGTCACAACAGCCATTTTGACACAATTTTGTCAGTTTTTGACCATACAAACGCAATACAGAACTCTATTCAGGATCGTGTGTGTGTTTTCGGGTGTGTGTCAGACAGCGCAAGTGAGTTCATGGCTAATTGGCTTAACAAAAATATATTCTAAGAACGTTTTGTCCAACTAAAATATTTCAGAAGAATTTCGCTAAGAAACAGTGAATGTGACCAGACCTTAACTTGTCAAACATTTTAAGCAGTCACCATTCTGCCTTATTTCAGTCTCACCTGTCGAGCTCTTGTTCTCATCCTCCATGGCACCGTGAGCAGTCGGGACGTCTGAAGTCTCGACGGGAACTTGACCAGGCTGTGGAGGACACATCCACTCTTGGAAGCTGTCGGATCTGGACAAACTTCTGTTTCCGCCACTGCCCTGTTCATGTTGGCTCTCAGATCTGTTGTTACTGCTCCTCTTCTCGACGATGTACGTGCCTGTGCTGCTCAAGCTCGACGACAACCCACATAACCACCTCTTCACATTCCCCACAGAGCGGGACAAAGATGGTGTGGACATGATGCCCAGTGGAGAATCTGTGGAAGCAGCTCCACTGGATCTGCCTGAGGCTGGAATATTCCAGACATTTTTAATAATATTAATAATCAATGTCACTGGTCACACCAAAAAAATGCAACTTTCTACTTTAAGCAGTCATCATTCTGCCTTATTTCAGTCTCACCTGTGGAGCTCTTGTTCTCATCCTCCATGGCACCCGGCGCAGTCGGGACGTTTGAAGTCTTCATTGGCTCGACGGGAACTTGACCAGGCAGTGGAGGACACATCCACTCTTGGAACATTTCTAATAATATTAATAATCAATGTCAGTGGTCACACCCCCAAAAAATGCAACTTTCTATTTTCAATGACAAATAATTTATGAACTTTAATAAAAGCCTATTCTGACCTCTGCGAGAGCGTTTGGATGAAGTGGACGGACGTCCATCATCTGGCCTCTGCAACTCTCTCTTCCTCTGAGCCGGACCTGTGGACACAGAAACAAACTCACAAGACAGAGGTGTTAAATGTCCAGGAATAAGCTCCTGGCTCTGTGCCTGGCTCGGGCCTGGCATCCTCCTTCAAACTGCAATAAAAACAATACAAATACAATACAAAATACAAAATAATACAATAAAATACAATTCTCCTCAGAAAAACCCCTCCCAAAAAAATAAAATAAAATAAATAATAAAATAAAACTCCAAACTCCCTTTAAAATTAGAAAAGAACAATCAAATAGAAGTGTCCTCAGAAATTATATGATAAAACTATAAATAAAACTATGTAAATGAGTATATCCTCCGATCTCCTTCTAGAATAAAAGTCTCCTCTCTGAAATCCTCCAAACAGCTTCAAAATCGCAAGATCAGCACAGAAAATATTCAGCAGAAATCTCTGAATTCGCCTCGCCTCAACCAACAGAAAGCGATCTAGCCTGTTGATATTTGCAGACAGAATTCATAACACGCGTCGCAATAACGAATTCATAACACGCGTCGCAATAACGAATTCATAACACGCGTCGCTATAGCAACAAAAATTCGAAGCATTCGAAATACATGAAGTCGCGCGCGTGAGCAGAGCGCGTGAGCGCACATCGCATCTGGAAACAAACTGAATCAGGACTGAATGTTATTGTTAAATAACCATTTAACAAGTGATATAATAATGTATCATAACTGCTTAACGTTAGCTAAAAATTTGATATGTTAAAGCATGAAATAAGGTACCACAAATCAGTGAATTTGAGTCTGATGTGGGTATATTATTATATCAGTAATAAAATTATATATAAAAAATGTATAATCGTTCAAAATAGTATTAGACATTTATGTCAATGCGATTCAGAGACGAATACTAATGTTGTCCACCAGAGGGAGCCACAGAATAGCAAGTTAAAAGACTATGATAATTGTTCAATAACTTGTAGTCAAAATAGCATATACATTCATTATAGTTTCATAAAGTTAAATAAAGGCCAATAATGAGTTTGCAAAAACTTACAGACCATGAATTTTTTTATTTTAATTTTAATGATATTGACTGTCATGGTGAACAAAAGACAGAAGCAAAAATGCAGGTAACTCATGTAATGTTTAGTCTTCTATTATTCAAGAAGTCACACATAAACATTTGTGCTGCAAGCTTCTGTGTGAGCTGCAAGCTCTCTCTTTATTTTTCTAACGTCACACACATGGTCAGTAGCAACCATAGACTGTAAAAAATATGGACAAAGCGTCTGTGACGTCACCCATAGACTTTCTGAAGAACGGGTTTGAAGCCGTTTATGGGGGGTATGGGCGGCGCCATCTTGGAAAATCTTGGGAAATCCTAACCCCGCCCACCTTCTAACGCAGCGCGCGTCACTCAGCTCGCCTGCCTGCTACTCCGGTTATCTCAGTGTATATTTCAGGCAACGAACTATTTTTTACAGTCTATGGCAACGAAATATGTTATAAAACACCATACTAACTCTTTTCGTTTTCATTTAATAATTTTTTGTCTGATTTTGAGTCTCTTTTTCTTGTTGCTCCAGTTGTCATTGTCCAGTCCAGATTGCAATTGCGGTAGTGTGGTGCGGAGCTTACGACACATCAGTAGCTCAGCAGGGGATGCTCCACACTCCAGAGGTGCAGCTCTGTAGCTAAGTAAAGCAAGGTGAGGATCAGTCTTACCGTCCTTGGCTTTCTTCAGAAGTCTCTTAACAATTTGTACTCCTTTTTCCGCCTGACCATTGGCTTGTGGGTACAATGGACTTGAGGTAACATGTTTGAAACCATAGTGCTTTGCAAACTCTTTAAACTCTCTACAGTCATACTGCGGACCGTTGTCACTTACAACACATTGCGGGATTCCGTGTCTGGAAAAGAACCCTTTCATGTGCGCTATAACAGACTCTGCAGTGGTGCTGGAGAGTTGCGCAATCTCAGGGTAGTTTGAGTAATAGTCTATAACAAGAAGATAGTCCTTGCCATACAGATGAAATAAATCTGTGCCCACCTTCTGCCAAGGAGCAGTGGGCAGGTCGGCCACCAGCATTGGCTCTTTGACTTGTTTGTAGTGGTGTCTGAGGCAGATGTCACATTTCTCAATCATCTCCTCTATGTCTTTGTTGATTCCTGGCCAGTAGATGGATTCACGTGCTCTTCTCTTACACTTTTCCACTCCCAGGTGTCCTTCATGAAGACGCTGAAGCATGTCTTTCCGCATGGTCTGTGGGATAACAATCCTGTTTTTTCTCAGCAGAAGTCCTTTTGACATACACAGCTCCGCCCGCACCGGGAAAAACTGTGGGCTAACTCCTTTCGACCAGCCGTACTTTACACAGTGAGACACTTTGTGAAGCGTAGGGTCTTTTTCTGTCTCTGTAACAATCTGCTGCAGCATAGTGTCAGATACAGGCAGTGAGGCAGTGACCATGCTGATGTGTGTTTCAGCATCTTCTGTTGCGGTGTTCTCAGCTGTGCCACTGTTGCGTTCTGGTGCTCTAGAAAGTGTGTCAGCAAGCACTATGTATTTACCTGGCGTGTATATTAGGTCAAAGTCATAGCGCTGCAATGTCATCATCATGCGTTGGATTCTGGGCGACATGTCATTGAGATTCTTCTTACGGATGGATATTAGTGGTTTATGATCGGTTTCTGCTGTGAATGTGGGCAGTCCATAAACATAAGTGTGAAATTTCCCACACCCAAACACTAGGCCCAGCGTCTCCTTCTCGATCTGAGCATAGCGTTTTTCAGTCTCTGTCATTGTTCTTGATGCATATGCTACAGGTTGCCATTTTTCGTCATTCATTTGTAGCAGTACAGCTCCTAGTCCGTCTTTTGATGCATCAGTTGAGATTTTGGTTGGTTTCGTTGGGTCAAAGTATGTTAAAACTGGTTCAGCAGTCACTGTTCTCTTCAGTTCTTTCCATTCTTTTTCATGTTTTGATGTCCACTCAAATGCAACGTTGTGATGCAGCAATTCTCTGAGGCATGTCGTTTTTGAGGAAAGGTTGGGAATGAACTTACCCAAAAAGTTAACCATCCCCATTGCTCGCAAAACTCCTTTTTTATCAGTTGGGGCCGGCATATTCAGTATGGCTTGCACTTTTGTTTTGTCTGGGAGCACACCGTTTGCTGTGAGCTTGTCTCCTAAGAATGTCATTTCTGTCACTCCTACAAGACATTTCTCTCTTTTTAATTTTAATCCGAACTTTTTCACTCTCTGTAACAGCTTCTCCAGTCTCTCATCATGTTGTTGTTTTGTGTTTCCCCAGACAACTAAATCATCAATGTACACTCGTGTTCCTTCCAGACCCTCTATGATTGACTCCATAGCTCTGTGAAAGATCTCTGGTGCTGACTTGATGCCGAATGGAAGCCTCAGAAAACAGTAACGCCCAAATGGTGTGTTAAAGGTCGTGTACTTGCTGCTTTCTGGGTCCAGTTTCAGCTGCCAAAATCCATGCGAGGCATCTAATTTGCTGAAGAATTTGGCACCAGCCATGTCACTCAGGATTTCTTCTCGCTTGGGGATTTGATAATGTTCTCTTTTAATGTTCTCATTCAAATCCTTAGGATCTAGGCAGACACGTAACTCAGAGGAATTTTTCTTTTTAACACATGTGATGGAATTAACCCAGTCAGTGGGCTCTTCCACTCGCTCTATTACTCCCATCTGTGTCATTCTGTTCAGTTCTTTTTTAAGTCCTGCTTTCAGAGGTGCTGGCACTCTCCTTCTGGCACTCTCCTTGGGGCATGCACTACAGGTATGGCATCTTCCTTGAGCTGTATTTTGTAAGTGTAAGGTAGTGTACCATGTCCTTTAAAGACAGTCGCGTATTTGTTTACAATACTTTTACTACCTTCGCTTTGTGACTGCCTTTCGCTTTTATTGTCTGTTTCTATGTTGTCACTGTTGATCTGATAGATCCTCTTGACTAATCCAAGATCTTCAGATGCTTTGTCTCCAAGAATTGACTCGTGTCCACTTGGCACAATTGTAAACATCAAATTGTGTTGTTTGCCTTTTGCGGTCACTTTGAGCCTACAACCACCCATGGTTTTAATTGGCTGATTGTTGTATGCTTTTAATGACATTGCTTTGTCTGCAACTCTTTTTGGTTTCTCTGCAAGAGCTTTCAGATCATTTTCATTGATCAAGTTAGCTTTAGCTCCGGTGTCAATTTTGAAAGTTACTAGTGTCCCATTGACAAACAGAGGTGCAGTCCATTTGTCATCTTTTACGGCACGTACAGCATGCTCTGTGTCACTTGCACTTTGCGGCTGCACATCATTTTTCTCACACGACACCATTTTGATGAAAAATGTCTCGCTCAAATCATCACTGTCATCTGTGTCTTCCTGCACTGTGTATACCTTTTTTCTGGTATGACACATTTTCGCATAATGATTTAGCTTTTTACACTTTGCACAAATTTTTCCAAATGCAGGGCATTGTCTTGGTCCGTGCATTTCACCACACTTCTTACAGTCAAACTGTGTTTGATCACTTTCTCTGTTTTTGTCTTTTTGTTTGGACTTGAACCGTGATTTTCCTTTCATTTTCACTGCGTTCACAGACTCGTTTTCTTGATCTAATGGCGTTGGTTGAAAAGTAAGAGCATGCTGCTTTGCTAGTTCGTTAGCTTGACATACTTTTATTGCACTTTCCAGTGTTAGATCCGCTTCCCTCAACAGCTTTTCTCTTAGCTTCTTTTCATTTGTCCCAAACACAATTTGATCCCTTATCATTGAGTTTTTAAGATCTCCAAAATTGCAGGACTGAGCTTTTATTTTGAGATCGGTAAGATAATTATCAAACGACTCACCAGGCTGTTGGAGACGAGAACGGAATACATATCTTTCGTAAGTTTCATTTTTCTTTGAAAGACAGTGTTCATCAAATTTTTTTAGGACCTCATCAAACTTGTCTTTGTCGTCTGGTACTTCAAATACAAAGGTGTTATATACCTCAATAGCCTCCGCTCCGGCAATGGTTAGCAAAAGGGCTATTTTTCTTTCTTCCGCCCGACGATCAACTCCAACCGCGGCCAAGTATAGCTGAAGTTTTTGCTTGAAGGATCGCCAGTTCGCGTCCACATTCCCCGTCATTTTCAGCGGAGTTGGTGGTTTTACTGCGTCCATCTTGCATCTGTTATTTTCTTAAACCCCAGTCCTGGTACCATGTAATGTTTAGTCTTCTATTATTCAAGAAGTCACACATAAACATTTGTGCTGCAAGCTTCTGTGTGAGCTGCAAGCTCTCTCTTTATTTTTCTAACGTCACACACATGGTCAGTAGCAACGTCATCCGCTTGTTCTGCTATTCACCACATATAGCATTACACTATAGGGAAAACCTATACTGCCACCTTGTGGTTACTCAATAGAATGCCTATCATTACAACTCAGTTTATTCTTATACATGTAAGTGAAAGTCCGGTGATGAGTGAGTAGCTGGTGACACAGGGACTGGATGGTCAGCGAGACGTCCGTGGTGAAGTGCTGAAACCGTGAAACCCAGGTGAAGACGAAATCCGAAGAACGAGGAACAGGAACTGGAACACGAAACAGGAACGTCGACAAAACTGGGATAACGCACGGGAGACATCAACCAACGATCTGACAATGAGAGAAAAGTGCGGTGAAGTTTTATAGGTGTTAGAATGAGCTGCAGCTGGAGTGTTGAATGAGATCAGCTGGATCGCTGATCATCCGGAATGAGTGCCACGCCCACTCACACACACACACACACACACAGAACAACAGTTACACGAGACAAGAAGGAAACAATGAATTTATGAACCGTGACAGTACCCCCCCCCCCTAGGAACGCCTCCTGGCGTCCCTAGGCTCCCTTACCTGTCGATTGTAATCATCAATAAGGGAGTGATCCAGAATGTCTCTGGCAGGTACCCAACTTCTCGCCTCCGGACCGTAACCTTCCCAGTCCACCAAGTACTGGACTCCGCGTCCCCTCCGCCTCATGTCCAGAATACGATTTACCGAATAGGTTGGTTCCCCGTCTACGAGACGCGGCGGTGGGGGAACCGGGGCTGGCGGATTAATACGGGAATAAAACACGGGTTTAATTTTGGATACATGAAACACGGGATGAATCCTCCTGTACACTGGAGGGAGATTGAGGCGGACTGCCACCGGACTAATGATCTTGGTGACAGTGAACGGGCCGATAAATTTAGGAGCAAGTTTATTAGAAACGGAGCGGAGCGGAATGTTCTTGGTAGAAAGCCACACTTTTTGACCAACGACGTATACGGGAGGCCTAGACCGGTGGCGATCGGCTTTGGCCTTGGTGCGCGCTCCCACCTGGAGTAGAGTCTCGCGGGCTCTAGTCCAGGTGCGACGACACCTCTGGACAAATGCGTGGGCAGAGGGAACCGCGACTTCGGACTCCAGACTAGGAAACATTGGTGGCTGGTAACCTACACTACACTCAAACGGAGATAGGCCCGTAGATGACACTGGCAACGTATTGTGTGCGTACTCCACCATAGACAATTGCTGACTCCACGAGGAAGGATTCTTGGAAACCAAACATCGCAACGTTCTCTCCAGATCTTGGTTGGCTCTCTCAGTTTGCCCATTGCTCTGGGGATGAAACCCTGAGGACAGACTTACAGTCGCCCCTAATAATCTACAAAACTCTCGCCAAAATTTGGACACAAATTGAGGTCCTCTGTCGGAAACCACGTCTGTCGGGAGGCCATGTAAGCGAAAGACGTGATTAACGACGGTCAACGCTGTCTCCTTGGCTGTGGGTAATTTGGGCAAGGGAATAAAATGGGCCGCCTTCGAGAACCGGTCCACCACGGTCAAAACTACCGTGTTACCCCGAGAGGGTGGGAGGGCGGTGATAAAATCTAGCGAAATATGGGACCAGGGTCTCGAAGGGACAGGCAGCGGTTGGAGTAACCCATCTGGGGAACGATTGGAAGTCTTACCAGTGGCGCAAACTGAGCAAGCCAAAACAAAACTGTGAACATCACGAGCCATGAGTGGCCACCAGAATCGTTGCTTGACCAAAAACTTGGTACGATTAACTCCTGGATGACAAGCCACATTGGAACAATGCCCCCACTGAATAACGTCGGACCGTAATCCCTCCGGTACAAATAAGCGGTTCGGTGGGCAACCGGCCGGGGGCGTTACCCCTTCTAAGGCTCTCTTGACCTTCGATTCGACCTCCCATACGAGTGTGGAGACAAATAGATTCTCGGGTAAAATGCACTCGGGAGTAGACGGGCGTTCGGAACGATCAAAAATTCGCGATAAAGAATCGGGTTTGATGTTTTTGGAACCCGGGCGGTACGAGAGTGTAAAATCAAAACGTCCGAAAAAAAGTGCCCACCGAGCCTGCCTGGAGTTCAATCTTTTGGCAGTCTTAATGTATTCCAAATTCTTATGGTCTGTCCAGACGATAAAAGGTACCCCCGACCCTTCTAACCAGTGACGCCATTCTTCCAATGCTAACTTGACCGCCAACAATTCTCTGTTACCAATGTCATAATTGCATTCGGCAGGAGACAAACGATGGGACAAAAACGCGCATGGGTGCATTCTATCGTCTGAGGGAGAACGCTGAGAGATCACTGCACCTACCCCCACCTCTGACGCATCAACCTCCACCACGAACTGACGTGATGGATCAGGGGTAATCAAGATGGGAGCCGAAACAAAGCGACTCTTGAGTTTGGCAAACGCAGCCTTAGCTGCGTCTGACCACCTGAACGTAGTTCTGGGGGAGGTCAAGGCAGTCAGAGGCGAGGCTAGTTGGCTGAAGTTGCGAATGAACCGCCGGTAGAAATTGGCGAACCCCAGAAACCGCTGTAGGGCCTTACGGGAATCTGGAGTTGGCCATTCCACCACAGCCTTAACCTTCTCCGGATCCATCCGAATTCCCTCAGCCGACACAATGTACCCTAGAAAAGAAACAGACTGTGCATGAAAATCGCATTTCTCCGCCTTGACAAAAAGCCCATTCTCTAACAACCTCTGAAGCACTCGTCGGACGTGCTGCACGTGTTCCTGGAGAGAAGATGAAAAAATCAATATGTCATCCAGGTAGACATATAGAAACTGGTCGACCATATCTCGCAGCACGTCATTGACGAGTGCTTGGAAGACTGCTGGGGAGTTGGACAGCCCGAAGGGCATGACCAAGTATTCAAAGTGCCCCCTGGGGGTGTTAAAAGCAGTCTTCCACTCATCCCCCTTCCTGATGCGGACCAAATGATAAGCATTACGTAAATCCAATTTAGTGAAGACGGACGCTCCCTGCAACCTCTCGAAGGCTGAAGACATCAACGGTAAAGGATAGGTATTCTTTACCGTGATGCTGTTCAGCCCTCGGTAATCAATGCAAGGTCGCAGAGAACCATCCTTCTTCCCCACAAAAAAGAACCCCGCCCCCGCTGGAGAAGAGGAAGGACGGATGAACCCCGTTGCTAGAGAATCAGAAATATATTTCTCCATGGCCCCCCTCTCTGGAACAGAAAGCGAATATAACTTGCCCTTAGGCGGAGATTTACCTGGCAGTAGATCTATTGCACAGTCATAGGGACGGTGCGGAGGAAGAGAAGCAGCCCGAGACTTACTGAACACTTCCTTCAGGTCCAGGTACTCCGTGGGCACGTTAGATAAATCCCCTGCCTCCTCCTGAAACACAGAGACAGAAACAGACGGACAGGCAGAGACAAGACAGGACTCATGACACTTAGTACTCCATTCAAACACCGTGCACTGCTGCCAGTCTATTTTGGGGTTGTGTTCGATGAGCCAGGGATGTCCTAGGACTATGGGTGCGAGAGGGGAGTCCAGTATGTAAAATGACAGGGTCTCAGTGTGGTTGCCAGATGTGATGAGCGTGACGGGTCCGGTGGTGAGTGAAATGTTAGGTAGATCTTGGCCATTGAGTGCGCGGACTTCAATCTTGCGGGTGAGTGGTAAGAGAGGAATTTGAAATCTGTGTGCAAACGTGTAGTCCATAAAATTACCCTCGGCCCCGGAATCCACCAGTGCTTGTCCGTCGTGCTCGTGAGCTGACCATCTCAGTCTTACTGGGAGGAGCGTCGATGTTGCTGAGGTCTTCTCGGCGGAGATCCCACCCGACAGTCGCCTCAGAATTACTGCCGGGCCTGCCCCTTTAACTGGACAGCCGAAAGCGAAGTGTCCTGATGCCCCACAGTACAGGCAGAGTCCTTGGGATCTCCGCCTTTCCTTCTCCTCCCGAGTAAGCCGAGCCCGCCCAACCTGCATGGGCTCGTGATCGTAGACGGGGCTGACCGCATCCCCACCGCTGGACCGTTGAACCCCGGCTCTTTCCGCCATTCGACCAGGCAACCTCCGTCGTTCAACACGGGATAAACGAGCATCTACTCGAAGTGCCAGTTCAATAAGTCCATTAAGGGATGTGGGCAGGTCCAGGGGGTAGATTTCCTTCTGGATGCGGTCAGCCAGCCCATGCAGGAACATGTCCCACTGCGCCTCCTCGTTCCAATGACACTCTACCGCCAGGGTTCTGAACTCAATCGAATAGTCAGAGACTGACCTCTCTCCTTGCTTGAGCTCTGCTAGGATGCGGGCCGCCTCTCTCCCGGTGCTGGCGCGGTCGAAGACCCTCTTCATTTCGGCGGAGAGTGTCTGGAACGAGGTGCAGCATGGATCTTGATTCTCCCACACCGCCGTTCCCCAGAGTGCTGCCTTCCCAGTCAAGAGCGTGAGAGCGAAAGCCACCTTGGCCGATTCGCTGGAGAATGTTCTTGGCTGCAGGGAGAAATGCATCGAACAGCGAGTCAAAAACGCTCTGCAAAAACTAGGCTCACCTGCATAGGTCTCAGGTACGGGAAGGCGTGGCTCAGACTGGGAAGCATTCTCCGGTGGTGTGGGGGGAACGGACGGTGTGGGTGGCGCAGTGGGATTTCGCAGGAGTAGTAATTGCTGGGTGAGCTCGGACACCTGTGTCACCAGCGCTTGAACTGCTCGAGCTGAGTCGTTGATATTCCTCTCCTGATGATCCATACGTTGTATACTGGTGTTGACAAAAGTCTCGAATGAAGATGGTTTACCTGCTGCTTCCATAGCATGGTCAGATCGTTCTGTCATGGTGAACAAAAGACAGAAGCAAAAATGCAGGTAACTCAGTTTATTCTTATACATGTAAGTGAAAGTCCGGTGATGAGTGAGTAGCTGGTGACACAGGGACTGGATGGTCAGCGAGACGTCCGTGGTGAAGTGCTGAAACCGTGAAACCCAGGTGAAGACGAAATCCGAAGAACGAGGAACAGGAACTGGAACACGAAACAGGAACGTCGACAAAACTGGGATAACGCACGGGAGACATCAACCAACGATCTGACAATGAGAGAAAAGTGCGGTGAGGTTTTATAGGTGTTAGAATGAGCTGCAGCTGGAGTGTTGAATGAGATCAGCTGGATCGCTGATCATCCGGAATGAGTGCCACGCCCACTCACACACACACACACACACACAGAACAACAGTTACACGAGACAAGAAGGAAACAATGAATTTATGAACCGTGACAATTGACAACATATTTGTCAAGTTGCAGACATGACAGAATTTATGTCCAATTGAAGAAGAGGCACTATAATAACTGTCTACTTTTATATAGTACATATATATATTAATACTTCCATAAAGAGACACTTAAAAACTCATATTTTATTTGAAAAGAGACATGTCCATTGTATAACTATATATCATCAACACAAGCCATTGTGCTTGAACACCGACGATCGCCTCAAGTTAAACTGCATTGTTTCATTGACCTTCTGTGTCATTGCCCACAACGCTTACGCGACAGGACTTTGAAACAGCAAACAGCTAAAACAATAAAGGCGTGACTTACATCGCATCCAGCTAGCCAACTCCGTCCAAGCTCCATCATCCTTATTTCTTCTTCGTTTGAACGCCCTGAGAAAGGATTTTGTAAAGATAAAACCGATTTTAAATTCATCTTCCCCGTTTTGGCCTACAAAGTGACGTCATAACTTCGGCACTCTATTGCAGCTGGCTTTACCTTGAAAGTCGAGAACGGTCCAATCACACACGGCCAAAATATTAAAAAACAACTTTGATTCGCTGAAATCAAACGTGGGCGGGTCTGAAATCTGAAACAAACCAATTAGAGCTCAGCCTCAAGTCACATGTATTAATAGAGCTGGTAAGTCCCGCCCATCCGTAAAACCCCGCTGGACCTCTAGGTTGAAAAATCGTCAATGCAAGTGAATGGGAGAAAATAATTATTTTCTAGTCCCGTTTAAATTGTGCCATGAATGTGAACATATGTTGTCTGTGAATTTTTAATATAATTTTTCATGTTACGAGTTTGACAGTATATGGTATGATTCTTCGGCTAGCAGTTGTGGAAAAGACATAACGAGAAAGACTACATGTCGCCTATGTGACGTCACCCCATAAAGTTGACTTACCCGTGGTTTTCGCCAACCTCAACGATTTTGTCCTCTCCCTGAAAGAAGGCGGTGAAGTGCACCAAAGACACAGCCATGTTTAGCGGGATCCGTGAGCTAGTGTTCGTGTGCGAGTGGTGGTGACGTTTCAAACGCGTCGAAAGCAGCGAAGAGTTGTAGTCCACAAAGTGCTCTCACACAAAGTCCGTATTAATAACCGTATCAAACTTCTACCCGCTAAATTGTAGCATTCTTTACACGAAAAATTATATAAAAAATTCACAGACAACACATGTTCACATTCATGGCACAATTCAAACGGGACCAGAAAATAATTATTTTCTCCCATTCACTTGCATTGACGATTTTTCAACCTAGAGGTCCAGTGGGGTTAGCGGAAGGGGCGGGACTTACCAGCTCTATACGCAGCAGAATAAAATAGGCACGTTGATTTTCTGATCATATTTTTTTTTCCAAACCACATTAATCTTAATAACTATTCATTTTGTATTGAATCATTTATAAGTGATATATTGTTCATTAGAAGCTGGAAGTGAAAAACGCCTTGTATTCAGGTATTCATAATTATTAGGCATGTTTAATAATTTCTCTTTTTTTAAATTTATTTATTAACTGTTGTAGCAGAAAAAAGAAATACCCCCCCCCCAAAAAAAACCATTAACAACAATTATTGTCATTGTCATAACATAATACAACAATACTCCAGAGTCCTTCAGTCCATATTAAGTTCCTCCAGTCTTTCAAGTCCTGAAACACAGACACTGTTCTTATAGCTTTTTAAAAAATTAAATAAAGGATTGCATTTAGAAAATTTACATTTGTGAATGTGAAATTTAGCTAACAGAAAATAAGGTTTATAAAATAAATATCACTTTTCTTTTCACATTAATGAAAACCCAAAATTACATTTCTATATGTAAATTAAAAGTTAGGATTCACATAACATTTGATAAAATCACACCAAAATGCCACTGTGAGAGAGCAGATCCAAAATAAATGTAAAGTAGTTTCAGGTTTCTATAAACAGAAAGAACAGAGGGCTGGGACCATATATATCATATAATAAAGGCCTTTATATGGATATGCTGGGACAAAAATGTGACGTGATGACGACGCGATTTGTGACGCTACTTCCTCTAATCGCAGATATAAACTTCCGGATTTAACCAGAAAGACCAGTCTTGAAAGATTTACATATAAACGTGTATTTAACCCCATAAAAACTCGTATTTAACTACATAAAAATATAATTACATACGTTCAACAGCAGAAAACTCCGCCGTTTAATGTCAACATCGGACAGTACTTCAGTACGAGTCATAGACTGGGTACCAGTACATCATGTCAAAATAAAAGTCGTGTGACCTGTAGAGTGTTGTTACTTGTTATTAGTTGAAAATAGTTTTTTTTTTGCTGAACTTCACTTCTAGGTTGCTTTGAACATTAAAACAAATTAAACAATATTATTATTATTATTATTATTATTATTATACAAGAGACCATTGATTCCAAAAGTATTTTTTTTATTTCACCATATCACATTAATGTGAAGAGATGGGATTATTAAGATAAGCAAAATTGTAAACAATTCATAAAAGAAATATGCCACTAATTTAGACAATATAAAAAGAAACAAAAACATAAATAAAATGACTTATGAGACACTTTACTTTAATTTTTTGTTTTGCTTTTTACTTAAACGTCCATTCATGCATGTAATATATATATATATTGAATGATGTATCGTGCTTTAAATGCTAAACGTATATAAAGAAGTTAAAAATGATTAGTAAATGTACAATTTTCTGGCTATGGGCTATGGCCACTAGATGGCAGCATCACATTCGAGAACGCAAATATCGCGAGGTCTTGCTCTCTCGCGTCATTATCCGATTCTGGTTTGACATGACATTAGCTTTGCGGATACCGGATAGCCAACGCATGAGAGGACGCGACGCTGCTTTCTCCCGAAGACTTTGTTATATTAATAACATTTCATTTCCATAAAAGGGTACCAGGTAGTGCAGGTATGTAATAACATGTGTTTGTTTTAAAAATAGTTTAACTGTTAGCTAATACGGCGTCGGAATGTTAATCTGGGCTAAAGAGGGGGAGAGTGCACGAGCTCACCATATTTTGTAACCATTCACACTTTCTTCTTTTGTGTTTTGGTGATGTGTTTAAGATCTTTACAAGTGTATACGTAATATGATAATCGTTTTAATGAAAAAATGTATGTTTTTACACGAATTACGGATTGAGTTGAGTGTGTCCTCGGATAAATGTGAGTTATTAAGGGGCTACAGACGGGCGCTCTGTAGGGTATATTTGCAGCGTCCGCTTCAGATGTTCAGTCATTGTTTTATTTTGCTCTTTTAAGTGATTTCACATGTCTTGGTAAAGTATACACTTGGTCCGGGCTCAAATGTTGCGTAATATTCCCTGGATTTCGTCATTGCAAATAGTGTATAAGTGCAATAAATGAATCATCACAATTGCATGCAATTGAGCAGCATAAAGAATTTGGGGTTAAACTTTATTTTAAGGTCTTATTACGGTGTAATTTTACATTTAGGTACATTATATAAATTGACTACTTGTACTTACTATTGAATTAGTATTTGATTTAGGGTCAGTTGCATGTTATTATGCATAATTTACTGTTATTTCTATTATAAATACATACAACATGTGCAAGAAGAACACTGGAAAATAGTGTTACCAGATTCGGTTAGGAAACTTTCACCTACATATGAAGTTGCTTCAGTTTTGGTTTGATTGTTTTTATTTGGTGGCGAACAGATGTTTTTGCTTATCTTAATTTGGACTGACATGCTTTATTTGTGTACCGAGAGCACTAGATGTTAATGTCATTTTCAAGATTACATAATCTCTAGTTAAATAACAGATACGCGTAAGATAAGAAGTAGTGTATTAAATATACCTATTATTTTCATTGAGATTTTCACACTCTGAACTGTGATACCAGTGAAGTGTGTCTATCAGTCAGCTCTTAGATGAAGTGCAAAGGTCATATTGTAAGCTCTGATATCAGCATTTTTGCAGCAGTATTATTTTGAAAAGACATGTCAGCATCTTTATAACTGAAGTATCAGTTCCTCCTTGCACTTTTTGGTTCCTCTTTAGACAGAAGTTGCACCATGCTTTTTCAGATGTGTGTGTTTTGGGGTCGTTTCTGGTCTCTGTTCGAGCCGCCAGTCGCGCGCCCCCGAGAGTGGGCCCCGTGCCCGTGGCGTGTACGTGCAGAATCAGTCGGCTAGTGTGGAGGCCGCGCTCATGACGTGTGCGATGACGTCGTGTGGGCCGAGGAAGGGGCTCTCTTAGATAAACCGTGAGAACAATTGGACTTTCATCAATTGACAATAATACGCAAACAAAGCTACACATTTGGATCAAATTGACGTCCGTTGTATATCGCTTGATTGACAAGAAGAGGTATGAACCGAATCGGTACTTGGACATGACATTTTAAACGATCTATTTCAGATTGTAAACGTAAAGGACGTCTCGTGAACGCCGCTCTTCATAACCATAATAGTATTAATAATTGCAAAAGGTCAATTTATAAAGGATCCGAATGGTTAAGTAAGTATTAGCATTACTAATAATAAGTATTACTTACACTAGCCAAAAATAAAGTACTTTGTGTTTTGGCGTGTTATGGTAGTACCATGGTATTCTCTTAAATACCATGGTACTGTACGTGAATATGCTAATTTCAGTACCATGATATTACCATCCACTGCTAACACTGAATACACTTTGGTTGTGCCAGTAGTACTCGTATAAGGGCACGTTATTGTGTTGTATTGAAACTAGAGAGTGTTAAGTGTGTGTGTAATGTAAGATCCTGCAAAAGTGCATTAGTTAAATGAAGTTGTTTTAATTAGGATGTCCAGATATGGTCTTGTTTCCCTTTCCTCTGGTTTCTAATCCACGCATGCTGTCAGAATGGAAAGCTCTAGATCTGTGGGACACTGGGCTTTTGTTCTGGCCGCTTCATGCTGTGCAGATGTTGCTGTTTTAATGCTACTCAAAGATGTGTGTTATTGGCGTTTATTACATAAAATGTTTATACTGTTGCAGAATAATATAAAATTGCAAAATAAGAAATGCGTCTGGAGATTTACACTTCCTGTTATTGTTATGGGTGTATAAACTGCCCCCCACCCACGCCCTCCGAGTTTTGCATGAATGCTCCAGGAATCATAGCATCTTGCCCTTCAGACCCTGTCAGCTGAATATTATTTGACATGTCACGTGTTGCTCTAACTTTGGCAGGCGCTTATCATTCCTCTTGACACACAGATATTTGCAGGATGTCACAGAGGCTTTGAGTTCACAGGAAAAAGGCCACAGCTGAAGTCGACTGATATGGGTTTTTAATAGGGCTGGGCAGTATGAGGGTTTTATCGTTTAGGGTTTTACTTTATTGTTTATTTCACGGTATGTAAATGTATAAATATAAGTGCGATAACATACCCGAAAGCACGTGTGGGTCAATGACGTGACGGGGCATTTTTTTTGTCCAAAGGCCTTAATAATAATAAAAAAACAAATATATAACATCCAAAGTATGTAAGGTAGTACAACTTGATCTCTTTTACTGAATCCAAAAGGTTTTAATTATATTTTACTACATATAAAGGTATTTTAAAGATTTTGAAGTGTCAAAAGGTCATTCGGTAAAACCGATATAGTAAATATTTAAATGGAATAATATTGTTTTTAATAACTAAAGGAACTACAATAATAGAAATATAAAGCAGATAAGGCTCTTTTTTTACATTTCCCCTTTTCTCCTTTCCCTGTGCAATGTTTTACTTGAATATGTTGGAGTGTTTAGAGTAGTCCAATAAATGATTACATTTATGAGATCAGTGATCATTTTTTAATATTTCTTCTGTGGTTCACACTATATACTATCTCAACATCAATGTCAAATCAGTTTTAACCTTCAAATCAGTGGTTAAACCGAATGACTTTTTTTGGTGACATTTTTTCTATATTGTAAAAAATGACAAAAAACAGTGTTAATTGATTGTACAAACCACAAAATCTTATTGTTAACACCTAGGTAAACTAAAAAAATGGTTTCAAATATAGTTATATCTCCATTCTATTTTTTTACACTTTTAAAAACCTTATTCGTCAATGACCCGTGTACAGAAAGCCGCCTCTCAGACAGCATGCGATCGTGAATTCAGTTCTCTTTCTCTTCTTATTGCACTTGAATGGTCAGATGAATGATTGGATGTGTGTCAGTAAACTGAATCCTTGCATTCGGCCTTAAAGGGACAGCAGCATAATAAACTGCTGTCTGTCTCATTAATGTTAATCAAACAACAAAAGATAGAGAAAATCTCTCACTGCTCTTGACTGAATCACTTTTTTATCTTTAATAAGAGTCAGATCATATTTGATTCGTACAGTGAAAACTATTCAGTGTTTTAGTTATACACTTGATTATTCAATTTCTGTAGTGTTTCTTACTGCATGTTAAATAAACCTACTATCTGAAAAACATGGGAAGAGTTCAGATGCAAAAGCCTCTTAAGTGCCATCTGAAATTTTCTTCTAGAATGATAATTTTTATCAAGCTAGTTTATTTAAATTCAGTCATTTCACCTAAATGGCCATGCAAATTACCTATTAATTGTCATGTAAGTGAAATTACTGAATTTAAATATACAAGCTTTATAAAAATTTCAGAGGCTTTTGCATCTGAACTCTTCATGGTTTAATTAATTTGTGTCTCTGCCGTTTGTAATCTGTTGCTTTGTTCTTATTTTTAATAATAAAAATCAAAATAGCTTTATCGAGATGTATATAGTTATCGTGAAATAAAATGTCTCATACCATGAAATAAGATTTTGTCATATCGCCCACCCCTAGTTTTTAATATACTATTAGTTAAAGGTTTGCACCATCCTACTTATTCCTAATGAGCTTTTCCACATAAATGACAATAACTGTGAAGTCATACTTCATGAGGTGCATTGTGGGATGTTTTGTTTTTAATGCTATAGCCTAAGCATAATATTTTTCTATCCCTTTTTAACTCATCTGTGGAATTTAAGAAATTCATACATAGGCAAAATGTAAAGCTATGTCGCTGCAAAAACAGTTGAAGTATGTAAGCCTAAGCCTCAGGCTCATAAGTTTTTAGTCATGAGAAACAAAACTTTTGATTTGTAGTCTAGATAAAACATTTTATTTGTAGCAAATGAAATGTGTACAAAATAATGGACATTGAATGAAATAAGGTTTATCAGACTGATCATCAGTGTTTCTAAGTAAATCAATATGGATCTGTAATTCTTTCTCAAGGGGTTGTTTTTGTTGCTAAAGCTCACAAATATTGGCACTATATACGATTTTAAAATGTAAACAAATTGAAGACTAAAAACTGAAATGCTGTTATGCCATATTTTACCTTCTTATGGTCAGATAAAAGGCATAATTCACCCAAAAATGCATATTTTGTTGTTCCAAACCTGTTTGACTAGACTAAAGATATTTTTTAAATATGTTTGTCTATTATTTGACCAGTTAACACTTTAGCATAGTTAAACCAAATGTAGTTTTAGATTTTAAAAACCTGATATGATTTTTTATTTATTTTTTCTCACCATGAAAATAGCAATTTCATTTTCGGGTGAACTGTCCCTTTAAGCAGTGATTTGGAAATGGAAAAGAATGTGGTTTATGTGATGTGTCGTGTTTGTCTTGTGCGCAGCATGTCAGCCGTGGGGCAGAGAGAGACGGCTGCCCTCAGGCAGTGTGTTCAGGCCCGGGCCCAGCTGGACGAGGCCATCGCTGCGGTCATCAAAGCTGAAGTTCAGCTCAAGAGCAACTCCAGAGAGGTGAGACTCACACGCTGTTTTTAGTGTCATGTAGGAGAAGAGATGAAGTGCTTATTTTGAATCTTTTATTTATATACTTAAATCATGCTTGTGTTATTAAAGGCTCAGTGTCCCATGAGTGGGTGTGAACACTGACATTGTGGCTTTATAATGCGTTTTAAGCTCAGTGCACAATAAGATATTATTTTCTTGTAAACATAAGAAAACATCCATGCATATGACATAATAATGTGTCACCTCAGACAGAGTTAATAATTACTACTTGGATGCAGGTAGTCTAAAAGGAGTAGGGCTTACTAGGCCACAGCTAAACAAGTTCAGAAGTATCAACAGTTGAGAAATTGTCTCAAAAATAGTTTGTAGGATTTACGCTCGTTCACCTAAGCTCTGTTGAGAAACCTCATCGGGCTTCTCCATAATCTCTCAAAACAGCTGCATGGTTCAGTGTAATATAATACTGTTTCTAGTTTGAACTTGTTTCCATTATTGTAGACCTCAGATCATTGCAGGCTGTCCTTCAGCGTTTAGGAGGTGGGGTCGTTTTATCCTCCTCAACAGGAGTTTTAAAAGCTGCTCGGTGTCTGAGCGCTTTCAAATCAAAGGCAGACACGTCAAGACTCGCGTTCACACAAGTGTGAATTCTTCCCAGGTGAAGTCTCAGCTGCACAGCTGTATCAGTAGACATCTGGAGATCCTTCGCTCTCGTGAGGTCTGGCTGCTGGAGCAGATCGATCTGGTGGAGCAGCTCAAAGGAGAAACTTTACATCAGCAGCTACAGCAGCTTCATTTGGTGAGTTTTACATCTATAGTTTGATCATATGTGACCCTGGATCACAAAACCAGTCACATGTCGCATGGGTATATTTGTGGCAATAGCCAACAATACATTGTATGGGTCAAAATTATCGATTTTTCTTTCATGCCAAAAATCATTAGGATATTAAGTAAAGATCATGTTCCATGAAGATATTTTGTAAATTTCCTACCATAAAGATATAAAACATTTAGTTTTGTGAGTGAATGCAGCACAATCACGAACATAAATGGACAACTTTGAATGTCTTTTTCTCAGTGTTTTGATTTTTTTTTTTTGTTCTATCCTAACAAACAGCACATCAATGAAAAGCTTAATTATTCCGCTTTTAGATGATGTATAAATCTAAAAAATTGACCCATGTGACTGGTTTTGTGGTCTAGGGTCACATTTGTGTGGGCAGCCATCTGTCAGTCTGGCATATTGAGTCATTGTGGAAAGACTTGGTATAGTTTTGTTGGTTTTCTTTTATTTGGTTCTGAAGTGAAGGTAGATTTCTATTACGAAGCAACATTTCTGAGAAATTAAATCTAAATATTGACTCTGGATACTGAAACTGACATTTAAAAAAAGAGAAATGAAGCTGTTCTGCTCTAGTTGAGTTACTTTAAAGCTGAAATGACATTTGTTCTCTCATGGTTTCTCACAGCTCAAAGGCCAGTTTGACATCCTCGTTCATCAGCTGGAGTATTCCAGTAGTAACAATCTTGCTACCCAGCTCACCAACTGCTTGGAGAAGTAAGACACCGATTGTTGTAAATCTGCTGTAGTGTGCTAAAATGCTGTTTACATGTCAAGCTAGAATCTTTTATAGATTTATTGTTTTTGTTTGTCTAAGTTTGTTTTAATCATGTTATACTTATAATATTACATGTTGTTAAATGTTTAATGCATATCTGCCATGTAATTGCCGGTGATGCTGATATTGGCAATAAACTCAAATACTACTACTACCACATGTCAAGCTAGTCAACAGAGACACTGTAGTGGATTAAATCTCCCACAATCAATGTGAATCTCTGAGGAATGCCTAAGTAGATGATAAACGTGGCTCATCTTTTGTGGTTGCAGGTTATCTTCGCTCAATCTGACTCCTGAAGAAACCCCAGAGATGAGTTTCCAAGCAGATGCACGCACCTTGCGCCAGGCTATCACGTCCTTTGGGACCATCTCCAACCAGGTTTGTGGAATTGCTGATATGCACATTTTGGACACCAAGGCTTGTGGTTGATATAGATTAATAGCTATATATGGCGAGGAATTCAGAACCCCCAATATCACTTTTTTCACTAGATGAAAACATGAAGCATGATGTTTAATCACTTTCATTCATATGCACAAACATAATACTTAGTGATAAGCAGAAATATTTATCTACACATTATTTAATTTTAATACAGTTCAGTGTAGACAGCCTAAAGCTTTTGCGATGTGACACTGAAGTGAACATTTTCTAATAGAACATATGGTCCAATTATTAACATATGATTGAAAGTCCACTTACCGTTGACAGGATCACAGTGTAAAGTGTCAAAATACTATGTGCTCATACCATTGCTATAAATAGACTTGTGTACCCTTCCACAAAGCCCATGCATTCATAACCCTTCTCTGCTGCAGCAAATGGAGACCTCGCGCTCTTTTGAGAGACCGTGGCTTCTTCAGGACTGCCCAATTTCTTGCAAGAAACAGGTTTGTTTTTGATATTATACTTGGCTAATCTAACTTTCTGCTCGTATGTGCATACAATGTTAAATACCCATCTTGTTTACTTAGAAAGTAGATCCTGAACGGGCCACACCTCTGGCTGAGTGGCTTCTAGGGAACCGTGCCGTGAGCAGCGCTCCTGTAAGAGACCACTTTAGCTCAAACCTCCAGGACTGGCTGCTTGTTTCCAAGGAATCTCAGGTGAGCTGAGACTTAGGACCAACTTAAGAGCGTCTGAATTATTCACTTGACTTTAGCTAAAGTGCTACTTCTGTCAAAATAAAAACAATCCAAGGCACAATATAAAAAATATATAAAAAGCCTTTATTTTTTCATGGCTTAGATTTTAAAAACAGGTGACAAACCACTTCTGCTACTTCTGTCAAATTGATGTTTAGGAAATTGCACACTGAGGATTTTCTTATTTTATTTCCACCATGCAGGAAGAACAACAACTACCTGCCTTTGACTTCCAAAAAGCTTGGGGTCAGCTTCATGACCTGGAGTCGTGGCTCATAAAGGAGACATTGCCTATTCGTGAGCGAACCTGCAGCGGCAGCTCAACCTTCTCGATCGAGATGATTGAGGAAAGCGACTTAAATCTGGACGAGGTGGAATTGGAAGACCAGCTGGAAAAAGTGGACGACACCTTTGAGGAGGAAGAACTCAGCAATTGGCTTGTCAGTCCGAGCCCAGTCAAGCAAGAGAAGACCAGCCAAGTATCAGATGTTGACCGCTTCAATCTGATCATCAAACCCTTCTACGAGAGCTTCTCCTACAGCGATTGGCTACCAAAGTCTGACTGCGGCTCTTGCTGTGCCACACGCACCACGGCCGTGGAAATCGAGAACCTCGGAAAGCTCAAGTGCCTAAAGACTCCACCTTCATCCGCTGCCAGCACTCCCAACACCAACCCGGATACCATCGAGATGTGGCTTCACAAGACCATCCCTCTCGAGACCACCTGCAAAGCCAATGAGACCTGTGCCAGCTACGCTCAATGTGTCTGTGATGAAAACTGTGGGAAAGAGGCTCTTAGTTCTTGGCTCCTCAAGAAAGAGGGTCGGGATAAGAACGGGGTTCCCGTCAGCAAGAACGCCTCAAGCAAAGCCTCCAGCCACCAGCAGGAGCAGGAGCAGAAAGTCCAGGCCATCCTAGAGGCCTGGCTACACCCGAGCAACAGTCCCAAGTCCCCGGCCCTGTCGCCCCTCTCTGCCTGGGTGACCCCGCACATCAAATCCTCAGACTCTGAGAGCTTCATCCAGAAGCCTTTGCAGACGGAGAACTGGCTTCTGCCAGCGATGAAGTCCATTAGCTGTACCACTGAGACGCCAAACAAGCCAGAGAGCGAGAACACAAAAGACCTCGAGGAGGATAAGTGGCTTCTACGAAAGCGGGCCAGTGCACAGGTGAGGCTGATACAGTGATGACAGAAAAATGATGCTACAACACAAACGTATTAAAGGGATAGTTCACGCAAAAATGAAAACTGTCATTTTCTCACCCTCATGTCATTCCAAACCTATAAGACTTTTGTTCATCTTCAAAACACAAATAAACAGATTTTTAATGAAACTGACAGATTTCTGAATGTCTACGCAAACAAAACGTTAATGCTTCAAGGAGTTCATAAAGAAATTGTAAAAGTAGTCAAATTGTAAAATCAAGTCTTCTGAAGAGACACGATCACTTTATTTGATAAACGGATTTAATTTAGGATTTTATTCGCACATGAGCATTAACGCATATGAAAAGAGCACGTCAAATATGGTAAATGAAAGCTCAACCGCAGTTGCTTGAAGTGTGATTGGATTATCGTCTATGAACTGTTTGAAGAGTCAAAGTTTTGGTGGAATAAGCTTTCAATGCCTTTAAAGAACCATCTTACAATTTCCATCCATGGTATCAGGCTTTGAGAATGTCACTCTAAAGTGTTTTGTGATATTCATGCATTCATTCCTTACCATGTTTTCCTGTGTTTGTCCAGGAGCGGTTTGGCCTACCCATAGTATGTGACCTGTTTTCCTGTATGAAGCTCAGTGGGGACAAAGAAAAGTGGCTTCAGCACACCGCTACACAGGTGAGAAACAATGATGTAAATATGAGAGTTTTTTTATTTATTTATTTTTTTAGTAAAGCTTTTCAGAGGAAGTAAAACCATTTTCTTTTCTCTTTTTCAGATATGAAGGCAACATCCAGTGGCTTTTTGAGATTTACTCTAGCACCATTTAACCGCTGATTATTGCACAATATTTTTCTTCCATGCTCTTTAGGGATTCGCTCTCTCTCATATCTTCTAGAGACTGAAAGATCACTTGATGGAGTGTTTATGCTGGGGAATTACTGTATTTTGCCTTTTTAAAATTGGCTTAGTACAGGTAAATTCCAGTGATCTAGTTGAGACCAATGTGTTTATTATAAATCAGTAATGTGATGGACCAGATTGGTGCATACAAACAAATACATTTTTTATTTTTCCCCCATTAGGGCATAGTGGGAGGGGGGAGGGAGGGGGGAGGGGGGGGGGGTCTTGGGAAGAGCTGAAGTACAAAATAAATCTATATTAATTTTAATCATTTAGTTACAGCTTTTTTTTTAATTCATGTTTTAACTCTCTGCACATTTGGAGGAAAGCATGCTCTAAAAGCAGAGAATAATTTCCTTCATCACTTCTTTGAATATATATTTATATAGAATTTTACTATTTTTCTCAAGTATGGAATGAGCATCCGTTGCTGTTCATATTACTTTTTTATTTGTAATGATTATATTATACACCTCTGTGGCATACAAAACTCGTATGCCAGATGAACATAGCAAGATTTCCGTTATTGTAACCTCAAAACAACTCTGATAACTTGTGCCTGACATCGAATGTGTAGCAGTGTTGTCCATCTCATTGTAGTTTGCCGTTTGTGCAGCCGCCAGCGTTTGATCTGTGGTCTTCAAGCTCAACCTGTGGTAAATATTTACCATAGAATAACTATAGCTCTTTTTAAATTGAATCTATCACAAAATAACCACTGATAATGCTTCGTCTATGCTGTGAAACACATGTAAAGCACGAATTATACTTTGCACATACGGAGCAAAGACTACAAGTGAATTTAAAGCTGGTGCAAAAATGAAAAGTTTAATTTCACCTCATGTACCAATCCATCATTCAGTAATGGACCAAGGACTTGGTACATAAACTTAACAATGCTAAAATCGTTGTCGGCATGTGCCAGTGTTTGGGCTGCAGAATTACACATGTACACTTATATGTAGGTTAATCTAAATATTGCTTGCATAATCTCTTATGCTTTGATCCCTTGTCAACTGAATAAATAAAAAGACAAATGTTTCCTGTTGTAACGTGACTCATTTCATGTTTCTATTTCCTGACACAGAAAACTCCAGGTCATGCTAACAGAAAGGAAACGAAGTTTATTTAAATGGTCTTCATCACATCCCTCATAAGAATCTGCTGATAATACAACAACCACGAGAGAGATGTGAATGCTATTCTTTAATGTCAAGAATATTAGTACATGAGACTCATCTGAGGCCAAACAAACCTCTACAGTTCAGCGAAACACTCCTCTGCGTGCCAAACACACAAACGTCAAGTCTTTTAGCGACATTTACCTCGTTACACGAATACATTCAGGTGTCCGTTAACAGTGCTAATGGAATTCGGCAATGTGCCCAAATATCACTTCATGTAATAACATACATTCATAATTACCAAATGTTACTGATTTTTAGTAAACACTCATTATCCAGTTCTAGTGCAAGGTTTAATTTTGTTCTTAACATTGTCATCTGTTTTGAAAAATTAATAACAGTTGGTCCAGTGTTAGACTGCTGAATGTATTGCAAACAAACATTGAAAACAAGCAACTTGTTTAACTTTGGTTTTTCTGCAATTATATATTTATACACACACTCTGATTATAGACACAATAAAATAGTGTCTGAATCATTTTTTAACAACTAGTTGCAAACATTCCTCGAATCATAAATTATGAAACTTTAGGAGATTGTCATGGATTTGAAGCCTCCAAGTGTGGTTTCTTGACCGCCTCATCTTAGTAGGAAAGTTGATGGACATTGCATTTGCAAAGAAAGCAATACCAATTCTTGGTATTTTGAAAGATTGCTGATTTTTGGGCTGATTTGTAGAGTATCTTAACAGAAGCCTCAGTAGCGTGTAGGAGAGCTTCCCTTCAGACGGTCCCAGTTACTGTAGAGAGCATAGAGTCCAGAGAGCGTCAGCCCAACCAGCCCACCCCGCGCTGCCCCCCGCAAACCTCCTGCAACACACACACACACACACACACAACTGAAAGACAAGAATCAGCAGTGCATCATCTAAATGCATCTCTAGATGAACACTTCTCCTCTGTAAGTTCACTAAATTGCACAATAACGGTCAACGTTTTTTCGAGCAACTTCCTATCAAAGTCTACTAAACCTACTAGCATCCAAACATTACAGTCCTATCCGGCTCATTTTCAACATAAGAGCGGCACAGCCATTTGTAAATTGAACTTCTGGCTTCCAGTGTCATTCGCTTCGTTATTTTCAGCTGGCTTGTATTGCTGCTCACCATATTATTTCATGTATTGTCATAATTATTAAAAACACTGGTTTGTAGCTCAAATAGTTTAGCATGTTCACAGAAAACGGCTATATACAATGGATATAGTAGAGGAAGGGCCGTTGTCTGAATTCACAAGGCCCAAAACTAAATTATATGAGTGTAACGACTTTCATTCTAGGCATCATCATAGTAAACCTAAATTATAACAACATTTTTGGCTCAAAACGAAAGCTTTTTACATTGCCTGGTGAGCAGCACACACACTATACGGCCAGATCAAGCCATTGAGCGTCATCATTCGAGGACATGGAGAAGAGCGATAAAGCTTTGAGGAGTGTGAGGATCCACACCCACCACGAGTCCAGGCTTGATAACCGCTGAGTGAACTGAGCCCACCCACAACTGCCACACGTCTGCAGTCCTGCTTTCTGTTAATATTACACAGATATGCAGAACTACACACAATGCCAAAACATGGCAGTAAAAAATACTGTAACTGTAAATGATTTTACAGCAGCATTATGATCCATCAACACTTCCTGTGCACTTAAAAAGTAAATATGTTTGAATATATCCTGCGTGACACATGACTATGAAATGTGAGAGAACAAAAGTTGTGACGGTCTGAAAGGCTTGGGACACACGGAACACAAACTGCATTCATGGCCAACACTAAACCCTGCCTTTTCAGCCGAGGAGGAAATGTGCAGCAAAGCATGATGGGGAATTATTTTGTGGCATTCTAGCCGAGCATTTTCCTCTATTGTCTTTACAACAAATCTTCTCTTCTAAATACACAGAATATTCCCCGTCACAGCTTTAGGAAAACACCTGAGGCGTAATTCGGCAAGGTACTTCCTCATGGAAACAATGACATTTTGTGTTTACAACCACTGAATGGCCTTCAATGACATAAATAAGAGTCTTCCAAAACAGTTAAATAAGTTTTAAAATGTAATTTATCCCTGTAATTTATCAAAGCTGAATTTTCAGCATCATTACTCCAGTCTTCAGTGTCACATGATTATTATTATATTATGTTGAAAACAGTTGTCCTGCTTAATATGTTTTTCATGTATTTGATGACTAGATTTGCATTTATTTGAAATAGAAATCTTACATTATAAATGTCTTTATTTCTTAAATTAGTTTTCAAAGGAATAATTTTATTCATCAAGGATACATAAAATGAATCAAAAGTGACAGTAGTGTATTTGAATCTATATGAATATTTTGCAACACAATTATTGTGTTTTTAGTTCAGTTCTACAAATCATGTCTTATGTTTTATATGAATTTATTATTATTTATATATAAGCAATATTCATATATTTTGCAGTGTTTATAAATAACTCTCAATGCTCTATGGTATTGTAGTTCATTCATCAAAGATGCTAAAGAACACGAACTTGCCCTTTTTTCTGAATTATATATTTTTTTGTGCTTCAAATCAGATTCCAATGTTTTTGATCCATACATGATTTGGTCGGTTTGGTTCACATTGCGCTTGTTCTCGTGGCACTTTTCCATCCCGTTCCCCCTTTTCATGAACATGAAACTACACTGTTGAGTAAAATCCTTAATGTTTTAAGTGTCCAAATACTTTTGGGGGCGGTGCATGTGAAAATATATGAATCAAAACTTCAAACTGTAATGTTTACATCAGCTAATCTGTTATATATATAATGTGATTGTTGTGATTATATAATGCAGTGATGTCTGTAACTGTTATTAATGAGTTTTATAAAAGGGAATGTCTGTTTTCTGTAACAGATCTTAGCGTACAATGACTTTGTTGTCATCAGACAAATTCCCCTTTTCTCCTCAAACAACTCTTCCACAGAAAAGGAAGTACACAACCTTGCGGTGCCTTCCTCTTCAGTCCGCTGATGAAACGGTTTCTTTTCTGCTTCTTGAAGACAACACTATAGGGGGCTTTTCACACTTCAACTAACCCTGGGTCATTCTAAACCCTGGGTCATCTCAGTTCACATTTCACACTGCTCATAATTTAACAGTGAACCCTGAGTATTCATAAGCTACCATTTCACACTGTACATTCTTAAGCCCTGGGTTAATGTTCTTTACATAAAGGCTTTTCACACTGCATTTCACAATGTATAATATCAAGAGGATGTGCAATGCTAGAGACTTTATGTAATCATATTATAGCGCCCGGTGTTTGTACAATCAATGATACTGACAACACAAATATGCACATAAGGAAGTTAACCCAGGGTTTAGGAATGTACAGTGTGAACCATCTGCGTGCGATTACCCAGGATTGACTGTTAACCCGGGCTAAATTATGAGCAGTGTGACACGTGAAGCAAGATAACCCAGGGTTAAGAATGAGCCAGTGTTAACTACATTGCCTGGCCAAGTCGCTGTTTGGATTTAAATGTGCAATTGCTGAAGAGTCTACGATTGGATGATTATTGCAGTGATTATTATGTTTCTAGCATGTTATATGTTTGCCAACAGTTCTTCTAACCATAATTGAAGTGTGTAGCTTTTCATTTCTTAAACATTCATGTATGAAGACACATCATGGCCATATTCCAGGATGACATCTGATGGTCATCAGGTTTAAACTGTGAAAGAACGGTTGTGAGGAGCAAGAAGAATCATTTTCTCCAGTCCAGAGCTTAAATTGACTGAAAGTGTTTGGGATGTGCTGGAGGAGACTTTACAGAGTGCTGGACTCTTGCATTGACAATACAAGATCTTGAGCAAACATTGATGCACCTTTTGATGGAAATAAAGGTTGTGATGTTATTTCCATCAAGAGGTGCATCAATGTTTGCTCAAGATCTTAATGCAAGAGTCCAGCACTCTGTAAAGCCTCCTCCAGCACATCCCAAACACTTTCAGTCAATTTGCATATTTGAATCCGAACAGCAACTTATTTTTTTAGGCCGGGCAATGTATTTCAAGTATGAGAAGTCCTATAAAGGCTCTAACATTGGACATCCTCATATTATGTATTGCCAGCAAATGTACTATGAAGTTTATCCTGAATGGACTCTTCTTCTCTCCAATAGACACGTTTTGTCTAGATCACAAGTGTGAATCGTTCCTTTACCCGGGGTTAAAGTTGGAGTTTAGAATGACGATACCCCAAGACCGAGCGCAGTGAGAAAAGTCGTAATGTGATAAACATATTACTCATGATCTACCTGGAGATTTATAGAGGACACCAGTCATGGTCCCCGCAACAATGGTGTTGAGGTCGTCCTCTGCCCCTCTGGCTTTCTCTATGATCACCCCAAATGCACTGTACAGCAGAGCTAAACACATACATACATACATATATATATATCATGCAAGCAACACAGCATTAATACAGTGGTGGTCAAAATTGATGGCACCCCTGATAAATATGATAAAAAATGGCTGTAAAAAATAAATCTGCATTGTTTATCCTTTTGATCTTTCCTTAAAAAAATTCACAAAAATCTAACCTTTCATTGAAGTAAAAGAATTGAAAGTGGGGGGTAAATCACATTATAAAATAAATGTTTTTCTCCAAAACACGCTGGCCATAATTGTTGGCACCCTGTTATTAAATACTTTTTGCAACCTCCTTTTGCCAAGATAACTGCTCTGAGTCTTCTCCTATAATGCCTGATGAGTTTGGAGAATAACTGACAAGAGATCAGAGACCATTCCTCCACAGAATCTCTCCAGATCCTTCAGATTCACAAGTTCATGTTGGCGCTTCTCCTCTTCAGTTCAGCCCACTCATTTTCTATAGTTCAGTTTAGGGGACTGGGACGGTCATGGCAGAAGCTTCATTTTGTGCTCAGTTACCCATTTTTGTGTTGATTTTGATGTTTGTTTTGGACCGTTGTCCTGAAGGAAGATCCAACCACGGCCCATTATAAGATTTCTAGCAGAGGCCGTCAGGTTTTGATTTTTTATCTGTTGGTATTTGCTAGAATCCATAATGCCATGTATCTGAACAAGATGTCCAGGACCTCCTGCAAATAAATAGGCCCACAACATATAAGATTCAGCAGTGTATTTAACCGTAGGCATGGGGTACTCTTCATCCCTGTTTGCACCAAACACATCTGCTGGGTTTGCTGCCAAAAAGCCCTTTTTTTTGTTTCATCTGACCATAGAATCCGGTCCCTTTTGAAGTTCCAGTCGTGTCTGACCACTGAATATGCTGGAGTTTATTTTTGGAGGAGCGAGGAGGATTTTTCTTGAAACCCTCCCAAACAACATGTGGTGATGTAGGGGTTGTTTGATAATTTTTTTTAGGCTTTCTGACCCCCAAGACTCAAGTAATCTCTGCAATTCTCCATCTGTGATTATTGAAGAGTCTTTGGCCACTCAAACTTTCCTCCTCACCGTCCATTAATACAATATAGACACACGTCCTCTTCCTGGCAGATTCGTAACATCTTTAGTTGATTATGACTTCTTAATTATTGCCCTGATGGTCAAAATGGGGATTTTCAATTCTTTAGATATTTTCTTACAGCCACTCTCTATTTTGTAATGCTCAACAATCTTTTGCTGCGCATCAGAACTATATTCTTTGGTTTTCCTCATTGTGATTGATGATTCAGGGGATTTGGCCTTTGTGTTTCCTCATATTTAAACTCCTGTGAAACAAGAAGTCATGGCTGGACAGTTTCATGTTCCTAGTCACCCTGGTGTGCTAAAAAATGTAAATATTAATGGGAATATACTTCAGAGATATTTTTCTCCTAAAAAATTCTAGGGGTGCCAACAATTATGGCCAGCGTGTTTTGGAGAAAAACATTTATTTCATAATGTGATTTACCCCCCAATTTCAATTCTTTTACTTCAATGAAAGGTTAGATTTTTGCGAATTTTTTGAAGGAAAGATCAAAAGGATAAACAATGCAGATTTATTTTTTACAGCCATTTTTTATCATATTTACCAGGGGTGCCATCAATTTTGACCATGACTGTATATGACCTCTAAGTGAAAATATAAGTCATTTCTGTTTAAAATGAGTCGACTACAAAGGTTCTGAGGGTGAAGGAGGCTGAAATCGGGTCACTCACCCACTGAACCCAAAGTGTTCGCCCATGTGGCACCTTGGCGGGTCACCATATTCAGGATTCTGGATCGGAGAGAAGGATAGAGATTAAGAGTTTAAAACAAAAGTCACAACTGACCCAAATCACTAATGACTTTGGTTCTAAAACATCATGCCATACACAGAAGATCAACTGTTGTATGCCCACAGCACAATACAATTAAAATAAGTAGGTCTTGGGAAACGGCTTCAGAGTCTCCAAAATATCATATTAACAAAAAGGCTGCTCTTTCTATAGCTTTTCCCTCTACAAATAAACATATTTTTGGTCCTTTACACATGAGTCAGTAACTGGTGATTCGGGTTGAATTGTTCACTAACAACTTTCCTTGACCTGTGAGTCTTTAAGAGAACACATGATGTCCGGGTGAATCTGCTGACAGTGGGGAAGTCTCGCACGTAACAGCGGACGAGCGGCAGACTTTGAGCCGCTGTTCTTGAACACCCTGCACAGATCTGCATGTGAACAGCGTTTGACCACATGATGCTTTGGGACACACAGCTGTGTACACACATTGATTTAAAACAGCTGTCTAGCCTTCGTTACTGATAACGTATTTAAAAAAGAAGTCAATGTCTAGCAGAGCATCACTATATGATTGCATTTAGTACTTTGAAAGAAAAATATTTTTAAATTGAAATGATTTATCCAGGCCTGATAACAAATATACACTACCAGTCAAAAGTTTTGGATCAGTAAGATTTATAATGTTTTAAAAAAAACGTTTTAAAAAGTTCATTTAAATTTTAATATATTTTAAAATGTAATTTATTCCTGTGATCAATCTGTATTTTCAGCATCAGTACTCCAGTCTTCAGTGTCACATGATCCTTCAGAAATCAGTATAATATGTGGATTTGCTTCTCAAGAAACATTTATTATTATTATCAATGTTGAAAACAGTTGTGTACAAAAACTTTTCAGGATATTTTTTGATAAATAAAAAGCATTTATTTTAAATAGAATCTTTTGTAACATTATAAATGTCTTTACTGTCACTTTCGATCAATTTAAAGGGATAGTTCACCCAAAAATGAAAATGCTGTCCTCATTTACTCTCCCTCATGTTGTTCCAAACCTGTATGATTTTCTTTCTTCTGCTGAACACAAAAGAAGATATTTTAAAGAATGTTGGTAATTAAACAGTTGCTGGTCCCCATTGACATCCATAGTCTTTTTTTTTTCCTACTATGGAAGTCAATGGGGTCCATCAACTGTTTGGTTACCGACTTTCTTCAAAATATCTTCTTTTGTGTTCAGCAGAAGAAAGAAAGTCATACAGGTTTGGAACAACATGAGGGAGAGTAAATGAGGACAGCATTTTCATTTTTGGGTGAACTATCCCTTTAATTAATCCTTGATGAATAAAAGTATTGATTTATTTTATTTATTTCCCCCCAAAAAATATAATAAAAATTCGTACTGACCCCAAACTTTTGAACGGTAGTGTTTAATGTTACAAAAGCTTTCTATTTCAGATAAATGCTTTCTATTCATCAAAGAATCCTGAAATAAAAATGTAAAAAACTGTTTTCAACATTGATAATATTGATAATCAGAAATGTTTCTTGAGGATCAAATCATCATATTAGAATGATTTCTGAAGGATCATGTGACACTGAAGACTGGAGTAATGATGCTGAAAATTCAGATTGATCACAGGAATAAATTACACTTTACTATATATTCACATAGAAAACAGTTTTTTTTTTTTTTATCAAATAAACGCAGCCTTGGTGAGCAGAAGAGACTTCTATTAAAAACATTAAAAAATGGTAGCGATGAAAAACGTTTGACTGGTAGTGTATACACAGAAGGGGAACCGACTGTTGTAATATCAGGATTAAACGTGCGTCTCAATCCGCCGTCTTCATTTTTCAGTTAGGATTTGCTAAAGAAGAAAAGCTGCTTTTATAAATCAGAAGATTTCTCTAGGGCGTATTGTTATTGGTTTGGTTTTCTTTTCCATTATGTGACATCACACCCAGCGTGTTTATGAATCTCCCCAAGTTCCCGCACCACAAGTTTAATCGAAAGGAAAAGTGCACGTGACTCTGGTTATAGTGGTTATAGTGGAATGCAGTGCATCACCGCAGACCGAAGGAAACTTGACAATGCAGAGCTCAGTGTGGTCGATCATGTGTGATTCATGAACATCACAAACACCTGACCTCACCTTTACCAGGAAATCCTTTCTCAAGAACTTAAACAACCATAAATGGCCTGGAACAAAACATGTAATGTCTTAATCAGACAACAGACAAGCATCGTAGCATAAGATAAAGAAATAAAAAAAGAATAAAATAAATACATTCAAGTAAATAATAACTAAATAAATAAATAAAAGAGTTCAGCAAGTTTAAGATCCTCTATCAAAGTAGATAAGATTAAGGCATTCGTTTTTCGTCAGAAGTGATGACACAGTTCCTTAAGAGAAACGTAAACATTAGGAAATCTATTCTTGTGTAAAATGAAATTCCACTAAAAAAATGCTGGGTTGTTTTAACCCAAATTTGGGTCAAATATGGACGAACCCAACCGTTGGGTTAAAAAATTTAATTAAAAAATGTAACCCAACGGCTGGGTTTGTCCATATTTGACCCAAATTTGGGTTGAAACAACCCAGCATTGTTTAGAGTGCATAAATAATAATTGTGTTAACTGCAAAGTTATGCGTTTCATCTTTCATAAACATACCAAATATTTCATTTTCCTTTGTTAATACAGGTAAATCTTCACATTTAGGAAATAACCAGTAATGCAAATCCTCCCAAAAGGCACAGGCACATTTACAATCATAAAACAGAGTTCTGTGGTTTCAACACTGATAACATCTTTAAAACTCTCTAGATGGATTACACACCATTAACTCCCTTTGCTTTTGGTGCAACTGGAAATTTAAGATATTTTGTTCTTAAAATCTTAACTTCAACACTGGAAAAATATTGAAAGATTGAATTTTTATCTGAAGAAAAAGGATCAAATTCCTTAACAAAGGATTTACGAATTGTTGGGTAAATAGTGAGAGAAACTCCATTCCCCAAAAGTTTAGGAAGACAGGGATAACATTACTTTGAGATACGTTGAAATACATCTGAATTATAGATTGTGGGATTGCTTTGATAATGTTATCATATTGTTTTCTGACGAATAAGTTAAATTTAGAACAGAAAGTCTCAAAAGACATAATGACTCCGCTATTATCTAATATATGCATCACAGACCATATTCCTTTCTCCCAACAATTTTTGCAAAATAAAGATTTATTCCTAAATACCACATATCTACAATTCAAGAAACGGATGTTGCGAGGACTGAAATTATGCTTCATTATGAATAATTTTCCAGTAAAGTAAAACCTGTTGATGAAACACTGATAACTTAACAGGAAGTTTTTTAAGGTCATAATCACCTCTAAGGAAAAGATTGACGCCTCCTAATTTCATAAAGATTTGACTGGGGATATGAAACATTTTAAAAAGGATCTTAGCCAATTCGTTTGAACCTTTACCAGGAAATACACTTCTGCCATTTGGGTTCCTGTAACCAGTGAACGCTGTGGAAAACACTGCCCTCTGCTGGTTACTGTGTTGATAGACTGAATTCAAGCAATGCAAACTATTAATGCTGCAGATGTCCTGTTTAACCTATCCTTAAGAGTCTTTAAAATGCTATGGAAGCCATTTTCCACCACACTAATCTTTAGTAAATCATAATTTGACCTAAACTAAGACCTAATCCTGGCTTAATCTAAGCCCTGTCTGTGAAACTGGGGGTAAGTCATAATTATGAGATATGTCAAAACTGATATAGAAATTCATCGTATTACTTTGTATCTCATAATTTCTTAACTTATAATTAATAATTATAATCTAATAATTGACTTTTAATCATGAGACAAAAGGTCAAAATGGATGGTAAATCATAATTTTGAGATCAAAGTCAATATGACAACAAAAAAAAAAAAGTAATATTTTTATTATTGAATTTGAATCTTAATTTAACTAATAATTGATTTTAAATTATGGACAAGGTCGAGACGAAACAATAGTAAATCGTAATTATGAGATAAAAAGTTTAAATTATGACACACTAAATCATAATTAGTTAGATAAAGTCATAATTATGAGATATGTTAAAATTATGACAGAAATTAGACTCTGAATTATGACTTTGTATCTCATAATTCTAAACTTTTTTCTCATAATTAATTATTAACTATTAAAAGATCAATGTCAAAGTTATGAAATGCTATAATAGCTATCAAAAGGTCGAAATTGATATAGGAAGAAATTATGACAAAAAAGTTGAAGTTTGTCCTTTGATCTCATAATTAAGTTATTAACTAATAATTGACTTAAATACTAAACTAATCAAGAGACAAAAGGTTGAAATTGATACAGTACATCATAATTATGGAGATAAATTTTTTACATCATAATTATGATTTACTTAAGCATGTTTTTTTTCCTCATGTGCCATAAGATGCAGTCTTTTAACGCATATACTTTTTTGTTGTAAACCGAACGGACTGAATTTCCCTGTGTACGTACGGTGCTGCTGCAGTACTCACTGTACATTGCGAGGTTTGGACCAAGCCAGGTTTCTGGTGTCAGACAAGCCCATTCTCAGACCATTCACAGCCCCAAATACTGCACCTGTATGCCAATACACACATCGTAATGCAAATCATTTTAAAAATATGAATCGAAAATAATAACCAATACTTATCAAAAGCAAATACCAAGACATCCTGCCATATTTTTCAGTTTATTCTGGCAATTTAATTTGTAATGAAACATGTTTTATTATATCAGACAACAAAAACGGAAGCATTTTGACTAGTGAACTCAGAAGTGTCTCTATAAGATTGAAGAGACTGTATTATCATGCAGAAGAACTGCCATGTGAGGAAGGAGAGATGGAGATACCTGTGATACAGCATCCTCCTATAGTAAAAAAGGCCAGCTCGAAGCGTCCTCTTGTTTTGTTTGCTCCAGTGGGTAAAATGAACTCATCTGTGTCCTGTGGGAACATGACAAGGACAGCCATTCATTACATCTCATATAGTACATGTAAACACAAAGGCAGCGTATGGCCAGATCTCACCTGTAAGAGATACTTGGGGTCCACGTTCAGGTATGGAGAGATTGGACTCATGCCTGTCACTGTTCAGAGAAGCGACCTTTAGTAAGATGCTGAATATGGATTATTAATAGTTATGCGAGACTTACATGGCACTCCAGAGAGCTCTGTGTTTGAATACTGCGGGCCAGCAGATCCAAACAGACCGAAGCCTCCTGGACTTCTGGAGCCAGTGCTAGATGATCCTGATGGATCCTTATCCATCTTTAGGTTAAGAGGTTCGTACACCTCAGCTAAACATGTGAAGATATGCTTAATTTATAGGAATAGCTTTGCGCAAATACTGTTAGCCAATGTAATCTGGTCCTCGATGAGCTTTAACTTAGAAGGCAGTAATAAGCTCAGAGAAGGGCTCAGTCTAGACTTACATTCATTTGGACAAGTTACATTTGCAATCGGTCATTTTTACCCCCAGAATACAATCAAATAGTTCAATTATTCAGTATTCAGTAACTCGTGCCTCAACTGCATGCGAATGTTCAACCTGACGCTCCCCTTGTTTGCCGTAAAGTAAACTGTGGACGGTCATTTAACTACCATAACAAACAGTTCGCATCCTTTAAACACATACGATAAACATTTTTACTATGTTACAATATAAAAAAACACAGTTGGTGTGGTGATGGGGATAAACTGTGGATATGAAATGGATACTTGCAAAGCTTATCGAAGCACACTCACGACGGTTTTTGCGACAGCAAACGATTTCTGGCCAGATCAATAACTGACACTAAAGCGATTTGGAACAGCTGATATGAATAACTAAAATTATAAAGTTTCATATAAAACAATGCTCTCTTTCTCTCTCTCAGTGTGTGAATATGAACATGTTATTGGATCATTAAAATAAATTGCCTATTATTCGTGTACTTAGTTAGTAATTAAAGGAAATGCCTTTTGCTTTTATTTTGCTTGCTAAATATTCCTAGCATTTAAATAGTCATAAAGAGGAAACTAAATATAATTTTACATCTTTGGGAAGTGATGTAGTAATGATACAATTGTCATTGGAAAAAAAAAAGTAGGCTTATATATACATTTTACAGTGATTCATTAAATATACATGTCCCCCCCTCCCCCCCCCCCCACACACACCTTCATTTTACACATTATGCAAAACAAATAAAAGGAAACAGCCTATTAGAGCATGTAATGTTGTTATTAAAAAAATAATAAAAAATATGATATGTAAAGAAACACTCTTTTTATTTGTTCTGGCAATTGTTTATTTATTTATTTATTTATTATTATTATTATTATTATATACATTTAACCAGTTATACTTTGCAAAAAAGTTCATGCTATATTTGGAAATTCTCTTATATGCATATAATCATAATAAAAAAAATAGACATATCAATTAAATACATGTATGAATACAAATTATATTTATTGTCATGTCCATGTAATTTCAAAAAGGAAATGCACATTATTTAGTTTTTTTTCTGTTACTAGGGAAATATTATATTATTCCGTAATAAAAAAACAATTTCAGTCATTTCCAGGCAGTCCCTTTTAATTATTTGGAGTATATCACAATAAAACACACCGTATTTAATGCTGTTTATCATGTTCACAGTGGAATGCGGAAGTCGATCCAGGTGTTTTATACATCAGCGGTGACGAGGCTGAGAGAAAAAGATGACATCCGTGACGACATCGGGATGATCTGACAGAGGTGCGGCAGAACCGAACCGATTTCCATCGACCAAACTGCACATTAAATGCTTGGTAATTACTTTAAAATACATTTTTAACTGACTTAGCTGATTGCAAAATGTTTGAACAGTGGATGCTTCTGGTTATTTAATCACAATGAAGTGCAGCCATGGGGACAGGAAGACGCGCTGTGATAATATTACAGTGGTTCTTAGTGACTGTATTGAGGAATCTAAATACAACAGATCATACAGTCACACCGGCCATATGTCACTATTCTCGGAGTCTTTATAATACCTTTGGCTCTTTCTGAAGCGTATTGTATTGTTATTTATCTAATTGAATCATCCGTTTCTTACGAGTAACCGATCAAAACGCATGTTAAGCACCGAATGGGCTCACGGATTATCTGTTTTCTCTCATGTGTATATCGAAATGGTCAGTGATTATAATATTTATTCTTGAGCAACCGTAAGTGCGAGTTATTTCAGCACAAGCTGGCAGTAGTACAGAAAGTACAGCTTGTACACATCGTATTCAGTTTCAGTGTGTATCTGGGCCTCGGTGTGAGATATACGCTTGCATCGTCTGTCTGTAATGCTGGATATATGTGCGATTTTATGGCGGGCCGATTGAATCCTGGCATTATTATAATATATGTACAGTAAGGCTTTGCCGAACGCCTCTTCCGTGCCATTACAAGGTCAGAGTGAATCATGGCACAGTTCTTGTCTACATTTTAGTATCGAGACCTTAAAACGTTCTTGACGTGTACAACTTGAACACGACCCGTGCGACATTAAATGCTCTTAAAATAAAAAATATAGTTGGACACTCGGTTGCAGCCCCATTTAATCCCTTCCCACAATGCACCGTGTCGATGCACAGTTGTGTTTCCTGTTTACCGTTGTAACGCTTTTGTTTGCCAGCTTTTCTTTTTTGTCGCTGGTTTAAATACTTTGTTTTGCATGTCTTTTACCACGACTGATCAGAGAAGGTGAGTTTATAAATAAATAAGCCTCACGTAAACACGCGAAAACGCGAGATCGGCGGCGGCTTCGCGGCATCCCGCTGATGAGGAAATACCCTGGCGCGAACCTCCGCTTTCATTTTACTGATCATCGACATGTTAACGCGTTCCGACGGATTTGACAGGTTTCGCACGAACTGCAGAACGATTCTCCAGGACATCAGATCGATTCTTCTAAAAGGTCTCTAAATGTCAGAATGATTCTCCAGAACGTTCTGTCAAAATCATGGTTCTAAACGTTCTTTAAATGTCAGAATGATTCCATGGAATGTTCTCTTAAATATCAGAATGACTTTATTTTAAATGTCAGAGTGATTCTTTAGAGTGTTCTGTAAATGTCGGAATGATTCTTCAGAACATGCTGTAAAATGTCAGTGTAGAACTTTATTCAAATGTACGTTATCGTTCTGGATCTCTCAAATGACAGTCGAGGAATATTCTGCTTGGCTGCTGTTAATGGTGCAGACTGTAAAAAACATCTAAGAGGAAGTACAATATCTTGCATAGATCAGGAGTCTCCATGCAGCCTATACTTTTTTGTCTAGCAGTAGACTTGCATGGTTCTTCAGTGGCTAAGAGTGATATAATGCTGATATTATATCATGACCATAAAAAACGAAACAAAAAAACATCTACAGTAGTCAACATTTGAAGTGGATCAAAACCTTTCATCAAAGTTATACATGGATTTTGACCAATACCTGTTCTTGTCTCAGGACAACTTTGATGAACTTTTTTGATCCACTTCAAATGTTGCCTACTGTATTTTACTCAACCTTCTACAGACTCACTGAAGCTCGAGTTGCCATTGGCTACTAATTTTTTTTATTTTACTTGCAAGACTTTGTATATGAACAATGCAAATTAAAAAAATCTACGTAAATATAAAACAAAAATATAAATTTCAAACACTATTAAAGACAAGTGTAAACTTAATAAAATAACAAATAATCAGACTACAAGCAATAGCACAAATAATCAAAACAGAACAAAGATATAAATAAAATAAACAGTGCCTTTCAGGTAAATCTAACAGTAGTTATACAGATTAAGTACATAAATTGAATAATCAAATGTAAAACAACACTGAATAGTCTTTACTGTATAAATTAAATATAGATGAATCCTTATTAAAGTTATAAAATTATTAAGTCAAAAGCAGTGAGTCTTTTGTTTGATTAATGTTAAAAATAGACCGCAGCAGGAATATTAGGCTGCTGTCACTTTAAGACCGAATGCAAGGATCCAATATACTGATACTGTTACACATGCGTTTTCTTTCTCGACTGTACTGTTTCATACGCTTTCTTGGCATGCGCTTCGGATGTGCGAGTTATTTTCACATCTTCTTCCGCTTCAATGTAGTTGTGTCAAAAAGTTTTGTAATTTGAAATTTTAAAAATGTGAAGCTTTGAGTGCTGTTGCGTTGAATTGTAGCCAATCACAGAGATATCCGATGAGCGCGTGAACACAATGGCCAATCAGAGGTATTTACGATTCCGCTCAACAGCGCTCTGACCGTATCAACGTTAACCGATCAAAGTTGTCGGTAGTCGGTAAAAAAAAAAAAAAAGTGATCTCTAAATTAGGCTATTACAGACAGTGGACTAAACGCTACTACAGTTAGCCATCTCATTCCAAGATCTTTTTGTGTGAAGTGAACAAATTCCTCACACTCAATTCTTCATAACTCGCCTGTTTGTACTTAATAAACCAATAAAAACATTTGGCGAGAGGTCACAGCGTTTGGGTTCGCGCGCTCACAAGGTGTGCGAAAAGTAAAGGCTACAGGCTAAAACACTCGAGGTTAGAGCCAGGGCAGACGACAGGAATCATCATCTTTATTATTAGCACTACCTCAAACTAAAGCGGCGTTTCTTCGGAGCTGTCATTTTCTTAAATGAGCCACGGCAATGTTTAAAATGAGCTTCTAACGCTAGACAAACGCCTTTATTTTCAACGCGATCACCTTGTACCCAAACCATTTAGAAACTAAGGAGCCATTTGTCCTCCGATTTGTCCGCCGCGTTTGCGAGACTCATGTTTCGCGCTGTAGGGGATTGGCTGCAGTGTGTGTGTGAGCGGGAGGCAGAGCGGCAGAGATGCGACAGAGTTGCGAAATTGAAATTCCCGGCTCGAAATGGCTGTTATTTCAAATAGCGTAGCATATTTTTAACTAATCGGTTAACTGGTTTCAACCGGTTAATGAGGCTCGGTGGTCGGTCAAGAAAATGTTTAGTTTTCGGCATCCCTAGCTCAAATCTTCACATTTTTAAAATTTCAGTACCGAAGTCGGTACTTTATGACAACTCTACCCTCTACAATGCAAGTAAATCACTTGCATATGCGACCAAATTTTACTTTTGACAACACTACTTCAATGTTTAAATTGGCAAGGCTTAAAAACACATGCAAATGATAAACTTTAATGACGATGTAGCACTGGCCCGATCGCGACAGCATCAATTCTCTTTACGTGGCCTGTGTAAGCCTCTCTTTCTCTCATGTGTGTGAGAGAAAGCGACAGAGGGCGTTTCAGCCAAGTGGCGGTGCGTAAAGCTCAGCGCCAAACTTTTTTCCTCTAACTCAATCACAGTCGACTGAGATCGTACAATTTACTAGCCATTGGCTAATTAAAGTCATTTTTTAGTCGCCCAGCGTGAAATTTGGTCACATATGCTTGTGATTTACTCGCATTGTAGAGGGTTGTCAATATCAACTCAAAATGAACTACTACAGAAATAGTTACATTGTATTTTCCGCCTGGACCCGATGACAACGCAGTGCTGAAGTGCCAACTAGTCTCTTCCTATGGAGGATCCCTTTACCACTCTACAGATAAAGCGTTGTCAGGAAAATTCGTTTCGCGTACCTACCCCGAAGTGATAAAATAAAATTCTGTATCAAAACTAAAAGGAAACACCAGTACTTTGTTTAGGCTTGGTCTGTAGGGAATTACAAACCTGCGCACATATATTCAAACGCACATAAATAGAACTTCTTAATGTGCATGTGAACGCCATCAGCGTTTCTCACAGGATAGTGTTTAAAGTCTGTGTAGAGAGAATGGTGTCGTCTTAGCGGCCCCTAATTTAATAACAAATGATCGTTGCGACGGAAGTGAATCAATCAAAACTAACTTTAGATGGAAAATAACTTTATTAAAGAACCGCTATAAAGCCAAAACAATCTCTGTTACCTTAAATTATACGTTTATCTCTGTAAAGCTGCTTCGAAACAATCTACATTGTTAAAAGCGCTATATAAATGAAGATGAATTGACTTGACTACAATTTATATAACAATTTATATATTGACAAAGCTGTTAGAATTTACACAAGAGGGAGGGGATAATAATCTGTCAGGCTGACAAATTATCAGCCAATAATCTCAAAATAGCCAAATATTGGTTGATGTGTGTTATTATTGCTTGTACTGTTTAATCGAACTCAAACGCTTTTTGTTTCTGTTTCCTACTAGAGTTTGCTGAGGTGTAAATTAAGGTGGGAATAGGCACTGCTCCCCAGTGAGAAAGCGACAGAAGGGCCGTGAAAATCAGCCCTAATGGAAGAGATAGAAACAGAGCTGACCTGCTCCGAGCAGGACGCTTTAGGAGCAGACTTCATCACGGTCGAGCTCGACACCCAACCCATCGAATACGTGGTCAAGTGGGCCGAGGTGGGCTCAAAATTCACTATAGCCTGTGTCAAAAAGGATTTGGACGAGGCTGGTTGCTTCACCTCGGATCAGATAGTGAAAGTGGAACCGGATGAGACGTTCTTTGTCCCTTACGAATCGGTGTACCCAGAATGTGAGGAAGTAGATCCGAATTTGATCCCGACGCACGAGGAGGAGGTGGGAAGTGAATCCGACTCGGACGACAACACGGAACCGGAGAATAGCCAGCTGTGCGAAGCCCAGGACGTTTCCGATATTTCCTGGGAGAAGGAGGTGTCTCACACTAGAACCTATAAGTGCCACTTCTGTGGCAAGATCTACAGCCATTCCTCCAGTCTTGCTCGCCATCTGCACGTTCACTCGGACAGATCGGCCCTCGCTTCCTCGAAGGGGTTCAGCAAGTTAGGCGACAGCAAAAAGTCTCTCCAGTGCAATCTGTGCGGGGTAAGGTGCAACGGCAAGCGGCTTTTGGCCATTCACAAGAAATGCCACAAAACCAAGAGACTGCACACGTGCAACACCTGTGGCAAAACGTTCAATCACAGCTCCAGTCTGTCGCGGCATCGGTTAATCCACAAAAAAGGCTTGGATAAAACCGTTAGGCCGTTGTACCCAGCGCCAACCCCGGCGCCCATCATGACCCAGCACAGTTTCCAATCCAACCACGGCTCGAATAAACGAATGCCGGTCTCATCGGGCGAGCGAGAGAAGCAATACCAGTGCGCTCAGTGCGACAGGGTCTTCAGCCACTCCGCCGGCCTCTCCAAACACCAGGTGGCTCACGTGCGCCAGCTTCTCAACTCGTACACGCACGGCAAAGACTCGCTCGACAAGTCCTCGGACCTCAAGATCCGCCTGAAGCTGTGCTCCCGCGACAAGCCCAACTACTACACCCTGTGCAAGAAGAACAAGCACAGTAAAGGAGGCAAGAAGAGGTTGTGTCTGCCGAACGAAGAGCGGCCGTACCCCTGCCGCATGTGCGACAAGCGCTTCAGCCACACCACCAGCCTGTCCCGACACGAGCACACGCACGCCAGCGACAAGTGCTACACCTGCAACGTGTGCAAGAAGACCTTCATCCGCCTGTCCAACCTCAAGCAGCACCAGCAAACGCACGCGTCGGGAAAGCTCTACGAATGCCCGCAGTGTGGGAAGACTTTCGTTCACTCCTCGAGCTTCTCGCGCCATAAGAAGGTCCACGCGGGAATGAAGCTGTCGCCGACACTGGAAGACATTAAGTGCGAAGAGGAGCTGGTCATCGACGAGGTGGCCCCGCTGGAATACGAGTCGGACTGAGAAGGATTGAGATAGTTTAATTGCGATGTTCTGGAACTGTTGAGGCTCCACAGATGGGAGGGGCGGGGGGAGTGTTGTTGTGTTTTTGCTGTTTTTTTGGTTTACCCCTCATTCTTATTTCACGGCATCCCTGCCTGTGTGGCTTCTTTCTAATAGTCTTGTAATTATCATAGCCCTTTTCGGCCACATTATTGGGGATATAGTAGCAATCTTTGTTAATTAAATTTTTATTTTGTTTGTTTAGATTGACATTCCCTTTTCCTTTTCTTTTGTTCGTTCAGTTTACTGGGAAGGTAATTCTTTGCAAGCCAAATTGTGTAATTAATTTATGTCCCCTTTTTTTAGGTGTCCACAAGAAAAACAACAGAGAAAAGCAGATGGCATTGGCAATGCAGGTGTTATTTATTTTTTCGTGCTTGCACTAAACCTGTGAACCCAAAATAAAGTACTTATTGAGGTGTGGGTTGGAGTAGAAGAGGCAAAGGCAAGGCAAGTTTTGTATGCAAGAAGTAAATTTTATATGCAATTTACTTGAACGTTGTTCCACTAAGTGTGCGGTTTGAATCAATTATGTCCCCTGTAATTATATTTATGAGACCTAATTTCTTAGACCAACAAATTTTCTCACTTGAAGTCTGGACACACAAAAACAGGTTTTGCTGTTTGGTTTTATGGGATATTAGAAGTGTATACAGTTTAATTCAAAACTGCAGGATGAGAGCAGACGGGAGTGTTTTGGGGTGATTGGATTGTTCTAGATTTGACTCTCTGGATTTGACTAGCTTCCTCAACATGTTGTCTTTGGTACTTCTTTCCTGTTCGATGTTCATTTGTCAAAATATGAAATCCATTGTGTCCATGGAGGGTGCATTTTATGCTTATTGGACATGGACATGTACAGATGCACTTAAAATGTTGTTCATATAGATTTGTGTGCACTTGATGAATACGAGAAATGAATATACTCGCAAAAGTGTGTGCTTTTTACTTCTGCTGTATATGTGTAAAAAGTTGCAGTTGCAAAAAAAAAAAAAGAAGATGTTCTATCTGATTTATTTTTCTGTATCTTCATAAGTTATGGAATAGCCAAGGGATTTCATATTTTAACAAGCATTGCACTATTGTATTTATAGACAGAAGCACTACATATTTAGGAAATTGGAACGCGACTTTGGATCTCCCGGTCAAGACCTTAAATGAGCGAGGCACGGAAATATCTTCCATGCATTTTTAAAAATCGATCAAGTGCCCTCAGCTACTCTTTGTAAGACCAAAGCTCTCCGATGCACCACAGAAGACGTGCGGTTCAGCTCATCAAAGTTTGATCGGTCTCCTGTTCGATGATCATACGCGCCTGGACTTTCACTCACCATTTACTGTCTGAATTGAAATTGATTAGCAATTACTAACCCATTTATGGTGTTGAAAAATGAGACTTTGAGCAGAGTTGAGATGCGTGTGTGAAGCACAGACGATGATGACACTTTTGCACCCGGAATGATGTTATCAAAAAAAGAAAACGCTCTTGGTACTCTCTGTAGTTGTTGGTAGTTTTAATATATTTCCTTAGTTCTTGCCATTGTTTTCAATTCTTTCCAATAATATAAGGTTTCATCCGCTCTCCTGTCCACACTCCTCACGGTTTGATTTATGTTTGTCATTTTCTTTGTTTTCAATTGCTGTAGCTATTTCATCTCTCAATGCAGCAGACCTACATCTTATATAAAAGATGTATGTTTTTGTATTGTGTTTGCCATTAGATTATAGTTTAAGAGTTCTGTCTTGCATTTTTTGTAATAAATAATTGGTTCATGAATCAGCAGTCTATCTGTATCAGTCTGTATTCAGTAATTAAGTCCACATAAGAGACTAGTCCAGTTTGATGAATCAGTTTACTGATGTATACTACACTTGTGCCCATCTCATTGTCTCAGTAACTGAAACCAGCAGGGGGCGTTACTAAGACTAGTCTTACAAGTTAGTCATCTTTTTTTTTTTTCTTCATAAGACTTAATAACTTTTTTAAGTCAGTTACATAAAAACTTAGAATGGTCTAATTTGATACCGAAAAGTAAGACTAGATTACGACTAGTTCTTAACACACTGGCTATGTTTACGCAACTGGCCTCTGGGTGTGCTGGTTAAAACAAGTCCTCGGTGTAAATGTTGTTCTGTCCTGTAGTTCTGTCATCGGCCAAAAGATGTCACCACAAGACTAGACTAATGTGGAAAGGTAGCATACCCACAAAAAACACTCCAGCAAAAACTGTATGACATTGTGTTTCTACAAGACAATATAAAACCACACACAAATTACTAAACCTATCTATATTTTTTTCAATGTTGACTATGTCTACAGCCTAAGTCAATGTATTACCCAATTCAGTGGTGACCAAAATGTAATTTTAATAGCTATACAGAAATTACTTTTTAGACATTCTACTAACAATAAGTAACTTGTCAACTAACTACATGTCAACTAACCCTCATTAGAGTATTAGTAGACTGTTAGGTACGCATATCTGTTGAGGAGTATCAAAGTAAAATGTTAGCAGATACTAATACTCTAATGAGAGTTAGTTGACATAGTTGCAAAGTTACTTATAGTTAGTAGAAGGTCTAAAGTGGACCACTGAAATATAGAAATGTATCTTCCTATTTCTAAAGCGTTTTCCTGGAAGTCCAGGAAAGAAAATCACAATCAACAAACCATTGTATTGGGTCTTTCTTGAAGCATGGTAAGATCATTGTAATGCACAGCCTGAAAAACAAAATAAAAAAATGGTAGAACTTTATTGTACAGTCCTGTTCACCATGTACATATGTATCTATTATAGTAATTACAATAACTGTGTAATAACTAGGTACTACCCCTAAACCTAACCTTAACCAGTTACCATTACCCTATACTGTCTTAGGCAAGTACATTCTGTAAAATAACCAAAAAACAATGAAACAAACAAAAAACCCACTAATGTTAAACATAAAACTAAATGACTATTTACAATGAATGAATATCTGACTATGATGCCTAAAGTGTGCCTTTGTTCATAGTACAGTCATAAACTACTAATTCGGCAATACTGATGTCAGTAAATGATGTTGAAATTTTATACTTCTGTCTTTTATTAATGTAAAATGCATTGTTTACATGAGGAAGTAGACACATATAATTAAAAACTGTACCATGTCTACCACCAATAGATTTGTGAGTGACAGGTTGTCCCGGCCTCACAGAAGAGATGTCGCAGCAAGGGAAGATGAGTATATATATACACATGCCCAGAGGAGAACTGGCCTGACTGAGCCTGGGTTCTCCCAAAGGTTTTTCTCCATTCTGTCCCTGATGGAGTTTGGGTTCCTGTCGCCTCTGGCTTGCTTAGTTGGGGACTCTTAATATTCAACATGTCATTGATCTGCCTGAACTGACGCTGTTGAATGAGAACTGAACTGAGCTGGACGATGACATCACTGTTTTCTGCAGGACTGCTTTATAGATGAAATGAACTAATTTACAGTTTTTCTCGATTGCTTAAACACATTTCTTGAAACTATGCCTCGTATTCTCAAAACAGTAAACACAAATCCATAACGTCTCACCCAGTTCCACAAACATCCTATTTTCAGGTCAAAATGAAGCTCTACACTCAAAACCATTCACTCTTGCTGAAAAACCAAACTTTGCCCTCAGACACACACACAAGCCATTCACAAACACAAACGCTACAACATAGTCTTACACACTGGTGCAATAAATTCAAAACAACGTTTCCAAAACTGGTAAGTTATGTTGCTTGTGGTCCCCCCCACTCACAAACCTTTTCACACGATGAACACAAAAGACAACCAATGGATACATTGGCACATTTTTTATTCCTTAATGTACTGTACAGTGCAATACACCAATAAAAAATAATAATAAAAAAAAAAAAAACTCTGCCCCAGCATCCCGTCTTTGGTCTGGGGAATCTCGTCCACATCACAGGTTGGCCCTAGCCAGGCAGAGGGGTAAAATCTTCTAGCATGCCTGTTCCCCGCTCGCACGCATCAACTGAAATATTTGGCAAGTACTGATAGTACTGATTACTGTAAGTAAAACACATCCTTTTTACAAAATGGAAGCATTCAGAAAACTCTATCTGTATGTGAGGCAATTTGATGCATTTCTTTTTACAGTAGTTTAGGGCAACAGCTACAGTTCATGTTGTCACAGCACAGTGTACTGAACTCAACAGTTACAGTAGAGAGCAGTCTGAAGGACATCTACTGTACCTGTTTTTCTCCCTGAAGGTTCTTATGATCGAGGCGACGGTGAAGCGACTCAAGTTTGGCTGTACTTGTAGCCCACCCTCCTCCTCCTCCTCCTCCTCCTCCTTGTCCTCCTCCTCCTCCTCCTCCTCCTTGTCCTCCTCCATCTCCTCCTTCCTCCTCAACCTCCTCCTCCTCCTCCTCAACCTCCTCCTCCTCCTCCTCCTCCTCCTCCTCAACCTCCTCCTCTTCCTCCTCAACCTCCTCCTCCTTGTCCTCCTCCACCTCCTCCTCGTCCTCCTTGTCCTCCTCCACCTCCTCCTCGTCCTCATCCTCCTCCTTGTCCTCCTCATCCTCCTCCTCGCCCACGTCCTCCTCCTCCTCGTCCTCGACCTCCTCCTCGACCTCCTCCTCCTCGACCTCCTCCTCCTCCTCCTCCTCAACCTCCTCCTCCTCCTCCTCCTCCTCCTCATCCTCCTCCTCCTCCTCCTCCTCGTCCTCCTCCTCGACCTCCTCCTCGACCTCCTCCTCCTCGTCCTCTTCCTCCACATCCTCCTCCTCGACCTCCTCCTCCTCCTCCACCTCCTCCACCTCCTCCTCCACCTCCACCTCCTCCTCCTCGTCCTCTTCCTCCACATCCTCCTCCTCCTCCTCCTCGACCTCCTCCAACTCCTCGACCTCCTCCTCGACCTCCTCCAACTCCTCGTCGTCCTCCTCCTCCTCGACTTCCTCCTCGTCCTCCTCCTCCTCGTCCTCCTCCTCCACGTCCTCCTCCTCCACCTCCTCCTCCTCGTCCTCGTCCTCCTCCTCCAACTCCTCCTCCTCCTCCTCCTCCTCCTCCATGTCCTCCTCCTCCAACTCCTCCTCCTTCTCCTCCTCGTCCTCCTCGTCCTCCTCCACGTCCTCCTCCTCCAACTCCTCCTCGTCCTCCTCCTCGTCCTCCTCCTCCACCTCCTCCAACTCCTCCTCCAACTCCTCCTCCAACTCCTCCTCCTTGTCCTCCTCCTTCTCGTCCTCCTCCTCCTCGTCCTCCTCCACTCCAGTGTCCTCGACCTCCTCCTTCATGTCTTTCTGGATCCATTGTTCCAAAACCCACTGAACTGAGTCTGGCCCTTTTATCTATCTATTGAAGTTTCAGATTGGTGTGTGATCAATTTTGACTCTTAATGTTTCCACTTGGGTAATTGTGTCTCACTGAGCTGAAGCTGGGCTGACTTGAGTGAACAATATTGAATGCTAATGCTTTCTAAATGACAGCATGGTGTAGGCAATGAGAAACGAAGGGATTTGTGTGTAGAGTTTTGCAGTGACAGTTCAACAAATCTGACTCATGTGTCAAAACAGAGGAATAGTGTTTATAGTTTAGGGAAATGGGTGTGCTTTATGATAAATGGCATTATGCTTTTGAAATTTTAGTTCAAAAGCCTGGTTATGGTGTTTAAGCAATCAGGAAAAAGATGTAAATTATGTAAATAATGTTAACAAATACAAAATACTTTTGATTTTAATAATTTATTAGTTAATGTTGAAACTAACATAAACTAAAACTAATATATGCTGTAGAAGTGCAGTTCATTTTTACTTCAAGTTAACTAATGTAATTAACTAATGTTAACAAATGAAACCTTATTGTAAAGTGTTACCATGTCCAAACTGAACCAATGCCGAATCCTGATGTGAAACCGGGCCACTTTAGGACTCAAACCTTCTTCAGTGTGACCCACTGAGCCACCATACCTCCCTATTCACTTTTAAAAAGGGTGGCTCACCTTCCCCTTTTTAATTAGGGTGCTCATTGGGTAACACTGTCGCCTCACAGCAAGAAGGTCCCCGGTTCGAGTCCCGGCGGAGCCAGGAATCCTTTCTGTGTGGAGTCAGTCTGCATGTTCTCCCCGTGTCAGTGTGGGTTTCCTCCGGTTTCATCCACAGTCCAAGGACATGCAGGTTAGGTGGACTAAATATGCCAAATTGTTGTGGGAGTGTGTGTGAGTGAATGTGTGTGTGAAGCGGATCCTGTAAAAATGAGCGGGAATAACGCTAATGGAAGATGGATGGATGGATTTAGGTGTAAAAATGACTTCTTCTCTGACCTTGCACTCCACAACCGACAGGGGGCGCTCTAACATCAGGCACAGATCTGAGAAAGACTCTTACTGTCCCTCCCTGAAATATGTCGGGGTCGGTCAGGCGGCCATGAGATCCCATCAGAGGAAGAGATGAAGAAATAAATGTGTGTGAACACAGAGAGGCGGGGCTGCGAGAGAAAGAAACATACAGAACAGAGAAAACAAGTTCCCATTTGAATTCTGGTGCTCCAGCTGGGAGTTCTTGGGCCATCGAAGTGAGGCAATCAAGTTTGCCATTGTTGCCAACCTTGCGGGCTCAGGCTTCCTGGTAACCCTAAAGTGAATTAGCTGAGCTTTTCTCCAAGCCTAGAACAGCTCCTCTGTTCCTCAACAAAAAGCCCATTGAGATGAAGGGAGCGCTGGCCTCCCCAGGCTCTCGGAAAGCCAAACCCGGGGCCGATGAATGAAGCTCCAGCTCCATTAAGACACTGGCCACTGTGGGAAATGCTGGTGATGTCATTATCAATGCATTTCTTACTGTTTTTGTTGCTTTTTCACAGCTTCAGCCCGCAGTCTCCCCCTTCCCCGCTAGTGTTCCCTTCCTGTTCCCTTTAGACCCCCATTATGAGATGCCTCTCCGTGCAAAACAAAAAAGGGGGCGAAAACACAGCGAAGCTCGGCTGCTATGGAAACGTGGAAACAGAACAGCGAATGGGAGGGGAGGGGGTGTTCCTCTTTGAAATCGGTCAGTGAGAGAGAGAGAGAGAGAGAGAGAGAGAGAGAGAGAGAGAGAGAGAGAGAGAGAGAGAGAGAGAGAGAGAGAGAGAGACCCACAAGAATTACACCTCAGAAACAAATCTCCAATTCTTCATGGTCCAGCCGCTCACCCAGACAAAGAGTCTGAACGTTCAATTGAGTTTTGTGATCTCACAGTGTCCTGTATCTACTGAACTTTATAATCCATGTGCCGAATGAAGTCAAAATGATAAAGAGTAAAGAAGCCATTCATGAGTAATTTATTTCAGCACTATGGATCCCAGGGAAATCTGTAGGGTATTTCAATTCAAAAACAAAAGAAAATAATACATTTGTTTCGCATAAAAGAAAATGTAACAAAACTAAATAAAACAAAAATAACCCTTTGCTAATCCCCACCTTAAAAAGTGACCGACCAATCAAAGCTTTCTGACAGACTATGGCTGCGTCTGAAATACTCTCTTGAGTAAGTGCTTACTTTGAATAAGTAATTATTAACCGCTAAAAAGTATGTCCTATATAAGTATGAATGTAATCTGGACGTACTGCATTCGCCATGTTGTCATTATCATGTGACTTTCCAGTGTCAGTTGTGTTGCTTCACTGCCAATCCTCTCCCGTGGCCTCATGGGATAGTAAAGTGTCCACTGTATGCACACTTCAGCGGGTCATCCAGGTTCTTTTTGCAGACTCTTTTATGAGGACTGTGAATTCAGACATACGTCTTTTGTCACATACATTTTTTCACCTACTACAGGTGCTGGTCATATAATTAGAATATCATCAAAAAGTTGATTTATTTCAGTTATTCCATTCAAAAAGTGAAACTTGTATATTATATAGACTCATTACATGCAAAGTGAGATATTTCAAGCCTTTATTTGTTATAATTTAGATGATTATGGCTTACAGCTTGTGAAACCACAAAATCAAAATCTCAGAAAATTAGAATATTACATGAAATCACACAGTAATTACACAGTGATACCATGGTCATTGAAGCAGGTCTTGGTTCTTTTGGCAGTGTGGACAGTTGCAAATCCTGCTGGAGAATGAAGTCAGCATCTCCATAAAGCTTGTCTGCTGAAGGAAGCATGAAGTGCTCTGGAAATGTCCTGGTAGACGGCTGTGTTGAGTGGACAGCACAGTGGACCAACACCAGCCGATGACATGGCTCCCCAAACCAACACAGACTGTGGAAACTTCACACTGGACTTCAAGCATCTTGGATTGTGTGCCTCTCCATTCTTCCTCCAGACTCTGGGACCTTGGTTTCCAAATGAGATGCAAAATTTACTCTCATCAGAAAAGAGGACTTTGGTCCACTGTGCTTTATTAAATCCAGAGTCAACGCAGCCGTCTACCAGGACATTTCCAGAGCACTTCATGCTTCCTTCATTTTCCAGCAGGATTTGCACCTGCCCACACTGCCAAAAGAACCAAAACCTGCTTCAATGACCATGGTATCACTGTGTAATTACTGTGTGATTTCATGTAATATTCTAATTTTCTGGGATTTTGATTTTGTGGTTTTCACAAGCTGTAAGCCATAATCATCAAAATTATAACAAATAAAGACTTGAGATATCTCACTTTGCATGTAATGAGTCTATATAATATACAAGTTTCACTTTTTTAACGGAATTACTGAAATAAATCAACTTTTTGATGATATTCTAATTATATGACCAGCACCTGTATATTAGGGACGTATGTGAAGCCAAGCACTTACTCTTTTCTAATTTAATTTGGCCCTTTGTGCCTCAGTGTTGTTATTGGTAACTAAAGCTAAAACTAAAACTATTAAAAAAAAATTTCAGTAACTGAAATAAAAGTGAAATAAAATATAAATATTGGATGGAAAAACAACTTCAGATATGAACATTAGAAAATTACCACAACTGAAACTGAAATAAAAATAAATTAAAGCTAACAGAAATATAAAAAAATATACATAACATAATAATAACGTAACAAAATGAAAACAAAAACTGAAAAAATAAAGGTCATTCAAAATGTTAATGAATTCTGTAAAATTACATTAGGCCTTTTAAAGTCATGCATCTCTCAGTCTCTCTCTGCGAAGTCTTGTATGTGTCAGCACTGTATTTCCGAGCGCTCTATCTTTGGTTTCTCATGTTCATGGTTTTTGACTTTCTGCCCAGTTCCTTTGGATGTCTCTGTTTTGCCTTTACACTGGACTCTGTTATTGTTTGGACTGTTTGCCTGTGCTTTTACCTTTGGCTGTTGTTTGGATTACGTCTTTGGATTACCTTTTAATAAACTACTGCATTTGGATCCTCAACCCTTGCGTCTCCGATAGTTCATGACACTTATAGGGTCATTAAAAAGAAATATCACTTTTTTTGGCCAATGTTGATAGACATGATTCACATGAATTTTTTTGTTAAAAACAGAGGTGCGTGACATGATTCTACTTCACTCCTGAAGCATCAAGAATAAAGGAAAAAGGAAAAACAACCCCAAAGGCTCGGAGAAGGAGATTATATTTTTAAATATCAGATTTACTTTTCACCATCACTCTACAATGTGAAAAATGACAAAAAAGCTGCCTTTGACAAGTAGTAAAAGTACAAAATGTTTTGAACACATTGAGATTCATTTATTTAGCATACACTTTTCAAGGTGACTTAGAAATGAGGAAAAATTCAAAGACAAGTGATAAATCATGTGGAGTCAACAGTAGCAGCAGTCCTTGTGCCAAGTCTTTAAAACACTAGATGTTTGGAATGACAAAATCTAAGAAAATAGTTTACAAATGCATGGAAATAAAGATAAACCTTTTGAAAAAGTAAATTTAAACATTTTTGAGAGAAAAGTGTAAGTTTGATCAGACCCCTGTTGAGAACAACCAGTGCAGAAGATCTGCTAACATATTGATCATATTTCATATTGATTCACGTAGTAAAGGCGTTATTAAAGGGTTAGTTCACCCCAAAATGAAAATTCTCTCAGTAATTACTCTCCCTCATGTTGTTCCAAACCCGTAAGACTTCACGTAGTGTAACAGCGCAGCGCTTCTGGGTTGTAGGTCAGAACGCAGGCTCACTATTGGCCAGCATCACACACATGACCAGCGTCGGCCAATAGTGAGCCTACGTTCTGACGTACAACCCAGAAGCGCTGCGCTGTTACACTACGTGAACTCACTCAGAGGCACACACTGAAGAAAATGAATAGTTGAATAAAGTTGTTATTTTTGTTTGTTTTTTGCTCACAAAAAGTATTCTCGTCGCTTGATGAACTTATATAAACTTACTATTTTAACAATGTCTTAACTAACTTTTCTGGGATGGCAGATATCGATTACCTAGCAGCCTATGGAGGAGTGAGACGGCTCTCAGATTTCATCAAAAATATGTTAATTTGTGTTCTGAAGATGAATGAAAGTCTTACGGGGTTGAAACAACATGAGGGTGAGTAATTACTGACAGAATTTAAATTTTTGGGTGAACTAACCCTTTAGTAACAGTAACAGCGGCACAGTTCAATTCTGCTGTTTTTAATCATGAAACTGCAAAAAGAAAGAAAAGGTCATGCTTAAAGAAATGTAGGCCAACAGTTCTTTCATATGGGATGTTTTGTAAAGAAGCGGAGCTTGTTCGAAGGGTCAGTAGGGGGAGGTGCTTAAAGGGACATTGTGTAAGAATTTCTCCCATCTAGTGGTGAAATTGTATTTTGCATTCAAACGAATAGTGCTCTCCAGCGCCTCGCTTTTACAAATGCGTGTTGCATCTACGGTAGACGTTATGTACCAAAAAGCTATGACAGGATGTCTTCTAATAGCACTTCATCGAGTTTTCCTTCGGGTGAACAGGTTTGTTATTTCAACACAGTCACATTGACTTACCTGTCGAGAAGAAAGCAGGCAACTTCGGCGTCTCTTTTGAAAGCTTTCTCCTGCATTAACTCTTAACACCTGGAAAAAGCTATCCCGACATTAACCCTTGTTTTTTGTAATCTCCGGTCACGTTTCCTTTTACGGTCTATTTTGGACTTTTTTCAACGACGAGGACTCCTTATCCTGTGACTCAGCATATGTATGGACTCCTCCATTATAAATAACCGTGCAGTGCAGCCTTTTAAACTTGCCGGGGCAGTGGCAAGCGCCTCTCACTGCTCTGCTCCTCCATTTCTGCTGGCTTCAGTCACGTGACACTGGCTCTGAACGAAAACGCGTTGGCCTGGTACTTTTTGTCCCTCTCTGCTATTATAGTGTTTCAAGATGGCGGAACTACATGGAAGCCTCCGTGGACCTACCCGTCCCAGATAATAAATTCTTCGTTTACGAGGATAAGTCAGATCATTGGCAGAGGTATTTGTACACCATTGAGGACATGTTTATGAATAAAAATATTGATTTTAGATAATAAAATACCTAAAAAAACTACACATTGCCCCTTTAATGGTCATGTAAGTAATGTCATAATGAAAAACATCTTACAAACAAACAGGCTTCAAATCATTTTTGCAGGAAAAAGTAGTTTTAGGAAAAATAGGTGTTTATTTTGGTTTTACGGTGAAATGTGAGCCTGACATGTTTTGGTGAGATTCGCCCATTAGAGTGAATCCGTTTTGCAAAAATGTCTTTCTTTGGAGCAAACTCATCTCCAATGAGCGGAAACACGCTTAAGTCTTTGAGAGGGTGAAAAGCATTGTGAGCTGGGAGAAGTTCTCACGATGCTTTGTAAAGACTCTTCTCCGGCTGGTTTGGCTACCTGCCTGGGTCACTTCAGGCCAGCTCTCCGCGCCACCGTGGGGCTTTTTTGTCGGATGCTAAATGGCCAAAATAAGCATTTAGGACCCAACTCATTCACTGTGTTCTCACGGGGAGAATTAGCATATGAAATAAACATACTCGGAAACATTCTTTCCCGGGAAAAGAGCGAGGGAATAAATGTCCTCATTTTCAGGTCTCTGCTGCAAATACACCCACTGAGTGATTTAGCGGTGAAGTGTTTGAACGGCGTGTCTCTGCTGCATACAGTGGAAGTGATTTGTAGTGGGAGCTATTTGCATAAATCGGAACTGAATGAGGACGCGTTCCGACTCGACATTCCTTTCACACGATCCCTGATTTCATCGCAATTACTAGCGAATCCGAAAAACCTCTATGCTATCTCCCGAGAACCAAAAGAAAGTGTGACATCCACTCAAACATCTCTCATTATTGTTTGACATTGACTTCGGGCAAATGGAGAGTTATTGTCACATCTAGAATGAGATCTGCGACGTGCCATTCAATGCCAGCCGTGCACGGATTCGTCTTCCCGAGGCTTCACGGAAAGCAAAAGCTCCTTTCCAGCAGCCTTTGATTTTCAAAAGCAAAACAAAAAAAGAAGCTAGTTTTTAATGCATTTATTTATTAGATTTTTTCTTCTCTAATCCCTCCCTCTGGCCTCTCCGCATCACGAGGTCTCGCAGAAACATTACACCGATGTGTGTTTCAAAACTCGTCAGAAATGGGCATTACACTATGTCAGCTGCTGATAAGGCTGCGGTTTAATGGGGGTGAAATTCAACTAGTGCCAAAGGGCAGAATAAGCAGATAAGCAGAAGCTAATTACTCCACTTTTACAATAGAGCGGAGCTGCTGTTCATTTGGTGATGTTTATAATGCACAAACCTCGCCTCAGGCCGACTAACTGAAACCAGAAGTGCTGCGAAACTTTGCGGCTCCACCACGCTGTTTCATGATAACACTGCTCATTATAGTGTCGACTATTTACAAAATACTCATTATAGGAACATCAGGTGAAAACAATGTGAAGCCTCTGGGAGGTCAGTGGAAAACACTGCTGTTATGTTTTTTTTTGTTTTGTTTTTTTCTTGTAAAGTTTGCAGTTTGCTACCCATTTTATTTCTGCAATTGGACATTTTGTACAAGTATCAAATAAGGAAAAAAATGTAGGATGGGACTTGATGTTATCGACTGGGAATTGATTCGGTTGTAAAAAGTAGTTGTTACATCCCAGAACAGACTTGGGTCTCATTTCTGCTTTTAAGTCTTCCAAAAATCGTCCCCATTCACTTCCGTTGCAAGAGCTTTAACATAACCTTGATTTTTGTATTTTTTATATCACAAGACATTATATCACAAATTATGTCAACTGAGCTTAACTCATATTGAACCCAGAATTTAACTTTCAATCACTTTCCTGGTGTTATTATTCATCAGTACAAGTTATTCCAAATAATATTTGACATCCTAAATACAATTGAATGTAGTTTGTGTTAAGTGTTGTCTTCTTGTATTAGGCCTATATGCATAAATAAGTATGTATATTACTGTTACATGTATGTTGCATATAATAAAATTGGGTTACACTTTATTTTAAGGTGTCAGTTTTACAGTGTAATTATATATTTAAGTACTGAGTAATATTAATTAACAACATACTATGGTTAGGGTAGGATTAGGATTTGGTTGAGGGTTAATTGCATGTAATTATGCTTAAATTACTGTTATTAATATAGTAAGTACTTGTAACATATGAAACAAAGACACTGTAAAATGAAGTGTTACCCAAAATGTTAATACAATTAATAAAAATTTGATCAGAAGCACTTGATAAAACATGCAATATTTTTCTGTTAAAATTAAAATTTTATTTTAATTTGCAATGGCATTTTCACAATCTTAGGCATTGCATTGTCAAGTCGACTCTAGTCACATTTATTAATATTGTGCTTTATACAATACAGATGGTTTCAAAGCAGCTTTGAAGTAATAAACAGGGAATATGTGATAATTTTGTTTAATTCAATCAACTGTAAAACATATTCAATTTCAGCTCTACTGAAGACAATAGTGTCATTATTCAGCTAAATTCAGTTCACTGTTGATTTAATTCAGTTCAACAACTGTGTAAAGTTCATCACTTATGAAATAAGTTAAATTCAGCTGTAAAGTAGATCTATCTATCTATCTATCTATCTATCTATCTATCTATCTATCTATCTATCTATCTATCTATCTATCTATCTATCTATCTATCTATCTATCTATCTATCTATCTATCTATCTATCTATCTATCTATCTATCTATCTATCTATCTAATTCCTGCTCAAACCTACATAGGTCTGTAACAAATTTGCATAATGCCAGCCTATTGTCTTCATTGGCTGCCCGTGAACAACATCTGCTTTGTCCCTCAAACACTGTAGTTGTAGCTGAGACTGGAAGAGTTTGGTTCATGTTATCGACATGTTGAGAAGACGCTGTTTTCTGCACTTCAAGTGAACGAGGACTCGCACTGGAAGTGACACGGTAAACCTACGCCATCCTTCATCTCATTGTGTATCAAGTGTTGAGGAAGAGCTGGAGCTGAAATTCAGATATGATAATGGGTGTTTGGGTTCCGACACGCACTGTAAGCAGTCGACCAATCACAACAGACTGGGCCATATGACCAATCAGAGCAGAGAAGGCTCATGGAAAGGGAGGAGTTTAGAGAGACTGAATCCTTGATTGAACCATTTCAGATGCTGTGAGAGAAGAAGTGATGCTGCAATGTATATTATGAGAAGATTAAAGTGTTCTTTACCTTGGATCCATGTAAACCTATTGTAGGAGACCTCTAAAAGAAATTAGAAACCTTTAAATTAGCATATAGGGGTAGCTGGTATTTTGGTGATTTTTACTGGATATATGAAGTCAGTTCTCCTGAGGTTCACACACGAGAGGCATAGAGACAGGTGTAGAGAATCACATTAAATATGAACATGATCCGGTAATGTTTGACATCTGTTGTCATTAAGATTTTTTTGTCAAATTTCCTGCTTGTAAAGTGCGCTTGTCTTTCTTTAATATAAATGCCATAGTGTTGATAATTTGTTAATGCAAACATATACTTCCCGTGTCTGCTGTACCTTACATTCGTTACCCTTCTTGTGTGCAACAATTTGTCCGACTGGAGTCAGCAGGGCCTGACCGCATGTCCCGTTCTGCAGTGAAGCACGGCTCCCTGTCACCAGAAAGCTGAGCCGAGGCGTCCCGCTCGGACATGAAGGTCAGCGGTGCTCTGCTCAGTTAAGACGATCCTTCCTGCTCCTGTTAAACACCCCCGCAGGGCTCTTTCTCTCACCCAGGACATCTCAGCTTTCCCTCCTCTGGCCTATCAAACGCTCTTTCAGCTCTCACTGGCACAATTACCCTCTCATTAGCCTCCACCCCCACCTCATCACCTTCTCCCAGGCTCACTGCGTTGTGTTACACTCCACATTAGGGAGGCGTCCTGGCTCCTAAGTGTAGGGAATGAGTTTGCCGATTCAGTAGGAATGTGATACCACCCTCACATGCTAATGCAGTCAGCAAAGGGACCCTCTCTTTCTTGCTCTCTCTAAGTTGAATTCAGCTTCTAATTTGCAGACTTTTGTGGAGTTGACTTTTAAGGACTGGTTATGATTAGGCTTGTGCTCTTATACAGTACACCTTGTGGCTGTATTTTTATTCTATTATAATAATATAAATGTATAAAAATATAATTTAAATAATATAATTTTGTTACCTTTTTGTTTCTGATCAAGTTGATCAAGTTTAGGCCCTGGTTTATGCTTGAATGGACATAAAGAACATGTATTTATGAGTATAACTGTTAGGTTCTAGTTCTGTTTTGGTCTGTTTTGTGTCCACATTTGTTCATCTGTGTTTAAACCCTTAGTTTCCTCTGTTCATGGTTCTGTGTCATTTGTGTTAAAGTGGTTGTGTCCTGTGAGTTTTATTCCTGTATTCTCCTGCGTGTTTTCCAAGTATATATATATTTTATTTAACCAGGAAGGTCCCATTGAGATACAATATCTCTTCTACCAGGGAGTCCTGGTCAAGATGGGCAGCAGGAAATGAAAATTCACATTAAAACACAAAATAGTACATGAAAACCACACAAAACAAAACACCAAATTTTGTAGTTTTTTTATGTCTCATTTGAACTACAGAAACGCGACCCTGTTTGGCAAACTTGCATAGTGTGGTTATAGCAGATATAGGGCTGCAAAGCGAATCCAGAAGTGACTTTCACCCTGTTACGATTTTGGAAACCTTTGGATTTTGGAAATTTTAAGATAAAAAATGTTCCTTAGTGTTGCTTTAAATGATTAAAAGTAAAATGAAAACTAATAAGTATACAAATCTAATTCTAAATATTAACCATAAAATGCATGGCCAACCTTCCCACCAGAATACATACACGGATCCAAAATGATATTTTCTTTGCATATTCATAAAATGTATATTATTTATAACACTATGTAAGAGATTGTCTGGGTTCGTTTCTGTTTAGGGTGGGTTTGCTATGTGTTTTATTTCTGTGTCCTAGTTTTCAGTTTGTTGCTATGGTTTCTCATTGATTTGGTCATGTGTCATACCTGTTGTTAATTTTGTTGATTTGTTCACCTTTGTATTTAAGGCCTGTGTTTCTTTCAGTTCATTGTCAGTTGGCTGTTCTGCTCCTGTCTATAGTCCTGAGTTCTTTTGTATATAAAACGTAAACTGATGCCTTTAGATCCGTTCTGACCTTGAAGAAATCCTTCTCTCTCAAGGTGACAGCTCCTTTGAGAGACACAAGCAGGCTTTCCTAGATTTCTGCAGGCTAGGAAAGTGTGCTAGTGTGCAGGCTTAAATGCGGAGACTAGAGCGCGCCTGCCTGGAGACGGACCTCGAGGAAGCTTTCAAGAGTTTCTGGGTCTTATTTCACTGCAGGCCCCGCTTTACCATCTGCGAAATGGTAAGGATGGAGGATCAAACTACCAAAATTCCACACCACGCATATCACCACAGTCCCAATGGACAAAACGCCTGAGCCCAATGCCGACACGGACCCCGAGCCTGCCGCAATGCAAGAGCGGATGCCAGAGCTAAATATCGTCCCGCAACCCGAGCCTAACGAGTCTGCCCAGGTGTTTGCGCCGGCTACATCATCTGTTAAATAGGGATTACTGGTGGAGTATGAGGGAATGGAGTGGAGCCTGTCCCCTTTGATTAGGGCGAGTGCGGAAGCACTGAACTTGATTGGGAGAGTGATTGTATCCTGCCTGTTTCGTCACCCAGCACAGAGTTGATATCTGTGTTCCTGCCCTGCCTTCCACTCCTACCTCGGTGAACGTGATTTCACCAAGTACCACATGTTCCTGGATGGATCAACATCTTTGTTGATCCTGGAACAACTTTCCAATCAACCAATCAGATTTGAGGGACAAGTTTACAGTTTATGTCAAGTTTAGGCTTATAACCAGGGTGAGGTGCTTCAACATCAGTGTTATTCATCTATCATTTCCCTCTGATTTTAGGGAAAAGTTATGGGTAGGGTTAGGTTTAGGGGTAGGAATATCCCTAGGATGAGATATCACCAGGCTCTTTCATCCCTCCGGCTCCACCTTGGTTAGTCGTCGCTCTGCCTGTGCCATGGACTTCCGGTCCTTCAGCTGTGCCTCTTCCCTCCACCCTTTCGTCAGGCTCTGCCTTCCCTCCAGCCCCACCCTGGTCCTCAGTCCCACTGGCTCTGCCTCAGTTCTCTGGCACCCTTGCATCACCTCACTGCGGCTCCACCTCGACCTCCTGATCCATCGGTGTAGCTTGGTCTCATCAAGCTCTTCGGCCCTGCCTGGGTCTCCACCTCCATTAACGCAATCTCAGTCTGTCATCCCCTGGGTACGCCTGCAAAGTCTCCACCATGGCTCCTCCCTCCTTCAACCCTGCCGTGGGCCTTCATCCTGGCTGTGCTCTGGGTTCCAACCTGGCTCCCTCTGCTCTCATCTCCTCCCACCATCATCGCTGCCCTGGTTTCTCCCTCTGTCATATCCTCCATTTTCTTTGCCCTCGGTCAGCCCCTCATCCACCCCCAGAGCCCCCACCCTCCCTCCTGAGTTGGACTGTTATTACGGTGCGAGGACAGGCCTGGGGTTGGAATGCCAGGGTTATGTTTAAGCCTGTTTAGTTTTATTGTGCTTTGGTTTGGTTTTCCCTGTTCCCATTTTGCTTGTGTTCCTGGTCGTTATTAGTTTCCATAGTTACTCATTAGTTCCTCACCTTGTCAGGGTTCTGTCACTTCTGTCTAGTTCAATTCTTGGTTTTGTGACAGAGCTCTGACACTCCCGGTTTTGTCTCGTCTTTGTCTGAGTGCACGGTTTTGAGCGTGCTCGAGCAGTGCACTCACTTGTCTACGTGCATTGTTACGTGTGTGGGGCATGGTGTTTGGATCCCGGCACGTCGGTCTAGTTTGGTTTTCGGGTTCTGTGTCGGGATTCAGACATCCATGCTCTGCGTGTTTGTTTTCTGCTGTGAGCGCACAGGAAGAGCTTACGCTCGTTCTTGTGCGCTCTGTCTTGTCGTGTGAGCGTGCCGTTTCGAGTTCGCTCGGGCCGTACGCTCTTGTCCGTGTGCTTTCATGTCATGTTTTGTCTTGTGTTTTTCACTAGCTGTGTGCTTTCATGTTGTCATGTTTTGTGTGAACACGTGGCTTATGAGTTTTCATTAGTTGTGTGTTCATGTCTCGTTTTGTGCTTGTGTTTTTGTCATGTTTGGTGTGAGCACATGGCTTGTCATGTTTCCTTGTGCCATGTGCTCTCCTGTCTATTGTCTAACCCCACCCACCTTGTTACCTGATTATTGGTTCATTTGCCCCACCTGTCCTCGATCGTTACCTGCATTGTTTGCTCCCTATTTATTCTCCCTGTGTTTGCAGTCCTGTGCTGGTTCGTCGTTGTATGTACACCGTGTGTTTCCCTGCTGTGTGTCCAAGTCCAAGTCTGTCTTGTTTTTCTCCCTCGGGGTAGTTTTTGTTTTATTTTTTTATAAAAATAAAAACCCATCTTTCCTGCAATTGAGTCCTCGCATCATCTCCTCAACCCCCAAACCTGACACACCAGTTCTTAGCTTGATGTGATTGTGTTATTCTGTTCTCCTGCGTTTTTCCTCTTGGAATTATTATTATTACTGTTGATATTGGACTCCATCTCCATGTGCTCGTTACAGCCACACAATGTGACACAGTGTAATTCCATATATAATAATACTGAAGTGATTTTACTATGACTACAGAGAGCCAGCAAGCACATGAAGTTATCATGGCAACCATATAAATTGCATGTGGATTACTTGTAAGAGCTGTGCTGAGTCTGTTTTGCTGAGCTAAACTTAGCAATAAACACATTGAAAATACACTGTAACCACTATATTTTAAAGTGGGCTTTTATTAAGCAAGTAAAGGAGTGAAAAATTACTCACCCTCTGTTTTAAAACAAACATCTGTTGGGCTGTTGTCCGCCAAAATGCAGATTCATCACGTAACAACTTGTCACACAAATGAGATAGGGGGAGATGTTTGAAAGTTTGATTGGATTTATGAATTTATTGACAAAATAACAATTCAAAATGTATTCAAATATCTACATTATATGTATATTTACTTTCAAGTTGAAAATATAATTGTTCTGTAAAGCTGTATAGTAGCATCTCTCAGTCACTAGGGACCTGACCCCCGCAACCTACGCCCCTGGGTAAAGTTGCGAGAAGTTTTGGCCTATGTCTCATGAATCAACTGTTTTTATGGTCTTAACTTTTAAACAGCTTGTTTTGTAAACTAATAATGAGAGCAAACAGTGCTTTAATTATCAGTCTGGTGGTTTATGTTGTATGCCGCGGTGTGGAAATGAAAAGTCGCTCCCTCCAACAGCTTCCTTCAATGCACCATCACTGTTTTAATTACCAGAGTAAGCAACTCGCTTTACCCTTCATCCTCCCATCTCAGCACAGTGGGATGCAGAGCCTTCTACGCCGAATATCCTCTCCTCCAACCACGGGATAATTGACACCCCCTCTGCCTTCAAGCTGAGAGAGAAACCAAAGTGGGGGAACGAGAGCAAAGAAAAGAGTGGGAAAAGCTGGAGTCAAGGAGAGAGCGGGTGTCCTGCGGCCCAATCGTGAGATCCAGGGAGCAGAGTCGCTTTCTCTCCTACTTGCACAAACAAACACTTTCATGGCTCAAAACCCAACGGCGACTCAAGATGCGATTTCTATGACCAAACAGCCGACGGGGCCCCTGGCATGTCTTATCAGCCCAGAGCAGAGGGCCACAGAGGCCCAGGCAATTCGAGCCCTGTGATAAACTTCACAATTCCACTCAACGGCCCTGAATTGGTCCAAGAAGACGGGGAGGAAGAGAATGTAGGGAAAAGACAAGGGAGAAAGAGGGGAATGAAGAAGTACTGAGAGTGGGGGTGTGATTATGAACTTGCTTGTTTTGAGCAGTTACCGAAATTAAGATGAAACGGAAACCCTGCTTGGTGTTCTCTGATGGGATGTTTGGTGCAGGAGCCGAAGTTGTTCGGCTTTAAAACGTTTTTAAAGGGAGAGCCAAATAAAGCCACTATAGGCCACCCATTCATGTGAATTTACCATGGTAAATGGGAATTGTTAGGAAGTGGAGTGCTTTAAACCAGTGTTATTTTAGGACTGTTTATGTAATAGTGCTATTCATTAATATTTACAATTTGCTTTTATTTTCTAAACTTCTAATTTTAGTTTACAGGCACACAATGTAACTATTTGTTCAAAATAGTTTTGTCAATACATCATCAATCCATTCAAAATGTGTTTTTGTCTTACCCTTATTTACCATGATAAGCCTATTATAACATATTTTACAAAATGTCGTTTTAGGGATGTCAAAGTTAACTTGAACTCAATATGTTCATGTAATATGTTTAACGTAAGGATTTTCTGATTTTACAAACCTGATAATATTACAATTTAATTCTGCTTTATAAACGTCTAAAGTATACATTTTAGAACTCATTTTAAGAGTAAAAAAAATCTGCATGTAGTTATATTTGACCAATTTGTTTAGTACAATGGAATATAACAGGCAATTATTTCATTTTTTAGAAACAATCATATAATTCTCATACAGTGTAGGCCTAAATGTGTTTTTATACATAAAAATAAATAGCGGACTTTGGACATTTTTGGAAGGAGTTCATTCACAATGGGATCATCACATTTGGAGGGGTTTTTCATTTGAAAAGCCCTGATCTGAACATGGTAACATCACAGCCTCTGCTTCCTTAAGAACATGTTTGCAACAACGATAAAAGACAGCAATGGTCCTTGAATGATTAGATTTTATTTTCAGCAATAATCACAATAAACAATTCTTCCACTAAGTATCATTCATAATTACGTGACTCTCTGGAACGCTTGATCGGACAATCGCATCAGTCGAATTTTTTGCTATAATGAGTGCTTTTATAATGACTTTCAAAACAGTTAATCCAATGAAGAAGTGGATTTAAATGTACTAAAAAGTACAACCATAATGCCATTTCTATAGCTAAATATTGCAGTTCCAGCACATTTAATCAGTAAAAGTCTGACATCTGGCAATACTGACCGCATGGCAAAACCCAATAATGTGGTAGTGTATTGTGTTGAGGTGCTATTGATGCTGTATTGATTTCTCTGGTCAAGGTCACGAGCAAAGAGAAGCATCTTTTCTGAGTACACTTCACTGATTGATTGTCTATTAGGGAAGAGCGTTAAATATCCCCTGCATTATGTAGCTTTGAAGCTAATGACAAAGACAGCTTGCGCATGACTTATTAAGGGCAGGATGAAATAGAGCTCCAGCAATTGTGAAAGTGCTTTCTTGGCACAGGTCAGAGCTGATGCATAGCAGCCGAGTCTCCAGCCACGAAAACTCCACCAAGGACCTTGTTTAGTCGCATCAGCAAATAACCATATGATAAATCAGTGCTGGATAATGGCATGCACTATTACTTGCTTATGATAAAACACCCTGATGTGCTATCGGCTTTTAATGAGCGAAAAGCACAATGATTCATGTGAAACAACATGAAGACCTCTTTTCATCTAGTCAGGATACAGAGACAAGGCATTTAATGTTGTTTATTAGATACATATAAAATAAGATAGAAAAATACATTATAAACCTGTAACAATGGCTGTTAAAACAGACATGTCTTCTCATAGGCAATACTTGGGCAGGGAACACACACGTTTGAGACTGAAAGACTGCATGTCGTACACACATATCCACATGTATGATAAAAGACATTCACATGATCAAACTTGATTCTTAAAGCCAAAGTGTGTAATTTCGTTGATGTTAAAATACTTTTTTCCCCTTTATCCCTTTTTCACGTGCAGAAACAACTATAAAGTAGATCTCTCAAAACACGAGTTGATATGTGTCATTTGGCTTAACCAATGGTACGGGTCGGGGGGCGGGGCTTCCTGTTGGACTGACCATGCTTGGAAAATCATTATTTTTTATCAGTCCTCATGGTTTTCACAGAATTACACACTTCACTGTTGAATTTAAAAACCAGGACAAATCAGAATAATATACTTTTAATTCCTATTGAGTGTGAGACATCATGCTTTATCAATGACTGTATAACTCACCTCGCATCTTTCTTCATTAAGTATTTTATTAAAAAATTTTTTTAATTAAATTTCTGTATTCTTACTAACCCCCCTAAAAACTGCTTTTAATACATAGATCATTCACATTTCATACTTTCAAACGCATCAGACCTTGATATCAGTACCTTCGTTGATATCATAATATTGTTATGGCACTGGAGAATCATAAGTGAAAATGAAGGGGAATGCAGACACAACAGGAAGACATGTTTGATGTCACAGAGACTCCCCTCAAGAGGCCATTGTGTTGCATAGTAAAGAAAGAGTTTCGAGGGGGACGAACGTGACAGTACACACAGCTTACCCACCGCTTTCATCCCATCACCAACTACTGTACATGCTGTCTCAAATCCACAAAATATCATTCTTTAATCAGTATTTGTTTTGTTTCCAAAAAAGGTTTAAGCATGTTCACTTCAGAGGCAAAATTATAAAATATCAAAACTTGCTGGCAGAGAATATCGCTTGAATTAAAGTTGATAATTCTCACTCAACTGGAAACATTTATTCATTTGGTGAGATTTATGCTTAAAACAAGGAAGATAAACTATATATTCTCTCAAAACTCTTTTTTTTAAACTTCCTTATTGCAGTTTTTAACTCAAGCTAAAAACATCAAAACACTCATTGCTGGACATAAAATAAACATTAACTAGAGCTCAATATATTTAAATATATATATGTATACTGTATATATATATATATATATATATATATATATATATATATATATATATATATATAGATAGATAGATAGATAGATAGATATAGATCATTTTCATTTAGTTTAACTTGTTTTGATGTTGACGTGAAACTAAAAATGAAATAAAAAATGAATAAAAGCGATATATAAAGACATATTCGGGGAAAATACAGAAAACTAAAAACTGACAAACAATTTACCTCAAATTAATTCCAAATATTAATAAAAAGGTATAATAGTCTCTAAATGATACAATAATAACACTGCTTATTAGGGATATTTTGATATTTTAACTGCAAAACAAAACACAAATACTGATTAAAACAATTTTTGGTTACACTTTATTTGGTAACACTTTGTTTTAGTGTCCTTGTTACACATGTTACATGTACTTACTATAGTAATCACAGTAAATTATGCATAATTACAAGTAACTAACCCTAATCATAACTCTAACCCTATAGTAAGTACTTGTAGTTAATTATTATTACTCAGCACTTAAATCTATAATCACACTGTAACACTGACACTTTAAAATAAACCCTTTATTAAAATAACCCACATTCTACTTACTCAAATAAGTACTGAGTAATATTAGTTAACTACATGTACTTACAATAGAGTCATGGTTAGGGTTAGTTACTTGTAATTATGCATAATTTACTGTTATTTCTATAGTAAGTACATGTAGTAACTACGTCACCTTAAAATAAAGTGTTACCAAGTATTTTTTTTTTTTTGCAGTGACTGTATCGTACCATACTGATATAACAGTGCACTAAACTTCAACATAATGTGCAAATTAATTCATTCAAGTACTGTGAGCAAAATACCTACAATTCTGAAGGATGTGTCAAGACTGAAGGCAACTAATACACTTTGACTCCCCGAGTCTGTTTGACAGTGTGATACTGGGAAACAGGAAGGCAGGTAAAGGCCGGCGAGCCGTCAGTTATGTGGTTTCGGAAGGGAAAGCTGTGTGTACTGACCCGGGCCGGGTTTCCCAAAAGCATCGTAAGTCTCAGTAGATCATAGAGGCCATTATGGATCCGCAACAGCTTGAGGCTCTTACAAATCCATTTGTCCTTCGTGTCAAAGTAGCGCGAGCTACGTCATCGGTTTACTCTCGGGGCATCGGTTTACTCTCGGGGATTTGTCATGTCGCGTCACACATCCAGTGTAGACAGCATCACTGATTATAATGGGTTCGACTGGCTTTCATCGCATCGCTTTGCGCCGCTCGAGTCCGGCGTAGACACAATGCTTTCTGGGAAATACAGCCCTGGTCTGATCATTCACCACTGATGATGACATTCATACTGAACATGAATCATGAGAACTATGATAAGGCACTTGAATGATATTTCCCTACCAGCCCCATCGGTACAACGAGAGGGTTGTTTTGGTCATCCACGTCTACATCCAATTTCAGAAAACCGGATTGTTTTCACTTCATAAAGGGTTCAGTATTGTTCTGTTTTTTGTTCTCTTCACAATATTCGACAGTATAAAATATCGAGTAGTAAAAATATACGTTCTCTGGAGGATCATAAAAGTGTTGTTTCTGTACATGTTTTCTTTTTGTCACTCTTTGAACTTTTATCTACAAATTTCATACATTTGTACAGCAGATAGGCAAGCATGGCTTATACATCCTCAGAGAGGCTTGTTCACTGAAAGTGTCGGATTGTTCCGGAAGGGAGATAGTCTTCTTCTTCTTCTTCTTCCTCCGTGATTTCAGCCGTCTCACTGAAATCGCTTCTCAAACGGTGTACCGGGTTGCGATGATGCGATACAGAGGTGCATGCACCGTTCACACCGTCATGCGTTACATTCAGACTCATTACCGTAACTGCAGGATCACTGGAGCGGTCCGTTTCCTCAGTGCCGTCGTGGAGCTGTCGGGTTTTGACAGCGGACTGGGATCGCTGAAGGTCTGGCTTTGATTTAGAGGGAGCGGGGCAAATCATTATTGCTTATTGCTTACAAAGAGTGCAGATCTACTGCGGCAGGAGCGTCTCCGTGTCCAACGAGTGCAAGCTGTATATCCACTGCCTGGGACAGCTCTTAGATACTCTTTTTTTTTTTTTGTCTTTCATTCATTCATTTTAGGGCAGAGATGTGATCTGCAGGCAGGTAATGGGCAGGTCATCATTGGGTGAAGAGGTCAGAAGGTCAGGGGTTAGTTGCCAGTGGTGGCTGAGTGGGTTAGAGAGACAAACGAACAGAAAAGGGGGAGGGAAACAAGGAAAGGAGGAAGGAAACAAAAGATAGAGGAGATTAGTTTCAGCTAGTGAAAGCAGGATGACAATATGAAAAGCATTTATAATCCGATCACACGAATAGGCTCTTGATTCAGTCGAGTCTCCCCACAGCACAGCTTTAAAGGCCGGGACACACCAAGCCGGGACGTTTTTGAGCGACGGTCAGCTTATTTTATTCGGTCTAGTCGGATGCTGTCGGATCTATTCAGCATGTTGAATCGCTGTCGGTGAGATAGAGAACTCTGATTGGCTGTTCAGTTTAGCGAACGAGTCAAAGCGAAAGTAATGAAAGCGAGCAAAGAAGTCAAGACGGTACAGACAGAAGGCTGTTATAATTTTACGCCATCTTACCTGAGCATTCGAATATTTTCATAATAACATGAGACGACTGGAATGAAAACAAGTGATCAGCGTGATTGATATTTAAAATGGTGAGCAAGTGCTGCTTTGTTTATGGTTTGTGTCTGCAGCTCTAGTTTCGGTTTCACTTTTTGAATGATGAAAATAGACTATTGATATCTGATGCTGATATGGCAGCACAGAACACACATGCTAGTTGAAAGTCGCCTTAAGTCATTTTGGTGTGTTCAAGCGCAACGTTTTGCCAGAGACGCAGTCGACGAGATGCGACAACACAGTCAGCTTTCTTCGCTGCTAGTTCTTTGACGTCAGCTTGGTGTGTCCCGGGCTTTATATCTCAGTGCTAGACATAAAACGCATTAGCTATGCTAAATTTAAGTGTAGTTTTACATGAAAACATTCAAGGTGTAATTCTATATTAAAATATATATTTATCCCAGCTTAATATGTTTATGAATTTGTTATTGTATAAGTACGCCAATTATAGGTTTCCCCAAAACTGTATTATCGCAAAGCTCTCTATATGAAGTTATAATCCATATAGCAAATCTCTTACTTGTATTGGTGCAAAATGTAAAGTATATTATAATCTGCTAGTATACTAACATGTCAAAAACATTAACATCAGGGGCCAGTTGCATGAACATAACCACTAGACTAGACTAAGTCTAAGCAACTTCCCACTAGGCCACTAGGATTTTCTGTAAAGCTGATTTGAAACGTATTGTGTGAAAAGTGCTATACAAATAAATTTAACGTTTGAAGGCGGGACTTTCTGTTGGTTCGTCTAATTGAAAACTATTCAATAAACCCGTTTGAAAACAAACATTTTGTGGAGCTAGTTGCGAAGAAATGACTTCAGCTTTAACTAATTTGGTCATTAATTGCACAAAACTTTTGCTGTGGGTTGACTGAATGTGAGAGCCGAGGAAGAACTGTTGGTCTTCATCTTTGTTATATAATAAAATCATGAGGTAAAGCATATATCCTGACAGGTCACGTGTTAAGAAGGAAGAAATCAAGAGAGAAAACACTCAGAAAATACAAAAGAATACAATAGTGATAAATGTGTCTAATGGTTAGTAGCAGTCAAGTGAATGGACAGACTGAAGGAGCGGTCACACTAGGCTTAAGCGTGACAGGATATGATGTCATTAAACCCTTTTCGATTGGTCCAGGAGAGATTCAAGTTCAAATGTTGGCTTTGGATCTGGAGTGCATAATCTTAAACCAATGAATTGTTAATAAATAATAATGCATTCAAATGATTTGTTAGAGCCAAGAGATCAATCCAACATTATTAGCTCCTCTATCTTTTCGGCATATGACTTCAAACCTGAACTTCGGTCCACGGTGAAAGACAGATCTTCTGAGCGTACGCCGAGTCTAGTGTGAGCGCTCACGAGAGAAGAAGCTGCTGATGAAATGAGAGGAGATCTGAAGAAGGTCGGTGAAGGTCACATGACTGCTATTAAACACTTGAGCATTAAGAAGGCAGTTATGATGGAGATGGAAGATCAATGCTTTCTTGTTAAGAATCGAGGAAATAATTTAGGTCCAAAACAACCGCTGGTGCCTTTTTTGTTTTTAATTCAATAAAACTTTTTATTGCCTTTTCAAATTCCTTTTTGTTCTATGTACAACAACATAAAAATCTTGGCCTTAATGATACAAAGCAACACTACAAGGTATTTTCTAGCATAATAGCCATGGAAATTCAAGCTGTGGGACTTTTAACCTTCACCCTCAGACTATCACAGGACACATAATATAAAATGCTTTTGCATATAAACATTGAAAAAGTCTTATCATTCATATATAAAGCCCTAACATATATCCAAAAATATAGGAAATTTTCTAACATGGTGCTATAAAGCTGCTATGATGCATATTTTTCTTTCCTACAAATAGCCCTCTATAATACCATTACTATCTCTTCCAAAATACAAGTAAAATTTGACAATTCATATACATTCCTGCTTTATATATTTTTTTTAGATATATATTTTTATAGATATTTTAAAAGCCACAAGTAAATACTATTTTCTTTTCAACAACAAAAATAAAAATAAAAAGAAGCTTACAGTAAAACATAAAAAAATGTATCAAGTGGAGTTTTTTTTCTTTTCTCAAATGCATTTCTACTCTCGCACGTCCGCAGAGTGGCGCTGGCGCTAACGTCCACTCGCGGCGGTCAACCGCAAGACTCGGCAGATTCGCTTCAGTTTCGTGCTCTGAGGTGTGATGTAGCTTTCACTTTTTCAAAAAGAGATGAATGTTTCTGATGTATTCAGTGCAAAATAAAAGGCTTGTGCCACATAGAAACACTTTATCAAATGAGGCAAATATCGACAGATGGAAATAATAATAACAATAAAAATAAGTAAACAGCTGAAATAAAAAAAGTGATTCGTGTGGTCCAGTACAAATGCACAGATTGGAAATCTGGAAGTTCTGTGCAAATGGGTTCTCAAAAGTAGATTTTCTTCAAAGCAGTAGTTCCATTATATAAAAACACGTATAGCACAAAAAAGGATATGAAAAACAAAACATTAAAAGAGAGGAAGCGACCTCAGTCTCTGATCTGCTTGATAACTGTGGTCGTTTGACAGCTTAAGCAAATAAAACATCTGTATCGTTGACCGTGTGATTTCACCGAGCGCAACATGTTTCTGGATCAGCGTCTTCGAACAACATTCCGATCAGCCAATCAGATTTGAGGGACGAGTTTACAGTTTATGTCAAGTTTAGGGTTTGGTGATTCTACATCAGCGTTATTCACCCGTCATTTCCCTCTGATTTTAGGGATAAGTTATGGGTAGGGATTGGGTTAGGACTAAATATTCAGAGAGGAATGTCAAACACGTCGACCCAGGAACATGTCTTACTAGGCCAAATCACTGTGACCACACACACACACACACACACACACTGTCTAACCTGCGCCGACTGAATTTATATGTAACAGATGCATGTGAACAGGGACATTTCAGAGTTTACAGTTTGTGGAAATACTGAGATAGACTTGATTTTGTAATTGTTTCATAGTGCTGAGGTGATTATTGTCAAATCGTTATCCACCTTAATGAACGGACTAATAAAATATTTTAATTATATTTTAAACATGCGGTGGGGTCCAAATTGAAATAAAATTCAAAACCATTTTAAGCCTGGAAATAAACAAAGATTTATGATTAACGTTATGAAGCTTGAGATGCTCTTCTCTTCTTTCTCGCTGCTCACTAATGTTATATTCTCATATATATTATGTATATTTTATTAAATAAAAATAGAGCATTTTCACTTTGGAACTATACAGTACACGTTTATTGCCACTATAAATATATTTTTAAAGAATTTAATAATTCAACATTTTTTCTAATAATTTTATACCTAATTTACATCACAAAATCCACTCAGGTCAGTTAGTGATACAGACAGACTTTGTCGATTAGAAATTTACAGACTTTTTCTTTTCTTCAAAAAAGCAACTAGCAACAAATCTAGTGACTTTTTGGACAGCTGGCTAACATCACTAGTCACTATATCACACTCTTTCCACTGTCTGACAGAAAATATGTAAATGAGAAGAGCTTTATTGGACATTTGGCTGTATATAGTATTAAAATCCAGTATGAGAGCATGGGGAGAAAACGGATGTAAAACCGCAGCACATTACGTCATCTAGCGACATTTTGCTACATTTCGAGCAGGCTTTAACTCCTTTCCACTAAAAATATTTGGCAACACTGGATACAGATGATATCCATTACACAAGACTGCATACTATTACAATTTTGATAACTGTCAATCAAATCTCACTATCAGCAGATATTTGATTATTACATTAGTACTTAAATAGATCTTAACCAATTAACTGATAGATAATAAAATGGTCAAATTAAACAGGCTGTGCCCATATCATATTCCAATTATTTATTACACTTATTGATTCACACAAGGTGAAACAGATTTAGTAAAGGCCATCTTTCCTTTCTTTAAAGCTGAAGTGTGTGAGTTCTGCACCACTAACATCATAAAACAGAATTATATAAAATAATGTCTGTTTTCAGACAGGTTTCTCCTCCTTCATATATTCCGCCACTGGTCAAGTCAATGTTGCTGTGTTGGGCTGGTCGGGATGCTCATGGAAAAAGATCAATGTTTTAAAGGCATTCTCAGTCTTTACACATTTCAGGGGAATCAATCTTAGAATTGGCTAACTAATAATTGAAACTGCATATATTTTAACATTGACAAAATGACACACTTCAGCTTTAAGCTTTTCATAATAATGGCATTTTTCTGTTTGTTCTGAAAGCCTGTAACCTATTGATAGCGAACACGCATTATTGCTATCGCTGCGATTTCTATTGTATTACATGTACTTATCAACAACCACTTTAGCTCATATACAAAGGACAAGTTCATGATGAGATCCATTCAAATGGTGTCCAAATGTTTCAAGAGTCAAAATATATAAAAGCTGATTTGCTGTTTGCATAACTAGAGAAAACTAAAAATGAGTTGTAATTGGGTGAATAAAGCCCATGTTCACATGAAAAGATCCATTATTTGTCATCAACATCATGCTGAAATCATAAGGTCATCAAAATAATGGAATGAAGTCAACCACTCCACCTGCGCAGGAAAGACCACGTATACATGAGTGTGTGTGTGTGTGTGTGTGTGTGCTCGCACAGGAACTGAAGGGTTCAGAGCAAACACACCTTATTAAATGGCACGTCTTTTAACATGCTCAAACTGCACATGCTTCACAACAGATCAGGACCAGCAGTGAGTGTCTACTGTGATGAAGAGAAGCACATGAACTAAACTAACCTCTGTCTGCGGTCACTACCCTTTGGTAAGGATGGACGCGCAGTTCGTGCCTTCGAACTTTAGCTGTCACCGCACCTGCTTGGATTGCAATCACATCAACATCAGATCAGTCAAACCTCACAGTCTCCATCACACGTGTGTTGACAAATGCAAATCATTTAAATTATACAAGTTAAGGCACAAATAATACTTTTGTAAAATCTCCAAACACGTGTTTGTACAAAATTCAAACATGGTTCATTTATCCCCAGTGGATCGGTGGGTTTTTGCGTGGCTTGGACACGGGGTCACAGACATTACTCTCACCGGGAAGCTTTACTACTCACGTAATCTTGCGCAGGAGCGACAGCGTTTTTAAATATAATACTGATAAAGTCCCTCTCTGAGATAAGGCACAGAGAGAACAACATTTAGGCACATCTGCTGGAGTACAAAACAAAAACAGGAGAATAGAAATGTACGGCAATGAATTAAGTGATTAGTAAAGCAGAACAATCGATTTTTTTTTTTCTCTCTCCTTCCAGTCCACACAAAAGCGTAGCAGTCAGCGGCACAGTCCCGGGGAAACGTGTGAGCGTGAAGGCATATGTATGGCATTACAGGTACAGTCTCTGTGGGCTCTGGGAATAGCCAGTGTAAACGAACAGGAGTGTGTCGGACTGACTGCTAGGCCAGATTCATGCTCGAGAACAAACATCACTCAAAACCAACAAGGCAGCTGTGAAACGAAAGCGTGTGAATGTTAACACTCAGATGGGATGAGGGGCGCAGTGGGGATCCCGCGAAGTGGGGAAAGCCACACCTAAAGAATGAAGGAAGGGAACGGGAAATTAGTGGCGGGAATCAACACACACCACAGTCAGACGGAGCGCGTTCTAGGACAGTTTGAGAGACGATGGCAGGCGATCTCAGTGAAACCAGGTCATACACCGCCGTTCAACAGGACTGGGGTCAGGACTATTTTTTGAATGTTTTGAAAAAAGACTCTTACGGTCAACAAGGCTGCATTTATTTGATCAAAAAATACTATAAAAACAGCAATATTGTGAAATATTATTACAATTTTAATATGTCATTTATCATTACTATTATTATCAATGTTGAAAACATTTTTTTTGTGTGTGTGTGTGTGTGGAAATCTTTCTTCAATAGAAAGTTCAAAAGAACGACATTTGTTTGACTATTTACAGTCCCTTTTGATTCAATTTAATGCGTCCTTGCAAAATAAAAGTATTTCATTATTTAATAATATTACTATTATTTAATCATATTATTTAATATTTAATAACAAAATTCTTTAAAAGAACCATTTTGAACAGCAGTGTATATCTGCGTCATATTTCAACCAAAATCAAAAGAAAAATCTGACATTAAAGTTGTTAAGATATTTTGCATTGTGACAAAAGTCAAATAAGAACATGTTCTCTGTTACTATAATGCAACTGGGTGTTTTGCTTTAGACTTTTTGGTAACACTTTACAATAAGGTTTCATTAGTTAAGATCAGCTAACATGAACTAATAATGAACTGCATCTATACAGCATTTATTAATAATGTTTATTTTAACATTTACTAATACATTATTATATCAAACATTGTATTTGTTAACATTAGTTAATGCATTGTGAAATAACATGAACAAACAATGAACAGCTGGATTTTTAACTAACATTAACACAGATTAATAAATACTGTAACAAATGTTTTGTTAATTTTTAGTTCATGTTAGTTAATACATTAACTAATGTTAACTAATGAAATCTTATTAAGCTACAGATTTTTTTTTTTAATTAATCCTCATGATTTTGAATCACAATAGATAAAAACTATTGAACTAAAACTGTAATACTTCAGTGTAACAAATACTAATGATGTGTAAAAAAGCACAGCTGAAATGGTCTCCTTAAGCATGTGGTTTGAAACAGGCCTCACAGTGATTAGAAAAATGTCACCAAAAGTCACAAATTGTTTTTCATTTTTCTTAACGCCAAACAATTTTGTGGTAAACTATGACCCTGACATGTTATTAACAAGCTTAACAAATGGAAATGTCCTTCTGGTGTGATTATATATTGGAATATATAATTATATAAAATATATAATGTCACTTTAGATTTTAAGCCAAAATGCCCCACCAAAGTGCGTTAAACTGTCCTAAAACTGCTCAGTGAACAGCCTCAACAGATGCCCGTTCTCAGATAGTCTCCCCTCACAATTTAAGCAGCCCCCATTCGACCCCCACTGTCCCCTCACCATCCTCATGTTGCCCCTCCTGATGCCCCTCACCCTGATGTGTCCCGCTCAGACTGAGGGATGGGGGTCATCCAGAAAGGCTTGTGCAGCAGTTTGGGGCTCAGTGCTTTGTCTCCCTCATCATTGTACACACAAAAAAAAAAAACTAAAACATCACATTACAGATAAAAAAAACAAAAAAGTACAAAACCAAACACAGAAAAACAAAAACCATGATTTAAAGAAACAGACAGAATGAAAGAGGCCGGGGAGTACAGCCAGTCCGATAACAGGAGGCGGAGCAGGGGGGCGTGTCTGCGGTGTGGGGGCGGGGCTTGTCGGAGGGGGCGGGGCAAAGAGGGGCACTTTAAAAGGGAGGCCGACCGGTTGGCTCTCCGCGCTGGACTGTGATGGGAATGTGACAGGTCTGAAAGCCCAGGTAGAGGGGCAGCTCTTCGGCCTTTGAGGACGCTGTATAGGTCACACAAGAAAGAAGACAGGGTGAAAACCTCTCCAAAAACACCCTTCCATCTCTTATGGGGCGTTCACACATACAGACATTATATCACTCTTACTACCGCTTTAATGATCCTGCTGGGCTGTTCATAGCTTTTAAAAATTTGATCACAAAAGCAATATGCAGGCCGTGAAAACATGTCGCTGTTTTAATCTGACAAGGAATCGGTTTACTTGCACACTAAGAATATTCTTAAATGTGAATTTCAGCAGTGCATTATAAAAGCTGGACAATTATCAATGAATGAATCAAACCTAGAATGCCAATCATTTCCGAGATGGTTTCTGACATGCCTGATATTTGTTTTGTAAACAAATGTAAATTTACTTTTATGTTTAACAAAAATAGCTATATTTTAAATACATTTTTAATTTTTTATAAAAAATACATTTGTATTTATCTAAAACTAAAATCAAAGCATAAACATATTTTCATTACTTGAAATATTCTTAACACTTTACAATGATTAGTTACCATTAATGTATTAACTAACTTGAACAAACAATGAGCAATACATTTATTGATGTATTTGTTAATCTTTGTTGACATTAGTTAATAAAAATCCAGCTGTTCATTGTTTGTTCATGTTAGTTTATAGTGCATTAACTAATGTTAACAAATACAACTTATGATTTTAATAATGTATTAGTAAATGTTGAAATGAACATTAACTAAGATTAATAAATGCTGTAGAAGGTGCAGTTCATTATTAGTTCATGTTAACTAATGAAACTTATTTAAAAATAAAAACTAATAAAAATGACAAAAAACACCACTAAATTACTAAAACTTTAACTAAAATTAAATCAAATAAAAATGTCTAATATTAACCAAAAACTATAATAGTTTATCAATGCTACATAACTCCCAAACCTCCATTTGTGTTATTTCATCGTGATGACTTACTAGTTTAAAATGTGGAAATAATTAAGTTGTAAATGGGTAACATGTATGTCTCTCTCTTGCGGCATTGCATCACTGCTCATTTGCATAAAGATGTGGTTTTCCTGGACACACACACACTGTGGACACGCCCACACTGGCCACGCCCACACTGGTTACTGGAAATCACCAAATTAAAATGTCTGACTTCCAGCTGCCCAGTTCTTGCAAAATCGCTGTATATGTGAACGGCCCGTCCTTCCCTCCACCCAGACAGTGTAACGCAGAGACTGTCCTATGAGGACCGTGCTGAGAACCATCCTGCTTGAGACCGGCTCAATAAACATGCTTATTGGACAGTAGCTAAACCCTCCTTCATCTGCTCTAATTGGACACGCTGCTCTTGGCATTGGGACGGGCTATTTGTCGCTTCTCAACTTAACACCGTGCCTTTGGGAGAAGCCAGTGTTAAACTGGCAGAATGCTGTTGGAAACATGATATTCATAATCGGCTTTTCTCAAGTGCTTTAATGAAGCCATACAGCTTGTGTGGAGTGGAGAGGACAGGGCTTTTGAGAGAGAGCGCTCTCATTATTCATATAAAGCCAGTAGAGCACTTAAAAGCCAAATCATTTATGCAAACATTTCTTAAAAGGATTTTTTCTTCTTTTTTTTTGTGATGAGCGAGGACTTTTTACGACGCTAAATGGATTAAGTGGAAAAGGCTTGATGTATTGTTGTTTTTGTTTGTATATTACTGCGCATTACGTCCTTCTGCGACAGCAGAGGCTGGTGGTGCTGGTGGCCTTAATGCGGGAAACCAGAGGCTTTTGGTTGGTGTAGGAGGGCAGGTTTTGGGTGTGTTTATGTTGGAGGATATTTTAGAAGAAGGCATAGGGAAGGGGTGGGCGGTGTGATCAAATCTTACATCACAGTATGTATTATATCTTAATATACATCCTCTTGTTGATACATTATTTCATTTTTATATGGAATTTCATGTACACAAAAGATCAGGGGCCTAGGTCACAAAACATTAATAAGATGCCTATTTTCTTCTTACACTGTAAAAAATGTTTGTTTTTTTTTGTTTTTTTTTTCAAAGTTCACATTACTGGAGAAAATCTTTCTACTTTAAAATATCATGTTTACTTCAGTGTGTTACTTGCCATTTTTTTGTAATTAAATATGAAATTTACAAGAAATTTCTAAGTGAAAAGGGGAATAATAATCCAACAGCAAGGATTACATCTGAAAATGGTTATTTTGCAGCTGACCTTATTGCTTATGCGTTTGTAGGAGTTTCCCTTTCAGATACAAAATTGATGGGAGGAGAGTATTTAAATGAATAATGCAAGCTGATTTACTAAGGTTTGCACTCGTCAATTTACTGGTATTTGCACCATTATTTAGCATGTCTTAAACAAGACACTAGTTTGTGCTGCTCTTGGTACGGAAATGATCCGGCTAACCTCTTAAGGTTAAATATTTTATGAACAATAGTATGCACACTTATTATGATTTTTATGGTGTTATTATGATTATTATGGTGATCTGCAGGCAGCAGCAAAAGACAGTCTTTGGGGTGTTTTTTATCGAGCTAATCAACGAGTCTTCAGCAAGAAATGCCATAAAATCAGAACATTTTCTTCTCAGGATGTTCTGCAGAAAATATCTGAAAACTTTTTGAGCATTTTTCAAGATCGATTCTTAAGCTACGTTCACACCGAACGCGAATTGAGCATCTGGAGCGAGTGATTTCCATGTTAAAGGGATAGTTCACTTTGAAATTAAATTTTGGTATGTTTTAGCTTACCTCAAGGGCATCCAAGATGTAGGTGTCTTTTTTTCCGCAGTAGTTTCAATTTTGATATTTTTAGGTCAAACCGTTCTTGTCTGTCAGTCATTTCATGCAGGTCTATGGATACTGTCTCAAAGAGCATGCACAAAATTCAAATTAAAACAATTCCCCATCGTCCAAATTAAACAATTCCCCATCGTAAGTACACATTGATGGCATTGTTTAATTTGGACGATGGGGAATTGTTTTAATTTGAATTTTGTGCATGCTCTTTGAGACAGTATCCATAGACCTGCATGAAATGACTGACAGACAAGAACGGTTTGACCTAAAAATATCAAAATTGAAACTACTGCGGAAAAAAAGACACCTACATCTTGGATGCCCTTGAGGTAAGCTAAAACATACCAAAATTTAATTTCAAAGTGAACTATCCCTTTAAGTCAATGTAAAGGTCTGGAGGTCCTGCGGCTCGACAGGCGCGTTTAGCGCGGCGCAATGGATGATTTCTTCCTCATTTGCGAGTCCAGTTCTTGCGAAAGAGGTGAATTGAGCATCTGGCGTGATACGCAAGAGTGATATGCACGAGTGATTTTATTTGGTGCTTTTTGTGCATTCACGCATTTGAAGTGAATTCATGTCTGAAACCAGTTGAAAAATCTTTGGCGTCTGTTCGTGCCGCGTTACCCCTACGCCGCTGTTCTGCTCTCCAGAGCAAATACAGAGCGGTAACTCTCTCGATGAATGCTCGATCAACATCAGCCATCTTGCAAACAGACAACCGCCTAGCACTTGCCCCTCCCACAAGAAGCGAATTTCACCTCAAACGTGCGTCTATTTCGCTTCAAACGCTCGCTTTATACGTGCGTCCTATTCGTAGTCGAATTTATTCATAAAGTTTTTCGCTAAGTTGAGATGTTGATCTGCAACCGTAAACAACCAAAATTGCTTCAAATTGTGCAATATAAGTTTTAAGCTTTGTATTTTCACGTTTATCCCATATTTCTCTATGATACATGTAAATAAGGAAAAGCAAATATATTTACTGTGGAATAGCAAAATGTCACATGCTAAATATCATCATACCGCCCATCCCTATCGTACGGCCATAGTAGACATGGGAGTCCATCAGGGCTTTACTTTTTGTGGCTACTGTGGCTAATGGGTTTCCAAAGTTACTTGCCTCACAGCATTTTCATTGGCCACATGGGGAAAATCTGCCATATGGATATTTTTAATATTATTTTATAATTTGGCAGCAGGTACATTAGGCTGCTGTCACTTTAAGACCTGACGCACACATCCATTATACTGTTACACATGTGTTTTCTTTCTCAACTGTTTACGTTCACTTAAAACATAACTGACTGAGTTTACGTGAATACTTGCCAATACAGACATTTTGACATTATTTTGTGTGTATTTGACTGTTTAGGCGCAATAAACAGCGACTCAATTTAGTACTGAGAGCGCGCTTTGGGTGTGAGCACAAAATCTGCGGGAATGCCGAAATTCAAGCCCTGTAACACCAACAATATTTATCTGGGGCAAATGAAGCGAGTGAGTGAGGGGAGGCGGGTTTGTGTGTCACTCGCTGTCAGAGAGATGAGAGAGAGAGAAAGAGATGAGCATTTCAGATATTTCAGTATCGGTTTGTATCGAAAAAATCTCTATTTTTGACAACACTACATTGCACTTAGTTTATTATTTCAGATGCCTTTTTAAAAGACTACAACTGAAAACTGTTTATAGGCCTATTATACATAAAATTCAACCCACCAAAGTGGCTAGTAGGAGTGACTGCATTACACGCCACTGCTGAAATCCACCAGCATTCGGCGGGTTGGTGGGTGTTAATGTCAAGCCCTGGAGTCCACGGGCCATGCTGAAAGGGTCTGGTTGAGGTGAGACATTGGCAAGTGTGGCTATGCTTACCTAACACCCCGCTGGAGTCGATGGGATACTCCAGAATGGAGGTGGCGGGGGCCAGTGTGTAGGGGTAATCGTAGGGTGTGGCGTAGATCAGGCCTGACTCTGGGCCGGACTGCATTAGGGTGGCTCCTGCCGGGTGAGTGGAGCCGTTGGGCATGACGGTCTGGATCTGGCGGATGAGGGGCATGAGGGTCGGCCCCGCGGGCGTAGGTGTGCGCAAGGTCGTGGGCGGCAGGACAGGTGCTGGGCCGGTGATGATCCGAGGCGCCTGGGCGCTCGCTGCAAGAGAGAACGCAAGGGCAGCTGCGGTGAGCAGAAAAATGCGAGGGTGGGGGGTGGATGAAGACGGGTGGGGTCGGGACAAAAAAGACAAAAACAGTTAGAACCATGCACAGGCAAACGCTGGACACAGAGCATGACAGCAATGCTAAAGCTGTTCAGCTATTCATTAGTAAACAATGCCAGCGGACTCAAAACAATATCGCACTCCTGCAGTTCTACAGGCTTCGGTACTATTTACTCAAGCAGCAAAGCGAGGAGGAGGATGTCACAACATCCAGTAAATTAAGGAAACATTGTTTTCACAGATAGCAGAGCATGTTCTCAATTCTTTCAGTTCATTAGCTGCTCTTTGGATGTAGGCGCTAATTCTGGATCACAATACTGAGACACTTGTCAGAGGATTTATCAGGGAATCAGGGTTACTTGGATTACTGATTACCGAGAGCCGCACTTACAAAGGCTTCACACAATACTGTCTCTGTTTGCTAGCAGAGGAAGGGGAAGCTTACGTGATTTGATATTGGCGTCTCTGTAGGTGCCGTTGAGAATGGCCAGTTCCATCAGTTGCATCTTCTTCAGACTGTCCTCTCCTTCGGCCTGTCGGAATAAAGAAACGCAAAGAGGTCAAAAACATAAGCATACTCTTCGCTACTGCTACTATTCACGCTGCAGCTGAAAGCATTTTCTAGTAGAACTTTATTGTACAGTCCTGTTCCCCACATACATACTGTGTACTTATTATAGTAATTACAATAACTGGGTAATAACTAGGTACTAACCCTGAACCTACCCCTAAATCTAACCTTAACCCATGTAGTTGCCTTATCTTAACCAGTACTTTCTTAGGTAGTTACACTGTAAGTGCACATACTGTAAAATAAAGTGCAACCCATTTTTTTTCTTCTTCAAATCTAACAAAATCTCTTGTACAAAGTCTCACATGTTTATCTAATGCTTGGCCAGTACATTTCAAGCACAAGGTTGTACATTTTTAATATGCGTTCTTCCTCTGCTTCGGCGGTAATAAACCTCAGTTCTCCAGGGTGATCGAGTTTCCTTCAAAAGGATGTGCCATTAAAGCATGTGTTCAGGTAGCCAGCTATAAACATTTCGAGAGTTTAAATAACTCTAAGTAGCTACTAGCTATAAACTAAGTTTAAACTAATCCGCTCCGCCATGACAATAGACAACCGAAAGAGAAAACTAATCACAGAAGACAACACCTGCATTAATTCCCGAAATAAGCAGAGCTTGACATTAACACCAGCCAACCCGCTAAATGCGTGTGTATTTCAGTAGTGGTGTGTAACACAGTCACTCATACTAGCCACTTAGGCGGGATGAGTTTTATATATAATATATATACACTATTCAATAGTAGCCTTTTAAAAAATCATCTGAAATAATAAACTAAGTGCAATGTTGTGTTGTCAAAAATATAGATTTTTCGATACATATCTATACTGAATATCCGAAACACTTCCAATACAAATTTTCTGTAGAATAGACACACAACACCAGCTGCGCTTTCTCTTTCTCTCATCTCTCCGACAGCGAGTGACACACAAACCCTCCTCCCCTCATTCACTCATTTCATTTGCTCTGGATGAATATTGTTGGTGTTACAGGGCTTGAATTTCAGTGTGATTGCGCATAATTGTACTCATTCCCGCAGACTTTGTGCTTACACCCGAAGTGCACGCACATAAAGCCGTCTCTCAGAACTAAATTGAGTTTTTTCCACTGCTTATTGTGTTTAAACAATCAAATACACACAAAATAAGGTCACAATGCCGGTCTTGTTTTAAGTGAACGTAAACAGTTGATAAAGAAAACGCATGTGTAACAGTATAATGGATGTGTGCATCAGGTCTTAAAGTGACAGCAGCCTAATGCACCTGCTGACAAATTATGAGATGATATTAAAAATATCTGTATGGCAGTTTTCCCCCATGGTATCGATGTTAAAATTGTGGCCAATGAAAATGCTTTGCTTTTTCTTTGGAAAACCACTAGCCACAGTGTCAAATTCAGAGTATGATTTACCATGCTTGGTCTTCGCACGTCACTTTCACTAAATCGAGTTTGCGAAAAAATATTGTAGCTTTTCCATCAATTTTCACTCATCACTCCATTCCAGATCTCCCAGCACAGTCTTCGACTGCATCTTTTTAGCTTTTTAGAAGATTTCTTTTTTTCAGCGTATTAATTCTTTTGTATTGTTTATGTCCTCAATTTAACATGTTTTTCTGTATGATCTATTAAAAAAAAGAAAGAAAGAGAAACTTTGAAGAATATGGGGTAAGAGTCTTTAGTCTTTGTTACATGTAGTTGCTTTAGTAATTACTATAAATTGTGCTTAATTACATGCAACTAACCCTAAACCACACTCTAATCCTAACCCAAACCCTAGAGTAAGTACATGTAGTTGATTATTATTACTCGGCACTTAAATGTAAAATCTTATTTTAAGGTGTCATTGTTACAGTGTAATTATTTATTTAAGTACTTACTGTAATGTAATGTACTTACTATAGGGTTAGGGTAGGATTGAGGGTAAGTTGAACGCAAATGCAATTGTGCATAATTTACTGTTATTACTATATGTAACAAGGACACTGTAAAATAAAGTGTTACCTAATGAAGTGTACATGAAAATGGCCATGCTTATTTGAACAGCCCCGTCCCTCGCATCATGTCTGAGGGTCTCAGAGAGATCAGTGCTGCTCCCTCAGTGTGTGTTTGTGGCGTGTGGAGATGAGCTACAGTAAGAGAGATGTATTTACTGCCCGGTCCCCTGCGCCCCCCCGTCACCGCTGAAACACTGCCCGCTCTCTCCCTGTGCATCTAAATATCAATACTTTATTAAGTCAAGAGCCCGCTGATGAATAGAGTGGGACAGAGCTGTTATAAATCACTCTCTGTCTTTATTTAATCAGCCTAATGTGCTCTGTCCTTGAGAGGCTGGCCTCTGAGAGCACACGTTCACTTATGAGAGCCAGAGAAAGTTGCGGGGAAAACTCTTTTCAGAGATGGCCTACATACTGTAGCAGAACTTAAGAAAGTTATGTTATGAAGTTATGAAATATATATGTTATTTCTTCCTGTGTTGTTGTTTTGATCTACACTACATCGTCCTGGTGAGTAGACATGCTTTATTAGTGGTGACAGATGACGGGACCGCAGGAGGCTACCTCTCTTGTTTTGAAAGCTTCAGGAGGGTGAATTGAGCTTGGTCTTACGGATAAAAGAGAGTATTCAATGGCTACGCTTATGTGGAGAGGAATATTAGCACGATGCTCACTGCATGACAGCTGAATCATTTAGAAAGGTTTTAGTTTTGTGGTAAAACTATTAGTCGTGAGTATTGCAAGACTGATCCAATAATGAGTAAAGAGAGATTTTTGGTAACACTTAAGATGAATTAAGAATGAACAGCATTTATTTATCTAAATATGTTAATTTCAACACTAATACATTATTAAAATCAAAAGTTGTATTTGTTCACATTAGTTTATGCACTCTGAACTAACATGAACAATCAATGAATGACTTGAACTAACATTAACAAAATACTGTAACAAATGTATTGCTCATGGTTAGTTCATTGTTAGTTAATACATTAACTTATGTTAACCAATGAAACCTTATTGTAAAGTGTTATCAAGATAAAAAAAATCTAAAATACAGTAAAAACTGTAATATTGTGAAATATTATTACAATTGAAAATAACTGTTTTCTATTTTAATACATATTTATTTTATTTTCATTATTAAAACCTGTGTTGGTTTAGTTAAAAAATTATAATAATTACTAGCTACTAATGAAATCTTTAACAGTCTCTCTCTAAAAAAATATTGCATTACTTATTACTAATTGCTTTCTAAATCCCTTATCATCCTCAACCAGTTAAACAATACAAAGACAGACATGAAACTGCTCTTTTCAAACAAATGATATAATATTTGCATAAATTATTCTTGAACTGATCAAAGTATTTAAATGGAGAGGGTTACATTAAAAATACACATTTTTAAAAATATTACATGTTACATTTTGATGTTAAATCCACATCATTTTAATCAAATTTTTCTCTACAGTTTTAATGCAATTACTTCAGAAGTAACTGTGTTTAAATGACAGAAAAATGAAGAGTAGTCCCTTACTTTACTTTTTCAAAGGAAAAGTAATTAAATTACAGTAATTAATTGTCACACTGTTAAAAACAGTTGTGCTGCTTAATATTCTTGTTGAAACCATGATACATTTCTTTTTAAGGTTTCTTTGAATGTTCAAAAGAATAGCAATTATGTATGTCTTTACTGTCACTTTTGATCAATTTAATGTGTCCTTGCTGAATAAACACATTATTTTTTTGCAAAAAACAAAACAAAACAAAACCCAAAACAGTAGTGGCCAAAATGTGCAGTATAAAACCTAAACACATTTCAAGGACGACTGTATCCCACAATGCAATGCACTCGACATCCTGACTTTCCGTGATGAATGAACCACATAATATAACTGTGATTTTTAACACCTTTTTGTTAACTCATTTGATTGGAATGACAAAATTTAGGATATTTTTTACACATCTTTACGAGATGATGAATTAAACAAATACAGTGTGGCATAATCATAGCAAAATGAGCATAAATGTGGCATAATTACATTTTGAAACATTTTTGTTGTCTTGCGTCAGATGATATTCCTATAAAACAGTCGGCAGCACACAGTGCACACTGTCCAGCGCATTCCCAACACAACCAGTGTTCAAAGCCTGCAGTTTCAGGTGCGAGCCAGTGAGAGGTGCTGTGATGTCATCAAAGCGTTCTGTGAAGGTTGAGGTTGGGATCTGGAGGGATGCTAACTGTCCCAGACAGTAATTTAAAATCCAGTTTGTATCATGTTCAGCACCACATATTGTGAATTTTTCAGTCTGCCATGCTTTGGCAGCCCATCCGTTTTTCAACCTACAAATCAAAAACAGCTTTCTGCCATTGCGGGGTTCAATACTGATGACATCACTCGGGTTTTCACACTTGCCGGTAATGTATTCCGGCACAATCTCCCTCTTTCTGCTCTCAGTCACAATCGTTTCTTTCCCTGGCCTCTTCCTCTCCACTGTCCCTCTTTCATCCGCATCTCTCGCCCTCCTTCCATGACAGCGTTGCCGAGGGCTTTTCCTGCTCACACAGTGAAACCGAGACACACTGACAGAACAAAGCCTCTCTCTGCAGCAGAGCTGATGGTTAATGCGCGAGTCTCTGCGTGCGAGCGCTCCAAGCCAACGCCTCTGGTCCTGATTTCCCTTTAATATATAGAGGACTCTGGGGTGGCTAAATCAAATTCTCACCGATTGGCCACCGGGTTCTGACTAATTTTGCTTCGTTTTTCTTTCACCCTGACGCCTACAGTGCGTTTCGATTTCTCCCATTGGCTTGTGGCCCGTCTGCTCCTCTTATCCTGTCTCTGTTACACTGAATGAACTGACCTTCACATGATCTGTGACTGCATGTTCATGTAAGGCGTCCTGAAGATATTCTGTCAAGTCTTGTTTGCTGCTGTTCCACGTTTACACGTCTTTTGAAGCCGTATATGTACCTTTGTTTTGGGACAGTGATTGTATGCAGAGTTATCGGATCTTGTCACATGCATTTGACTACTTCCAAATGTGCTTTGAGTGATCCAATCAGAAACTTTGGTAACACTTTAGTTTAGGGTCCAATTCTTACTTTTAACTAGTTGTTTATTAGCATGCTTGTTACTAGGATGTTGACTGTTTATTTAAATACTTATAAAGCACATATAAATGCCTTATTCTGCATGATCATGTTCTACATTCCAATACCTAAACTTAACAACTACCTTACTAACTATTAATAAGCAGTAATTAGGAGTTTATTGAGTAGTTAATAGTGAGAGTTGGACCCTAATCTAAAGTGTGATCAAAAAAAAAAAAAGAAGAAGTTTCTTATGCTCACAAAGACTGCATTTATTTGACCAAAAATACAGTAAAACAGTAATATTGTGAAACGTTATTACAATTTAAAGTAACTGTTTTCTGTTTGAATGTGTTTTAAAATGTAATTTATTCCTGTGATCATTACTCCAGTCTTCAGTGTCACATGATCCTTCAGAAATCATTCTAATATTTCTTATTATCAATATTAAAAACAGTGCTGCTTCATATTTTGGTGTAAACATCAGGATTCTTTAATGAGAAGAAAGACCAAAAGAAGAGCATTTAATATAATAGAAATATTTTGCAACTTTACAAATGTTTTTACTGTCAGTTTTGATCAATTTAGAGTACGTTTACATGACAACGATGCACTAAAAAACGGAAATGTTTTTCCTTTACATTTTTCATGCACAGATGACAACATTGTCAAAATGATCACAGTTCACACGGATTCGCGAAACGACTAAAAAACCCTGTATTATTCACGCCAGACCAGTAGATGGCGATGTCACTTTGTAAACATGAATACCTAATACACATGCTCATGACGTCACCGTTTCCACAAATTCATGTTTTTACATGGAGACGATAATGGCATCTTTTTCAAACTTGCACTTTGAAACCCATTTTCAGACCCCAAAAACGTTTAAAACGCATAATTTTTTTTCCTGTAAACGCCCCCTTAGTGCATCCTCGCTGAATAAATGTATTGACAACATAGTGACCCCAAACTTTTGAACGGTAGTGTATATTTAGAGCTGACCACTGTGATCGGATGACCCAATGATGAAGTTGATACCATTTGTAAACAGTGCCTAAAAGTGCTATGACACAGGCTCCATCAGTAGGTCCAGGCAGAGAGACTAGAAGTGTGTGTGTTCAGGTCAGGCAATGTAAAAGGCTTTTAAAGTCCGCTTGCATAAAGAGGAATCACTCTGGAGCTATTCAGACTGGGATCACGATGACCTTTAGAACACAATGCCTGCCAGGCTACAACTTTCCATCATGGCCTGTCAGGTCTGCACCTTCATCTCTCTCTGTCTCTCTCTGTCTCTCTCTGTCTCTCTCTCTCTCTCTCTCTCTGTCTCTCTCTCTCTCTCTCTCTCTCTCTCTCTCTCTCTCTCTCTCTCTCTCTCTCTCTCTCTCTCTCTCTCTCTACAGTCTCCATAGGCATCTGGAGGTCATTGCGTGTCTGTGCTCTTGGTTGCTACTCAACTACATCAGTGTATTAACAGTATCATCGTTCACTTGCATCAAGTTGAACTCAACTTTGTTTAACTTTGTTGCATCGCCAACGGTCGTTGTCGCTCATCTCATTGGAAATCCTGAACGCTCATTAAAAATGAATGACTGCAGGTTGCTCTGTCATTGCAAATCACTGGCAGCGTGAACGCCAGACTGTGTGATTTCAGCAATCCTATAAGATCATTACAAACCACACTGTATACATCGATCTAATAAACTTGGAAACGACATGTATGTAGACTGTACAATGATGAGACCTATTGAATCATACGACGCAAGTTAGTATAGAAGAATAAAACGTCATCAGCATGTGCTAGTGGTAAACAAATAGAGCAAGATTTTAGTTTTTAATGTGCACTGAAAGAAAGAGGAGAATATGGACTAGGGAAAAGAGGCCAAGTTGGCATGACAATTTCGCAATTGGAGCTTGAGGTAATAGTTTTAAGTTTTAGCGCAATGTAAAGTTGATTAATACGCCATTTCGTGTTTAATTTTTATTGGCTAGTCAGTAGTTGTAGGTCGTAGCAGCAAACACTGTGAGATGTAGGAGCACTGTTTATGAGCCACGACCACAGCAATCACCATGATTGGTCATCTTTTGCCTGGGACAGCCCAAAATCAATGTGTACAGGGCGTTAGGTGGCATCCTAACTGAAATGGATCCTCTTAAGTGACGGATATGGAGCGTTCTACATAGGCAACGACTCCACACGACACTCAAACAGTGAAGCACACTGGAGACTCAACCCACATCTGAAGTTAGCATGTTGATCACTCTACAGTGTGATACTCTAAAAGGCATACTAAGATGTACAGTAGCACTCACAAATGGTGAGTAAAATAGTCCATTTTAAACAGTTGTGCTGCTTAATGTTTTTGAGGAAATCAATATTTTTTATTTTTTGATGAATAGAAAGTTCAAAAGAACAACATTTATTTGATTTTTTTTTTTTTTGTAAAGGGGGTCGCACACCCCTGTATAAATTTACATTTATTTGTCTCAAATCGTCTTTAATGTATATACTGACTTCACCCTGTGCTGCAATATACATTTAGTTTTAGATTCATTTACAGAAATCAGCTGCGTGGATGAAAACTGCTGATGTTATCGGATTTTCAGGTGATATTCTCAATTCATTCAGTTAACTGAGGTAGTGTTCAGACTGCAGACTTAGCAACGATTTTATTTAATTGTACAGTACAATCATAACATAGTACAGACATTATCTTAATTCCATAATGTCCTTAAACATAACAATATTGCTGGCCATAAACTGAGAAAGTGCGGGTCCGGTGTGCGATATCTCGAGTTGTCCTAGACGTGACGCGGCGCGGCGCTTCTCATCCGGTGTGCGACCCCCTTAACACTGTACAATAAAAGTCTTTACTGTCACTTCTGTTCAATTTAACGCATTCATGTTGAATAAAAGTATAACTTAAAAATAAAATAAAACACTCACTGACCCTAAACTTTTAAATGGCAGTGTGTGTTTATATTATAAACAAATAATTTTGTAAATATATATTTTACATATAATCGACATTCTGTTTGGTCTGCCATGCATTCTGGGATTGCATGCAATACTGACTCAAGGCCTGACTTAAATGCGCAAGTTCTTTAAAGTCTGCTGGATTCTGATTGACTGTCATTGATTTTATAGTTAAACTGGAAAAAAAATGGTTTGAAAGTGATTCTTTTATATTTAGGATGATTTTAGAACTATATCTTTATCGTTATAGTTATCGTCCTTGGTGTGAATTGTGTCTATCCACCTTATTCCTGACAACCTTACTGTGTTTTGAATTATGGGTGGCACTTCCGGTTTGGGGAACTTCCATTCAAAAAGGCTGAAACGAATCAATTAAAATCATAAGGTTGCCCTACAAATAAAGCTGATCTGTCAGTTTGACTGGATGAGCTGTCAATTTTCCTTCATAATTTATTTTCAGACATCATGAGAATAACGTTATACTTGGTATTTTAATGTGACATGTTATAACAAGAGTATCTATGGCAAGAGCTCTTTTCAGTCGCTGCTTTCTTTTTTTCCTTTGCAATCCGCTGTAAAAGTACAACATATACTGCATATTTGTGGGCTGTTCTCCCGAATTTAATTTACGATATATTCCATTAATAATTCACTGGAATGCACGAAGAATCTCTCGTTATTCTCCACAAATCCTCACTTCTCTTGCTTTCACAGGTAAATGCAATTTATTATCAGTCAAAATGATGTAAATCACTTTGAAATAGTATATTAGAAGTTAATGAACATTTTTGATTAAGGCAACATAAGTTACATAATACAGACATTTATTTCTACAGTGATTAACCAAAGACTCGCGCTTTTGGGTTATTTGGTCTGTTGAAATACCTTGTTGATGCTTTTACACTTTTAAATTTCCTTTTAATGTTCGTTGAAGG